>NW_026732025.1:0-345000 GCF_028476545.2 Physella acuta
AAAAATCCGAAACGAAACAAGCTAATGGCCCCAGATCGCGGGCTTTTAAAAACTAGAAACAAACCCTGGACACTTATCCTTTCCTATCGCGTGCACCTCCACAATTTCAGCCAATCATCTGGCTCGCCGGCTTAATGGCGCATCACACTGTATTACTCCGCTGGCAATAGCGGCCCGGACGCATCTTGTCGGGGCTAATTTCTTTTGTCCCCCCCCCCCCCCCCCTCTTCATTTCTTCCTTTTTTTTATTTAAACCCTGTCTCCAATCTTAAACATATATGTAGAAAAAAAAAATCTTTCGTTTAATTTTTCCCGGTTTTTTTTTAAATTTATTTTTTCCGTAAGAAAAACACGAACTGTCGCTACAGTACAATAATAGTCTTTTTGTAAGACTAATCTTCGTGACTGAGAGGCCCTGAGCGAGGGCTAATTGAATGCTATTATTGAATTGTAAGGAATTTATTTCCTACGAATGCGTGAGATGGTCAATTAGGAAAAGAGAAATAACTATTGAAATGGAAGCGCCTTCTGTTAGGAAGGGGAGGTAAAAAAAATGTAATGGAGGAAGGGAGATAAATAGAGATGGAAAGGGAGGTAATGCTAATAAATCTATTTTCCGCTTTTAAAAATATTATCGGAGGATTACACGACAGATTGACGACATGACGCATAAGGGAGGAGATTTGTGATGGGGGTGAGGGGTGGGGGAAAAAGGAGAGGCTATCACAGTTATTAGTGTGGATTTTAATCGGGTTATCTTCTCTTAATACGCGGGGGAACCCTCAGATAAACATAATTCTTTGATAATGTTTTGTAACACCTTACGAATAATTGTTGCAACTACAGTTAACTTTAATATAATTTAATGAGATTTGTAATCAATATTAAAAATTGAAGTCTCTAATAAAGTATATACATACATGTATAACAAAACCTCTAAGTTAATACAATAATGATAAGGTTAAGTCTACTACAACCAGTGCTAGCGAGTCGGAGTGAGCAGGTTTCGAACCTTGTATCCTAAAAGTGCCCATTACACATTCTAGATTCTAGATTAAAACCCAGTTCTTCTTTCCTTAGCACACGGACGAAAGTACAATAAATATTCAATAAACCAGTCGGAATCAATTAAAATAATTCAGATGTGCACTTTTCATTTTTTCCGGTGTCGGGTAAACGAAAAACCTTAGGACAAAGGTTGTTGCTACTGTTCGTCAAGGATTAATGCGGATTTTCGCCATATTTAATATAAAAACTTACGTTATGAAATAAAGGACTTTTTTTTCAATGCGTATGAAGTCAATCGACTCTACACTTACTTTCCATCTAAAAAGATTTAAGACAGACTCGTACTATTAAAAAAAACATAAACCTACAAATAGCGGATGAGATGAATGATTCATATGCAGTATGTAGGTCGTGGTGTCATTAAAAAAAAAAAAACATAATTCCTGTCATGTAATGATTTGATCGAACAAGATGTAAAAAATAAATTTAAAAAGGAGCATCTCTATTACATACATGACCCGGTTTGACCTCAATCAGACGGCGTCAAATATTGCTGTCAGCATGTCACGTGACTTATAATGTGAAACAAGTAAACCCAGATCTGTGGGGGGGGGGGGGGGGGGGGGGTTAAACATGAGAAGTTAAAGCCTTCTTAAAAAGTAGATCACGTGACTTTAGATATAATTAGTGCATCTGTGTGGAGCAATAATGTCTTACAACAATATATAAAGTGGGTTTTGTAATCAGTGTTGGGCTTTGTTTAGGTTTATATATCAGAGGTGGGGTTTGATAGATATTATTAGCTAAATGTTTGTTTAGGTTTACTTATTGAGATAATTTTTATTTAAAAAAAATATAATTTAATGAAAGCTGCGTTAAAATTGTTTAATGTCTTTAAACAAACAAAAAACCAAAAAAAAAAAAAAACACCCAAGAGACGGAAAAAAAACGGCTTGTTTTTGTTCACTCCAGCGAAACATCAGCGTTTAATTTTCTCAATTGGACTGCCAGTCAATTACTGAGTATCGATAAATGTCAGTCCTACATTAAAACTGTTAACAATTATCCTTTAAAAACCCGTTAAGTAACACTGAAGCCGACTAGTAGTAAAGTAGATTTTAAAAAAATCAAAACTATACTTAAAAAAACCAGTTAATAATCCACTTAACATCCAGCCTACCGTCGTATCGAAAAAAAAATACCAATTTCTTCTGCTTTCTATAATATATTCCCTCCCCCCTCCACATTACCCCAACTCGTACACCCCCCTCCCCCCTTCTCTATCCTCTAATTCTTTCTTCCGGCCAAACCATTACTGATTGATTTTTGTTTTAACTCGCGACCCGTGGCTCGCCGTCTGAAGAAACGGCGATAATTTGCCTGTACGAGTCGGGGTGGAGGAGAAAGCGGCGCTGTCTTTAAATGGGGGTGGGGGTGGGGGGTGGGGGTGGGGGGAGGGGGTGGGGGGAGGGGGTGGTGGGGGAGGAGGTGCGGGGGGGGCACTCGGTCCGTGCTGGGGAGGACGTGATGAGTTTGATGACAAGTCACGAACGTGATCATTTTATGGGGTGAGGTGTGGGGGTGGGGGAGGCAAGGATGAGGGGGAGAGGAGGAAGATCCCACCCCGGGCCTGACGGAGTTAAGTGCCAATTTTCTGCACCATATTATTGTAAAAAGTCTCCGAACATTGAAGAAGGAGGGAGGGGGTGGAAGTCTAAAGTAAAAAATACGATCCTATTAAAACTTGATTTTTTTTATATTGGCGCATTTAAAATACTATTAACACCACTGCTATTATTGCTATGATAAAAACGATAAATATGGAAATAATGAAAGAGATGATAATAATTATACGAATAATAACAATAGGAAAGTGTATTGTATAAATTTTAAGCCTGTTATAAACTATAAACCTGTTGTAAATTATAAGCCTGTTAAACTGTAAACCTGTTATAAACAATCTTAAAAAAATATCTAGATGGTATTTTCTGCTGATTGATACACGAAGACCATTGAAACTGAGATATCATAAAAAAAATTAATTAGGCCTAATCAATTAATAAAATAGATGAATTTTTAAAAAATCGACTGAATTTCTGATACACATTTTGAAAGTGTTATTATTTCAACTATTTTAGCTAGACCAACTAATGGTAATCAATAAAAATTAATCATCTTACTCCCACCCCCCCATAACCTCCATCCAATGTAAACCTAAACTACAGTCTTTATCCAATCCTTATTCACTTTAGTTAATTGACTTTGATTGAAATTTTTTGGAAAAAAAAATTAAAACTTTCTATTAATTAACCCAATCAAAATATTAGTACAATGAATATCCTGGAACTCCTCTCCTACAATGGAACTCAATTTTCCCCACCTTTCGCTATTTGTTTATCTATTCTCTAGCGCGTCAGTGCCTCGTTAAACCGTTTCCTCTTGATGTCACTCGTTTCAATGGCGGGCAAGAAATCTTTTTTAATCGTCTGCTGGTGGAAGAAAGCTTCCAGTTCAGACAGCGAGCGCAGGCGACAAGTTGACATTTGAGAGTTTGACAGGACACATAAGCTTTTAAATAGTCTGATGGCAGAGCGGGGGGAGGGGGGGGGGGGTTCAATAAAACCTTTTAAAATAGTGAAACGGTGTTTTGTAGTTTTAGTCAAGTAAAATCTGTTAATTTCACTTTGATGACGCGTTAAAACTAGTGTTTAGAAAATAATATATAGTGGTAAAACATATCAGTAGCGTAGCGAGGGGGGGGGGACTATGTCCCCGGGCGCCGACCTTAGGGGGCGCCAAAATGGGTTGGAAAAATAAATTGAAAGGTTGAGGGGGGTGCAAATCGAAAGTTTGAGGGGGGGGGGGTGCAAATGGAAATCTTGAGGGGGGGGGGTGCAAATCGAAAGTTTGAGGGCGGGGGTGCAAATCAAAATCTCGAGGGGGAGGGGGGAGGCAAATCGAAAAGTTTGTCCCCGGGCGCCGGGAAGGGTCGCTACGCCTTTGAAACATATTAGAGAGTTTAAAAAATATATATTGTGTTTAAACAGATAAAAGAGTTAAAAAATATTCTATAATGTTAAAAACGATTACAGTGTTGTTAAAAAATGAATAAAAAGCTGTTTAACTATTAACCCTTAAAGCTCTCAGATGGTTTCTAGGAAGTGCATTAAAAAATGGGATCAAAATTGGAATGTTTACAAATTTTGATACCCCCTTGTAATTTTACCATTTTTAAGTGTGATCTATATTATTATAGACCTATAAACCCATACATTAAAGAAAATAAGCGTTGTTGCAATTTTTTAAAACAAAAACAACTACTGCACAATTAAACGAAACAAAATCTGCATAACTGTAAAAATAAATATATAAATAAATAAAAGCCTTCTCGCTTCGAACTTGTCGCCATCTATACCTACACACTGTCTGAAATACACAGCACTAAAGAGCTGCAATTCTCGTTAGTTTATCGCTAATTCTCTCCCTTGGTTTAATAAAAAAAAATACTTTTAAAGAAAATTGATTGAAATATTTAATTGCGTCTCTACAGGGGCCTGTAATTTACCGGCATTTTATTGAAAGCTAATTGCATGTAGCGACTGAATCCCTGAGTGTTAAATGTCAATCCATTAATACTAAAATAATATATAACAGATGGGAAAGTGGAGGTGGGGGATTTTTGAGTGCTATTACATCCTCAAATGTTGAGTTTCCCGACAGCCACATAATATTGCCCTTACAGCCTCAAGGGAGATAATCCCGTCATAAATTTCTATTGTCACCTTAAAGGGCGCTAACTATCGTTGGTTTGTGGTGTGATTTGTTAAAGGGGCCATTTAAACTAGGCCCTTATTGGTGTGTTTTTTCGTCTCAACTTTCGTTTTATCTCCATTTCCGGGCCCGCATAAATCGACCAGACTTTTTTAAAACGGACTCTGACAAAACGACCACCACAACCATTGAGAAATTGAACCCGCACAAAACGACCGCAAAACCATTACAAAAAATTTGAACCCGCATTAAGCAACCAGAATTTTATTCATCATCCAAATATGTTGACAAAGGATATGAATGAATTAAATATCATTTGCGATGTTGACAAATATTGTATGCCCATTACAAATTATGACATTGAAAGTGTTCGTCATTTCAGTTTTTGTACTACAAATTATGAAAAATTATGATACTGAAAGTGTTTGTTTATAACCATCAGTGATGCAAATTATAAGGTTAAATTTAGTCGTTAGATTTAATGCTACAAACGATTAACTAAGTGGCTTTTTTTTTAAAACTCGCGAGTTAATTTTTTGATAGGATATAGAAAAATAAATCTGGCAATTCCAAAATTCCCAGTTCCAGTCAGAAAAAAAAATAGGTGAACAAAGAATTTGTTACCAAGTTGTCCGCCCATGACTCCAGAAGTTAATCATATACAGGCCTGCAAGATGGCGGACTATTAACGAGCAGTTCTCGTGACCGCGAGATTCTCGACCAAAACGAGACCCGCCATTAGACAACTCGATCAGTGCTAAATGGGCGATGACAATAGGAGCAATTAGATACAACGAGCGGGGTGGGAGGAGGGAGGTGTGTGGGGGGGGGGGGGAGAAAGGAGAAGAAGGAGAGAGAAATAGAGAAAATATGAAGAGAGGTGTTGGTGGCTAACAGGGACTGTGTGGGAGGTGTGTGTGGGGGTGGGTGGGGGGGGGGGGGGGAGAAAGGAGAAGAAGGAGAGAGAAAAAGAGAAAATATGAAGAGAGGTGTTGGTGGCTAACAGGGACTGTGTGGGAGGTGTGTGTGGGGGTGGGTGGGGGGGGAGAAAGGAGAAGATGGAGAGAAAAAAAGAGAAAATATGAAGAGAGGTGTTGGTGGCTAACAGGGACTGTGTGGGAGGTGTGTGTGGGGGTGGGTGGGGGGGGGGGAGAAAGGAGAAGATGGAGAGAAAAAAAGAGAAAATATGAAGAAAGGTGTTGGTGGCTAACAGGGACTGTGTGGGAGGTGTGTGTGGGGGTGGGTGGGGGGGGGGGGGGAGAAAGGAGAAGATGGAGAGAAAAAAAGAGAAAATATGAAGAAAGGTGTTGGTGGCTAACAGGGACTGTGTGGGAGGTGTGTGTGGGGGTGGGTGGGGGGAGGGGGGGGAGAAAGGAGAAGAAGGAGAGAGAAAAAGAGAAAATATGAAGAGAGGTGTTGGTGGCTAACAGGGACTGTGTGGGAGGTGTGTGTGGGGGTGGGTGGGGGGGGGGGGGAGAAAGGAGAAGAAGGAGAGAGAAAAAGAGAAAATATGAAGAGAGGTGTTGGTGGCTAACAGGGACTGTGTTGGAGGTGTGTGTGGGGGTGGGTGGGGGGGGGGAGAAAGGAGAAGATGGAGAGAAAAAAAGAGAAAATATGAAGAGAGGTGTTGGTGGCTAACAGGGACTGTGTGGGAGGTGTGTGTGGGGGTGGGTGGGGGGGGGGGGAGAAAGGAGAAGAAGGAGAGAGAAAAAGAGAAAATATGAAGAGAGGTGTTGGTGGCTAACAGGGACTGTGTGGGAGGTGTGTGTGGGGGTGGGTGGGGGGGGGGGGGGAGAAAGGAGAAGAAAGAGAGAGAAAAAGAGAAAATATGAAGAGAGGTGTTGGTGGCTAACAGGGACTGTGTGGGAGGTGTGTGTGGGGGTGGGTGGGGGGGGGAGAAAGGAGAAGATGGAGAGAAAAAAGAGAAAATATGAAGAGAGGTGTTGGTGGCTAACAGGGACTGTGTGGGAGGTGTGTGTGGGGGTGGGTGGGGGGGGGGGAGAAAGGAGAAGAAGGAGAGAAAAAAAGAGAAAATATGAAGAGAGGTGTTGGTGGCTAACAGGGACTGTGTGGGAGGTGTGTGTGGGGGTGGGTGGGGGGGGGGGGGGAGAAAGGAGAAGATGGAGAGAAAAAAAGAGAAAATATGAAGAAAGGTGTTGGTGGCTAACAGGGACTGTGTGGGAGGTGTGTGGGGGTGGGTGGGGGGGGGGGGGGGGAGAAAGGAGAAGATGGAGAGAAAAAAAGAGAAAATATGAAGAAAGGTGTTGGTGGCTAACAGGGACTGTGTGGGAGGTGTGTGTGGGGGTGGGTGGGGGGGGGGGGGGAGAAAGGAGAAGATGGAGAGAAAAAAAGAGAAAATATGAAGAAAGGTGTTGGTGGCTAACAGGGACTGTGTGGGAGGTGTGTGTGGGGGTGGGTGGGGGGGGGGGAGAAAGGAGAAGATGGAGAGAAAAAAAGAGAAAATATGAAGAAAGGTGTTGGTGGCTAACAGGGACTGTGTGGGAGGTGTGTGTGGGGGTGGGTGGGGGGGGGGGGGAGAAAGGAGAAGATGGAGAGAAAAAAAGAGAAAATATGAAGAAAGGTGTTGGTGGCTAACAGGGACTGTGTGGGAGGTGTGTGTGGGGGTGGGTGGGGGGGGGGGGGAGAAAGGAGAAGATGGAGAGAAAAAAAAGAGAAAATATGAAGAAAGGTGTTGGTGGCTAACAGGGACTGTGTGGGAGGTGTGTGTGGGGGTGGGTGGGGGGGGGGGAGAAAGGAGAAGATGGAGAGAAAAAAAGAGAAAATATGAAGAAAGGTGTTGGTGGCTAACAGGGACTGTGTGGGAGGTGTGTGTGGGGGTGGGTGGGGGGGGGAGAAAGGAGAAGATGGAGAGAAAAAAAGAGAAAATATGAAGAAAGGTGTTGGTGGCTAACAGGGACTGTGTGGGAGGTGTGTGTGGGGGTGGGTGGGGGCGGGGGGGGAGAAAGGAGAAGATGGAGAGAAAAAAAGAGAAAATATGAAGAAAGGTGTTGGTGGCTAACAGGGGCTGTGTGGGAGGTGTGAGACGGTCTTGATAAATTGCCTAGAGAGGTTTTTGTGTGTCGGGTAGGTGTGTGTGTTGGATGGGGGGGAGGAATTGTGGTGTTGCGTGGGAAGATTTCACAGTGCAGACGTGGTTTATCTTTTGGAAAAATATTTCAATAAAAAAGTCGAAGAAGAGGAAAAAATATAAAAAATGGGAGCGAGTAAGTAAATATAAACAATTTACATGAAACAGTCTAAAACAAATATATTTGTACAACTAAAACGTATACATTTGGCAATAATAGAAATAATTTGTCTTTCTCGTTTAAGATTTTTTTTATTTTTAGCTAGAATGATTCTTATAGCACAGATACCGGTATTCAGGAATCAAAACTGTTCTATCAGGTTAGTAATATCTTCAGGAGCGGGTGAAGTAGAGTTTATCAATTTTTGTTGTGTATCACATGGCTATCACGAGACAGTATCCCCAATTAACCTCCCCCCCCCCATCCCTTAAATTTTATCAGATACCAATTTATATTTGTCTTACCCACAAAATAATTCTTAAAAAAAACAACAAAAAAACAACAACCACCAAATGTTTAGAAGCTCAACACTGAAATCTGCGACAAAGAAATAGATAAAGTAAATTCAGACATAACAATAAGCATTTGGAACGGCAAGGTACAAAATATTCCGTCTGCTCATTACCCAAGTGTCCTTGCGCGCAGCTTCTCCCGCCCCAACCCCCGTCTCGTGATACGAGATGAGAAGCGCAGGGGCAATAACTCTCGCCTTATTAATAGATAGAGGGCCGCGTCATTTGACATTGATTCCATAGGCGGCCGGTCGAACAGGGGAAGATAATCTTTGAATTAACGAGGCCGTTTGATTGGCTGGGCTGCCGGGGCACGCCAGTCACGTGGATATAATTATTCACTAACAAGACCTGAACTATAGGTGGAAATTGGAAGTTAATTTATTAGCATCGGTCTCCGGGACTTCTGATGTTAAAATATAAGCGATTGAATGGAAGATTTAAAATACTACGACACTGAAATCGGTGCAACGAATTCCTTCAAACAAAACTAAAGTTACAGGCAGAGTAAATGGGTCAGTATTTATTTCTGTAAAGACGGTATATATAAAACCGCCGACCGGTCGTATACAATGCTAAATCATTGACGTTTTCGCTAGACCCTAATCATAACATTAAATTTAGCAATTAGGTTATAACTATCCTAATCCTAACCCTAATCTTTACCCCCATCCCTTACCAATACCCCAAATCTAGCCTCAAAACAAACGACTATCCTACTAATTTAAAGGCTGAAATGTTCATACGAAAAGGATTTATGTAGCTTTTGTCAATTACACGCGTCCAGTTCATAGTAGAGATGAGTTACAGTTATTTATTTTAATTTAATTTAATTAATCAATCATTAGCAGGCGGTAATAATTAAGCGTTCCGCAGCTCTGACGTCACAACCCACTTTATAACACCCTCTCCTGAAAATAAAAACCACATTAAAATCGACACTTGGAGCAGTAGGTATTCACCTTTATGGTAGGGGACAAAACAAAGTAGATTTACATCAATAACTTGTAGATGTTTGGCTACTGAAAGTGGCTCAGCAGATTTGTATTAATTTTAAATTGAAATTCAATAATGAACTTGTTGACACGGCTTAATCACCCAAGCGTTAAATTGCCAACCAGATCTAGATCAGTGCAGTTACATACGTTAAAAAAAACACCTGTAAATTAATTCAACTTCAATTTCAGATCAGGCGGTTCGTGGGACAGAAGACGTCGAAGAAAAATATTTAGTGTTTAAAATTATTGTAGTGGGTATTTCGTGAAATTATAAGATATTCAATCGGTTTCCTAATATACGATCGATACGTACATGACATTCAAACACATCAACAACTTTGTGGTACTGCTCTACACACCACCAACTTTGTGGTACTGCTCTACACACCACCAACTTTGTGGTACTGCTCTGTACATCAACAAATCTTTTGTGGTACTGCTCTACACATCACCAACTTTGTGGTACTACTCTACACATCACCAACTTTGTGGTACTGCTCTACACATCACCAACTTTGTGGTACTACTCTACACATCACCAACTTTGTGGTACTACTCTACACATCACCAACTTTGTGGTACTACTCTACACATCACCAACTTTGTGGTACTACTCTACACATCACCAACTTTGTGGTACTACTCTACACATCACCAACTTTGTGGTACTACTCTACACATCACCAACTTTGTGGTACTACTCTACACATCACCAACTTTGTGGTACTACTCTACACATCACCAACTTTGTGGTACTACTCTACACATCACCAACTTTGTGGTACTACTCTACACATCAACAACTTTGTGGTACTACTCTACACATCAACAACTTTGTGGTACTACTCTACACATCACCAACTTTGTGGTACTACTCTACACATCAACAACTTTGTGGTACTACTCTACACATCAACAACTTTGTTGTGGTACTGTGTCGGGTTCTTCTTTCTAGACTCTAGGAGATAATGATTGACGACACAAGAAGTATAGCGCAATATAATGCATTTGACAATACTAATAATGAAGATAAATAATAAAATAAACGTTTTAATATATAAACCAACCGCCACACACCCTAGCACACACTGTCAATCCCCAGATGAACACTTCTCATTCTATATGAACACACTCAACTAAGGGCTACAACTGTATGCAAAAGAGGGTACCTGTCTTTAAGAAGACAACACACACACACACACACACGCAATCACGGGAGGTTATATGTGAGGGACGTAATAATTGTTCTACACATCAGCAACCTTGTGGTACCCTTCTACACATCAACAACCATGTGGTACCTGTCTACACATCAACAACCATGTGGTACCCTTCTACACATCAGCAACCATCCACCAACTTTGAAGTCTGACTATTCCTTGATGAAGACGCCCTATCGCCCATGTCCAGTTAGACGCACAAATGGTAATCCCTGAGTTTTTACGACAATTGCTAATTTACATAACTAACAAGACATCAATCAGGCGACAACATAAACGACTCCCGTCCTACTTTTTAACCCCACCCCGCTTGTTGTCTTTCGCGCAATCGTCTGAGCGTAGCTGTGAGCTCAAACGTATGTTGTAGCCGTGCAATCACCGTGTGTAGTAATTAGGGCCTGTTTATCTGGTGTGTAGTAATTAGGGCCTGTTTGTCTGGTGTGTAGTAATTAGGGCCTGTTTGTCTGGTGTGTAGTAATTAGGGCGTGTTTGTCTGGTGTGTAGTAATTAGGGCCTGTTTGTCTGGTGTGTAGTAATTAGGGCGTATTCGTCTGGTGTGTAGTAATTAGGGCGTGTTTGTCTGGTGTGTAGTAATTAGGGCCTGTTTGTCTGGTGTGTAGTAATTAGGGCGTGTTTGACTGGTGTGTAGTAATTAGGGCGTATTTGTCTGGTGTGTAGTAATTAGGGCCTGTTTGTCTGGTGTGTAGTACTTAGGACCTGTTTGTCTGGTGTGTAGTAATTAGGGCGTATTCGTCTGGTGTGTAGTAATTAGGGCGTATTCGTCTGGTGTGTAGTAATTAGGGCGTGTTTGTCTGGTGTGTAGTAATTAGGGCGTGTTTGTCTGGTGTGTAGTAATTAGGGCGTGTTTGACTGGTGTGTAGTAATTAGGGCCTGTTTGTCTGGTGTGTAGTAATTAGGGCCTGTTTGGTAGTAATTAGAGCCTGTTTGTCTTGTGTAGTAATTAGGGCCTGTTTGTCTGGTGTGTAGTAATTAGGGCCTGTTTGTCTGGTGTGTAGTAATTAGGGCGTGTTTGTCTGGTGTGTAGTAATTAGAGCCTGTTTGTCTGGTGTGTAGTAATTAGGGCGTGTTTGTCTGGTGTGTAGTAATTAGGGCCTGTTTGGTGTGTAGTAATTAGGGCGTGTTTGTCTGGTGTGTAGTAATTAGGGCGTGTTTGTCTGGTGTGTAGTAATTAGGGCCTGTTTGTCTGGTGTGTAGTAATTAGAGCCTGTTTGTCTGGTGTGTAGTAATTAGGGCGTGTTTGTCTGGTGTGTAGTAATTAGGGCCTGTTTGTCTGGTGTGTAGTAATTAGGGCGTGTTTGTCTGGTGTGTAGTAATTAGGGCGTGTTTGTCTGGTGTGTAGTAATTAGGGCCTGTTTGTCTGGTCTGCATTTGACGAGCACAGCGCGGGGTCACGGTTGTCTTGAGACCGAATTAGATGCTAACAAACCAAGCAAGTGTAGCGGTGATTGCCTTCTCTCATCAAAGGCGGAGTGGCAATTACCTCAAATAATGGCGGAGTTTTTTTTCTTCTTCTTCTTCTCTCGTGCCGGTCATGTAACCATGGCAACCTGCGACAGCGGTCGGCTCTGTTTTGCATTTCATCTGGTAGTCATGACGAGGACACGATGCTCATCGTTGGTCACGTGTCAACCGGAACAAGAGCTAGTCACGTGAGCTGCAAAGAAAGTAGGGCGACGGGAGAAAGTGTCGTATGGATACATAGAAGGAGAAAATAGTTGAAATAGACACTTAGGAATGAAATCATAGAATTTTAGCTGTGACGGGGATGTTAGAACCCCCCCCCCCCACACACACACACCCAAGGGTCAGGGAGAGTTCTGGTCGCTAACCATGTTTCAAAATTGTAGGTGTCATAAAATCACAATTTTTACTTTTTTTTTAAAAACCACGATCACACGTCTCACATCACGTAAAGAACTCACAACAGAAAAACCACACCACAAAAAAAGTACCACGCAACGATCACACCACATCATGACCACATCACGCAATAACCGCAAAACGACAACACTTAACGACCACACCACCGCACACAACGACCAATACATACCACACCACGACCACGACCACACAACGACCACACCACAACGACACCACAACGACACCACAACCACACCACACCACAACCACACCACACAACAACCACACCACAACCACACCACACCACAACCACGCCACACAACACCACAATCACACCATAACCACACCACAACCACACCACAACCACACCACAACCACACCACAACCACACCACAACCACACCACAACCACACCACAACCACACCATAACCACAACCTCACCACAACCACACCACAACCACACCACAACCACTCCACAACCACAACCACACCACACCACACCACAACCACACCACAACCACACCACACCACACCACACCAAACCACACAACAACCACACACCACACCCTACACCTCTGATTACCAGCTGAACCTTGAGTAACAATTCAGAAGAAAAAAACCACGGGCGGTAATCAGCGCCTCGTTCTCCTTTCACCCAGCAATTGGATAAATCGAAGCCAAATTTAAACGCTACGAGAAATCGCTTATTCATGGCCGCGATCAAACGAAAAAGAAATTATCCCAACACCGAAAGACCCCAAGTTTTAAATATATTATATTCATTTTTATAATGAAACGGAATCTAGTTTTATAATCTATTTTATATTTTTGTTGTATAAATAAACTCACCTCACCTCTTCTAATGATAATCACCCCCCCCCCCCCCTTTTTTTTTCTAACTCCTTACCCCCACACCCAGGTTCCGCCCCCCACCCTCAGTGTCGCCGAGGGAAAAAGTTATTGCCGTTTAAGTTCGCTCGCAAATGGAATTCCCTGATAGAGGTGGCTATTAAAGCGCGCCCTAGCGGCTCTTCCCGACTTCCGGCCATTTTAGTGCATCGGGAAGTCCCGCGGAAAATCGGGAGCAAGAAGAGAACGCTAATGAACGGATTATTTCTGCATTTTAAAGAACAAAGCCGTCAATTCATTAAAAGAACTGTTTTCGCGTGTGACCTCGTTGAACGCCACCCTCCCCTCCCCCACTTCACTTTCCTCCCAGCCCATCATTTCTTTCCGCCGGGAAGACACAGCCCTATTTTCAACGATTGTTCGGTTTTCTTAACCCTTTCTTCTCCACCCATCCGCCCCCCCCCCCCCCTCCTCTCATATCTCAAGCCAAGCCCGCATATCGTCATCTGGAAGAGTCTCATTAACCCATTATTGCCGTCTCTTGATTTGACCGATAGCAAGACATCGACACGGATTCACGAAACTCCCCCCCCCCCCCAAAAAAATCGCTTGATCACATTACCCCCACCCCCACCCCCGCCAATAACCCCCCTACCCTCAATTGACCCCCCCCCCACTCCCCATTAACCGCCCTCCCTTCCTGATACTTGACTCCCCATCAGCCGCCTTAAAAATATCGTCAATTCATTTGTACTAGCAACACGCCCGGCTAAGCGTGCACGACTTGCCTCTGCTCTAGTATCGGTCATTAACTAGAGTTTAGATCCTTTTCTCATCGATCTCCTCCCACCCCCCCCACCACCCCGTCACACGCTCTCCCTCCCTCCCCACCCACATTTACCACCATCCCCTCATTTTCCTTCCTTCCTGGCCATTATCCACTCCTCCTCCCCCCCCCCCCCACTGTCCACTAACCACCACCCTCCCCTCTTCTCTTAGTGTCCACCAACCTCTTCCCTCCCTCTGTCCGTCAACCATCCCTCCGTGCTCCCTGTCCACCAACCACCCCCTCCCTCCCCTCCCCTCTGTCCAACAGTTCCCCCCCCCCCCCCCCCCCATCGTTTGAGGACCACTGAGCCAATTGCTCCGAGCCTTGCCCCATCCGTCTCACTTACCGGTTTACGTTCATCAAAAAACGTCTTTCCTTTCCAGGGATCCCCCCAGCTAAATCTCACTCTACCCCTCCCTTGAACCTCATTCCCGTCCCCCATCATCCCCTCCCCGCCGTGGTCATCTATAACCTTCGCTTCACGATTCATCAACGCACTCGTTCACTTCATCATCCAAGTTTTCTTCTCCCCTCTAAAACAACATTTGAACTTATATTTTCATCTTTCAGTGCTGAGAATGTATGGAGACAAGGTCACCGTGGGTGCTGTATATAAAGGGTTTCTGAAAGTGTCTTGTTCTCGTAGTTTTGGTGTATGTGTATGTGTATGTGTATGTGTATGTGTATGTGTATGTGTATGTGTATGTGTATGTGTATGTGTATGTGTATGTGTATGTGTATGTGTATGTGTATGTGTATGTGTATGTGTATGTGTATGTGTATGTGTATGTGTATGTGTATGTGTATGTGTATGTGTATGTGTATGTGTATGTGTATGTGTATGTGTATGTGTATGTGTATGTGTATGTGTATGTGTATGTGTATGTGTATGTGTATGTGTATGTGTATGTGTATGTGCACGTGCACGTGCACGTGCACGTGCATGTGCATGTGCATGTGTATGTGTATGTGTATGTGTATGTGTATGTGTGTGTGTGTGTGTGTGTGCATGTGCATGTGCATGTGCATGTGCATTTGTGTTTGTTTATGTCTGTGTGCGCGTGTGCTTTTGCGTATGTGTATGTGTGTGATGTTTGAATTTTGATCCCATTCACAAAGGAATCACATACTTAAAGTGGAGACAGTTTGATATTTTGAAACAAGTTTTATTTGTCTTTTTACAATACGTCTTTTCGAAAATTCGCATCTCGTCAGAAAAAAAGTTTCAATGTACAAAAACCAACTACCTTATATTTTAATCGTAAAAACGAAAGTCGTTTTAAGGGCTGTCAAATTTACTTAAACAAGGACAACGCATATGAACTAAATTTTGATCTTTGGCTTGGTTCAAAACTTCAACGAATTTATTTTGCCTATGTCGGGAAGTTTTTTGTTTTAATTGTTCACTTATTTAACAATGTAAAATTAAAGAATAAGGCGAGTTAGGTTGTGTAATGAATTATGAATTACTTCCCATACTTGATGCTAAGATAATCTAGTCAGAAAGAGTGAGAAAGAAAGAGGAAAGAAAGAAAGTTTGTCAATGAGCTAGAATGGGGGGCATCTAAAAAAAAATGTAAAAATAATGTTTTAGTTACGTCTAGAAAGCCACTAAAATCATTTCTTATCTTCGGCCTTCGTCAAATCTTGACAACTTTTCGTACTGTGCTCACAACTTTCAGCTTCTAAAAACAAAGTTGTGGCCACGCGAGATTCCCTTCTCGCGAGATCAAGCATATAAACATCTTCCTGTTCCGGTGTTAGGGGAAGTAACCGCCAAATTTTAACACTCATTAACACGTCACTGTACGGTTTATGATACGGATCAATCGAACCAAGTAGTCCCCTGTTTGATTTTAATCGATTATGTGACAATTAACTCTTTTAATGCGCCATTTGTAGGTGTCCTCTCTTCATACTTAAATTATATCAGGCTTTTGTTATTCTCTAAAAATAAACACCATCAGATTTAAAGCGACTTCTAAGTTATGTACTCAACAATGTTCTAACTTACCTACTTTCAAAGACAATACGGATTTTAATAATATTTTTAAACTATTGATTTGTTAAGTAATATATGTATAGGGCATATATATATATATATATATATATATATATATATATATATATATATATATATATATATACTTTTTAGATTAACATTTTAGAATAATCTTTAATTCAAAGTTTTACTTAACCAACTTCTCAACATCAATATAGATTTTTAAAATATTTTTTTTTAAACTATTGTTTTTTAAGTAATATATATATATATATATATATATATATATATATATATATATATATATATATATATATATATATATATATATATATATATATATATATATATATATATATATATATATATATATATATATATATATATATATATATATATATATATATATATATATATATATATCCGTTTTACAAAAAAGATTTCAGAATATTCCTTACACCCCCACCCCTCCCTCCAACTTCGCCCTCTCGCCGCTGTAATTTCACCCCCTCCCCCCTCGGTCAGCCCCGGCCCGAGCGCCAGTTTCTTGAATACCATTAAGGTCAGTTTCCGCCGCCCGCGGCCGTTGAGTTAATGGCGGACATTTAACCCTGGCCATAGATATGAAGGAGCCTAAATAGCATCGGACGGTGGTTATTGGGTCCCTAGGTCACTTGCTTAAAAAGCCGTCTTATGAGCAATGGGGAATATGGGGAGGGGGGAGTGGTAGGGGAATAAATGTGATGAGAGCCTGCGGTGATCAATTTAACTAGATATGGGGGGCTTTCGTGATAATATTGGGGAATTTAAGTTGAAACTTTCAGGGTCTTAATCGTAATTGAGAATTGAATTAAAATGTACTAGAACACGGCGTGAGTCCTATGGATTGACATTTATATCAATTTTTCACAATTTGAACCTTTACTTTACAATCTACAAAGTCATTGGGCTGAGTCTTACAATAAGTATTTAAATACACTTAATACACTTTTACAAGGCCATATATATATATATATATATATATATATATATATATATATATATATATATATATATATATATATATATATATATATATGGTTAAAATATTCATGACCTGAATTAATATGATTTATATATTTATATTAAAATAGAGGAGACAGTGTTATGTCTAGCTTGTCTTTCATTAAGCCCCAAACATTTCTTTCCACTAAGAAAAAAACAACCTGACGATTTTGGCCTGCATTTGCGTCATATTTGCCAAGTCTGGACACAACGTGTAGGTTTAGATCAAATGATAAATTGCTCATCTGGAAGTTGACACGGGGTGTTAACCACACCAGGACATAGACACGACGATAATTTGTTGGCAGTCGGGGAAAGTTTGTGTGTCAGGTCGATGTTTGGACGGGCATCACGTGTCAGACGTGTGTGTACACGTGGTCAGACGGTCAGAGAGCATGATGGGTGCGGATGGACGTGTAGAACTGACCCTGCCGGCTTTTTTGACCGGCTCAGACGGACGAACCGGCAGATTATATTTAAACTATCATCAGTTGTATCCGATAAGGACATCATTTCAGTGATAATTTGGTTTGAAATTTCCCTTTTCAAATAACAACCAGTTGTATTCAATTTTAATGTTTAGCTATCCTCATTAACTAATGACTCCTGCCTTAAATTCACGTTATGTTATGCGTTCACGTGAAAATACAACAAAGCTTGTCACGCTTTGCTGGACACTTAAATTGGCCAGAAACTGAGCACTAAATCCTTGTTACCCCCGCATTAAACCTAGAATACGTTAAAGTTTCATGGGATACCAGTTTAATGGCTTCATCAGAACCGTGTAGCCAATCAACGTAACAGCTCTACGATTTGTTGGTCATCTTCTCCTGGAGTCTGAGGATCATTCACCAAACTCTGTACCCTGAAACTTGGACATTCCTTTTTTACCCTAAAATTTTGGACATTCCCTTTATACCCTGAAACTTGCTCATTCCCTTTATATCAGACACTTGGTCATTCAATTTCATCTTATTACCTGAAGGTCATTCTCCATCCTCTGTACCTTGAAACTTGGACATTACCTTTATACCCTAAAACTTGGACATTACCTTTATACCCTAAAACTTGGACATTACCTTTATACCCTGAAACTTGGACATTTCATTTATACACTAAAACTTGGACATTACCTTTATACCCTAAAACTTGGACATTACCTTTATACCCTGAAACTTGGACATTTCCTTTATACCCTGAAACTTGGACATTTCATTTATACACTAAAACTTGGACATTACCTTTATACCCTAAAACTTGGACATTACCTTTATACCCTGAAACTTGGACATTTCCTTTATACCCTAAAACTTGGACATTCCCTTTATACACTAAAACTTGGACATCCTCTTTAGTCCTACAGAGCGTCTTTGGATTATGCAAATTAGCGCTGCCAATTATGTAAATTCCATCTCATTAACTTGGTAGCAGAATACCACTGACAAATTAGTGCACGCTGGGTTTTTTTCTGTCTTTGCAATTACAATTAATGTTTTATGCAACAAAATTAACAGAAATTAAAAGCCACTTTATCAATAACATTTTTCTTTCTTGATTGTTTGGTAAAAAAAATAATAATAACAATTTTAAAACAGTATTTTTGAAAATAAAATATAATAAACTGTTTAAATAGTTTCACTCAACTAGTATACACTTTTTATATTATGTTATCAAAGGGCGGACTTGAACCGATTTAGTTTGTGTTTAGTTCTTGTATGTTAATTAGTCTTATTATTGAACGATTGCATCGCTGTGCTGTGCTTTTGGTAATACAAGATTTAAAGGGCCTGTGACAACAAGACTCCCACTAACATCGCTACCTTCTTTAAGCCCCCCCCCCCCCTGGTCCCCAAGAAACACCAATACCCCCCAGCTGTATAACAGTTTATTTGTCAGACAAGCTTAAAATAAAATTGGTGAAAGGGATGGGTAAATATTAGTCTTGTTTCTTAGATACCATAGTGTCCAATGTAACCTTATATGTCAAATGTTGCCGAATGTTGCACAATGTTGCCTAATGTTACCCAATATTGCCTAATGTTACCCAATGTTGCCGAATGTTGCAAAATGTTTTCCACTATTTCCTAATGCTTCCCAATGTGTTATCCAATGTTGTCCAATTTTTCCCATTATTGCAGAATGTTGCTCGATGTGGTCCAATGTGCAATGTTGCCCAAATCTTGCCCAAATGTTGACCAAATGTTGCCCAAATCTTGCCCAAATGTTGCCCAAATGTTGCCCAAATGTTGCCCAAATGTTACCCAAATCTTGCCCAAATGTTGCCCAAATGTTGCCCAAATGTTGCCCAAATGTTGCCCAAATGTTGCCCAAATGTTGCCCAAATGTTGCCCAAATGTTGCCCAAATGTTGCCCAAATGTTGCCCAAATGTTGCCCAAATGTTGCCCAAATGTTGCCCAAATGTTGCCCAAATGTTGCCCAAATGTTGCCCAAATGTTGCCCAAATGTTGCCCAAATGTTGCCCAAATGTTGCCCAAATGTTTCCCAAATGTTGCCCAAATGTTGCCCAAATGTTGCCCAAATGTTGCCCAAATGTTGCCCAAATGTCGCCCAAATGTTGCCCAAATGTTGCCCAAATGTTGCCCAAATGTTTCCCAAATGTTGCCCAAATGTTTCCCAAATGTTGTCCAAATGCTGCTCAAATGTTGCCCAAATGTTGCCCAAATGTTGCCCAAATGTTGCCCAAATGTTGCCCAAATGTTGCCCAAATGTTGCCCAAATGCTGCCCAAATGTTGCTCAAATGTTGCCCAAATGTTGCCCAAATGTTGCCCAAATGTTGCCCGAATGTTGCCCAAATATTACTTAAATGTTGCCCAAATATTTCTCAAATGTATCCCAAATATTGCCCAAATATTGCCCAAATCTTGCCAAAATATTTCTCAAATGTTTCCCAAATGTTGTCATAATATTGCCCAGTCCTCTGTAAATAATTCCAATCTGTGTTAGTATCAGGTAGACCCACCCGCAAGCAATTTTATGACGAATAAATAATTGCTGTTTACCCGCTACCACCCAACATAAAGGTGCCATGTTATCATGATATTTTAATCATGGTTTTATGATGGTTTATGATGTTTTGTGATGTTTTTATATTTCCTTTAAACACATGCGTTATGTCTTGTTTATAAAAAATCTAGTGAGTCGCATTTATGTACAACATTTGTATGAGCAAGTGACAATTAATCTACTGTAGAGTTTAGTGAAGCAGGTTCGTGTGCAAAGTTGCATGTTGAGAGAAATCGACTTACCTCCGTGTGAGCAAATAAGTTCAAATAATGTCTTAAGTATTTGGTCGTGGTTTGGTGACTAGAGCGGAGTTATATCAAGACGTTAAATAATAACAAAATGTATGATAAAGCTGTATGTGAGGAATTTATCTTAATATGTTTGGTGACGATTTTAGAATTAATGCATCAGACTCTGTCACTAGACCTTATAGATAAGGAACCTCCCCCCCCCCTCCCCCCAACTAGACTGTATGTGTAAGTATGGCTCCCAGAAATAATGTGCAAACGCAAAACTGCGCAACGGAAAACTATGCAAACAGAAAAATGCGCAAATGCAAAATAATTAGGGCCTATACTATTTCAATTTAATTTTCTGATATTTCGTGGAGAAAATCATTTATTATGTTATGATGTACGTGTGATAGTTATTTGTTAATGTCTCTAAATGCACTTTTTTTGTGCGCAGTTTTCCGTTGCGCACCATTCCGGTCACCGTAAGTATTGCCTTCATGTTGAAAACAGCAAACAAGATGTGGCACAATGTTCTGTACTAGCTTTTTGATTTAATGTGTTTCAGTTATTTATTTATTGTGTTTATTTTATTGATTTATGGTGTTTAAGCTAGTGATTCAATGTCTTTCAGTTAGTGACTCAACGTGTTTAAGCTGGTGATTCAACGTGTTTAAGGCTTTGATTCAATGTGTTTAAGTTAGTGATTTATTATGTTTAAGTTAGTGACTCAATGTGTTTAAGCTAGTAATTCAACGTTTTTAAGGCTTTGATTCAATGTGTTTAAGTTAGTGATCTACGATGTTTACAGCAGTAAATCAATGAGAATAAAAAAAATTTCCACAGAGCTATAATATCAAGAAAGAAAAAAACAAACTGCCAACTACTGACAAAATTAGATTTTATTTTCAGACTAGAAATGTGAAGTCTGGTACGAGAGAATAGAACATAATCTTAATATAAAACATTTTCATATAACACGTTTCATATTACATGTATCATAAAACTTTTATCATAAAACATGTATCATAAAACATACACCGTTAAACATCATAATAAAATGTTATCATAAAACATGTATCAAACACATCTCATGTTTTATCCCTATCCCTAACCCACCTCTCAGGTAGGAGTCAGGTGTTACTGAAATCCCTGACAATAGAATACAATACTCTCCAGTTAGCAACATCTACTTACCTAATGTCAGTGTTACTGTTAGTGATGTGAGTTTCAGTGGATGTTACAAAAGTAATGGTTTAAAACAGGGAATCCGGTTCGGGTAAAGATTTAAAAGTCTTGTTTTATTTGTACTACTCATACATACAAAAAAAAAAAAAAAACAGACCAAAAAAAAAAAAAAAAGTGAGGTATTTTTTTTTTCTCTTCGTTTAAAAAAATGATACTCAATTATCTTTTTATTTTAGAAACATCTTATTGCCCCAGCAATTATAACAACAACACATACACCAAGTAATGTACATTAATTGTTCGTTTAATATCACAAATATACCAAACCTCAACAGGAACATAAAGCTTTGATTTATCATGGTGTGTAGACTACACATTACACAGTGTTGAATACAGCCATGTCAAGGTGATTCTTGGGGAATTTAGAGGGGAAAAGTAGCTGGAAGTATAAGGAAAACACATTTTTAAGAAATGTTTCAATGTGCGTATAATATGACAAGCTATGTCCAAACTTCCGACTACAGTATTCTACCAATGAGACCTATTGTCGTGTTTTTAAAAAAACTCAACTTATTCTATATGGAAAACGTTACGATTCAACACTTGTAAACGTGACGAGATTAGTATTTCAGGTCTAACCGTTTAGTAGATTTAAATTATTCTTTTGCACTTTTAAAACGCGTCCTTATTTTAGTTAAAACAGTAAAATCTAAATTGAATTGAATTTGTATACAATATTTTGATATTACTTTTCATTATGCTATAAATATATCAATAAACAATGTACATTCATTTCAAATACAAAACGTAAGTACAAATAATGTGTCTGTTCTTTTAGCTAGCTATCAGAGTCCATTTATTTAGGTCATACAAAACATATGTATAGATTCTCTCCATACTCAGGTCATACAAACACATATGTATACATTCTCTCCTAGTCAGGTCACACAAACACATATGTATATATTTTCTACATACTTAGGTCATACAAACACATATGTATACATTCTCTACATTGTCATACTGAGGTCATACAAACACATATGTATACATTCTCTCCATACTCAGGTCATACAAACACATAATATGTATACATATTTTGTTTAGTTCTGTTTTGTACACGGCAATATTAAAGTCAATTTTACAAGTTCTTGAGGTCACAAAATAGATTTGAACACATTGCAGCTATGATGTAGTTTGGTGTGATTTAAACAGTATAGCACAGGTGTGCTTTTGTCTAGTACAGGTGTGCTGTACACAGTCTGGCAAAGGTGTGCAATACATAGTCTAGCACAGGTAGTCTGTGGTCTAGCAATATGTGATTTAGACAGTATGTCGCAGGTATGTCACACACAGACAGGTGTGCTGTAGGTGTGCTACAGACAGCCCACCTGTACCCTGTGGACATGGTGGTACCATCTCAGACGAGCGGTGCCAAGGTTCTCCATCATTCAGACTTCCTGTGGACATGGTGGTACCATCTCAGACGAGCGGTGCCAAGGTTCTCCATCATTCAGACTTGACTGCCGGTTTATCCGTGACGTCTATCGCCTCACCTGACTCGGCACCTGTCGCACCTTGCCAGGTGTGTTTGACCTCCGACTGCTGAGAGCCCACCTCAGGTTGCCCGGAGACCACCGACTCGCCTGGAACCTCCCCAGAGCTGGCACCGTTAGCGGGGCTGACGTCACTCTCTCGGCTGTCAGTGTTGTCGGAACACGGTGGAGGGGAAGGGCTGGTGGCCGAGTCGGTTAGCGTCGGGACCCGCTGCTCGAAGCGGATGCTGTGTTGGTACGGGGACGGGGGCGACTTGGAATCCTCGGCGTCGAACCTGGACTTTGGCGACGAGATGAAAGCGTCGTCCATGTCCTCGTCAGACCGACAACCCGACAACCCAAACCCGCGGTCAATCGATGTTATTAAAACGTCCTTGACATTTGACCCTACCCGGTTTAAAGGTGAATCTCCATGTTTGACCTGGTTATAACCAGCATGACTTTTCCTGTTTTCGTCTTTCTCGCGCATGCTCAGATCTTCCGGGACTTCCGCTTTACCGCCGGAACTCAACGCTGAAGAAAACATCGAATGGGCGGCAACTCCGCAAAGATCCAAAGCCTTGACGTCATGAAGCTTGGTCTGGTACGCGCAGATTCTGGATGAATCGT
Source organism: Physella acuta (assembly GCF_028476545.2). Classification (NCBI taxonomy): domain Eukaryota; kingdom Metazoa; phylum Mollusca; class Gastropoda; family Physidae; genus Physella; species Physella acuta. The sequence goes on from NW_026732025.1 coordinate 23,813, forward strand.
GCAAGTCTTTTTTCATGGGCGGCACCCCTCCCGCCATCTCTAACACATCCCGGGAGACCAGGGTGTTCAGGTGACTGAGGACGCCTCTGGACTCGAAGTCCAGCCGATGCTCCATGGATATCTCCGCCCGCGGCTCCGTGTTCTTTCGGTTCTTGGCCTTGATGACGTTTTTCTCCGCGTTAAGTTTGTGTTCCGCCACCTCCGCGCTGGAAATATTTTCCTGTTTCTTCCACTTGGTCCTGCGGTTCTGGAACCAAATTTTTACCTGGGGAAGGTGCACAAAAGTTGAATGGTAGTGTGGAACACATATTGATCTACACATATTTAATGCAGTGCGATTCGTGCATTATATATATACGAGCCGGCCCGCGGCATAACATACGCCGCTATTTAGTTGTTTTTTCTACTTTTCAGTAATTCATAATTTGTGAATTCGACAGTACCAACGCTGCCACTGAAAATATTTCTTTAAAACACAATAAGTAGCTCGTTAAGGACCATAACCCCCCCCCCCCCCCCCCACCCCCTTCCTCCCCCCCCCCCCCCCACGTTTAAAATCGTTGGCTCAGCTTGTAAACCTTTAGTGTGAACACAGCTCACTAAAACCATGTAGGGGTGGGGAGGTAGGGAGCGCGTTTACAGCTTGTTTTCTAACGGCTCGAAGAAGAGAATTATATATATACGAGCCGGCCCGCGGCATAACATACGCCGCTATTTAGTTGTTTCTAATTTTCAATAATTCATAATTTGTGAATTCGACAGTACCAACACTGACACTGAAAATATTTCGTTAAAACACTATAAGTAGCTCGTTAAGGACCATAACCCCTCCCCCCTTCCTCCCCCCCCCTCCCCCCCCCTACGTTTAAAATCGTTGGCTCTGCTTGTAAACATTTAGAGTGAACACAGCTCACTAAAACCATGTAGGGGTGGGGAGGTAGGGAGAGCGTTTGCAGCTTGTTTTCTAACGGCTCGAAGAGGAGAATTATATATATAGATACGAGCCGGCCCGCGGCATAACATACGCCGCTATTTAGTTGTTTCTAATTTTCAATAATTCATAATTTGTGAATTCGACAGTACCAACGCTGACACTGAAAATATTTCTTTAAAACACTATAAGTAGCTCGTTAAGGACCATAACCCCCCCCCCCCCCCCCCGTTCCTCCCCCCCCTCCCCCCCCCCCCCTACGTTTAAAATCGTTGGCTCTGCTTGTAAACATTTAGAGTGAACACAGCTCACTAAAACCATGTAGGGGTGGGGAGGTAGGGAGAGCGTTTGCAGCTTGTTTTCTAACGGCTCGAAGAGGAGAATTATATATATACGAGCCGGCCCGCGGCATAACATACGCCGCTATTTAGTTGTTTCTAATTTTCAATAATTCATAATTTGTGAATTCGACAGTACCAACGCTGACACTGAAAATATTTCTTTAAAACACTATAAGTAGCTCGTTAAGGACCATAACCCCCCCTTCCTCCCCCCCCCCCCTCCTCCCCCCCCCCCTCCTCCCCCCCCCCCCCCCCTACGTTTAAAATCGTTGGCTCTGCTTGTAAACATTTAGAGTGAACACAGCTCACTAAAACCATGTAGGGGTGGGGAGGTAGGGAGAGCGTTTGCAGCTTGTTTTCTAACGGCTCGAAGAAGAGAATTATATATATAGATATATATATATATATATATATATATATATATATATATATATATATATATATATATATATATATATATATATATATATATATATATATATATATATATATATATATATATATATATATATATATATATATATATATATATATATATATATATATATACACACAGAGTTAGAATCCCTGACTCGAGTCCGCAAGACGTCCCTGAGTTCACCCAGCTCTAAAGGGTACTTGACTAACGTTACAGAAAACGTTATATGCCGAGGTCATTAAAACAGATGAACTCTATTTCATCTCTCCCATGTGTCTTAGACACTACGGGAAAAGAAGATGATGATGATACGCTTTTGGGTTAAACTCTGTCTTGAGTATTTTAAACATGATTAATTATTTTAATTAGATGCAGTATTTTAGACTAATCAGTATTTTAGACTAGGGGGCGACGCGGTCTAGCGATAGAACACACAAGAGCCAACCCGGAAGTCATGAGTTTGTACCCGTGCTGTACTCTGGCATTTGACCAAACTGCCCATAATGTCCAAACCAGCTGGAAATAATTTTAAAAAAAAAACAACAACCCGAGTCTGTCGACTGGTAGCAAGGGGGACAAAATTGCGGGAATCCCTGCGTTTAGCGGCATAACAGGGGGGGGGGGCTTCAGAACTGTAGCAACCCCCTGGTCTAGCGGTTAGTAGTCTGAGTGACAGAAATGTCGAATTTCCAACCCTGTATCGTTCTGGCTAGTTAATTAAGTATTGCTTGAGCCGATACTGACCATACACGACCGGCTAACGTAGATGCAATATTAGACTACACACAACTAGGTAAAGTTCTTAACGCTGACCAATATGGGCTTTAGACTACACACAAAATTAGGTAAAGTTCTTAACGCTGACCGATATGGGCTTTAGACTATACACAACACTAGGTAAAGTTCTTAAAGCTGACCCATATGGGCTATAGACTACACACAACACTAGCTTTAGTTCTTTAAGCTGATCGATATGGGCTATAGACTACACACACAACTAGGTAAAGTTCTTAAAGCTGACCGATATGGGCTTTAGACTACACACAAAACTAGGTAAAGTTCTTAAAGTTGACCGATGTGGGCTATAGACTACACACAAAACTAGGTAAAGTTCTTTAAGATGACCGATATGGGCTATAAAAACAGAAGGACAGCTCCAACGCTGAATTGTAATAAATTTCATCAAACAAAAGTTATAAAAAAAACTTTTTTTTACAAGTATTATATATAAAAGAATTATACCGCAATAAAAATCAATCTAAGTCAGATTTGAGATCAAACGACGTGTGTTAAAATTTGATGTGAGGTAACAAAATATCCTGGTCGATACGTTATAAGCAACCCATCGGCTTGACCTTTGGGTCAATATTTTATCCAACACCCTCCTCCACCCCCATTCTACTCGCGTAGTTCGATCATCTGTCAACAAAACCCCCTTCCCTAAAGTTAAATCTTTTCAATCCACTTGTATTAAAAACACATCACCATACTTTGGTTTATACTTTATCAAATATACCAGAACTCATTAACATAATTTATTTTTAAACTTAATAAAGTAACCTTTACATTCCAGTAAAACTTTGGCTTGATACTTTATAAAGTAACCCTTACATTCCAATAAAACTTTGGCTTGATACTTTATAAAGTAACCCTTACCTTCCAGTAAAACTTTGGCTTGATACTTTATAAAGTAACCCTTACATTCCAATAAAACTTTGGCTTGATACTTTATAAAGTAACCCTTACATTCCAGTAAAACTTGATACTTTATAAAGTAACCCTTACCTTCCAGTAAAACTTGATACTTTTTAAAGTAACATCCACACAACACAAGGCTTATTTTTTATCTCTATGTTCTGTATCTTTATATCTAATCGGTTCAATATGTTATAAAGTAACCCCCTCACACCCCACAGCTTCATTTTGTTACCCCCACACCCCACACAGTTTCAGTTCCCTGCTTTATAAACTACCTCCCCCCCTACCCACACACATCACACCTCACTTTATGTACTCACGATGCACAAGCAGATTACCTACCACTAAAACACCTCAGCCGGCCCCACCCCAGCGTGCCCCACCCCATCAGACCCCACCCCATCAGACCCCACCCCACCATCCACAAGCAGATGATCAACCACTAACACACCCCAGCATGCCTCCCCCCCCTCCCCTGGAAGCTACTGTTGTCCCCACTCAGTCTTTTTTCTTTTCACCTTGTCTTGTTTGTGTTTTAATTGCCAGATTTTATAGACATTTTATTCCTTTTTTGTTACAAAGAAGTCGTTCATTAAAAAATATGTAGAAATCAATAGTTGGCTTCTAAAAAACGTATAAAATTTGCAACACGTTTTAGAGTAACAAAGTCCTTTTTTGTTTTCTAAAGTACAAAGTCGATAATTATAATCAAAAGTATTGATTTAATTTCAATTAAACTTAACCTGATTTTTATTTGTTTTGTACAACAAAGCGATCATGTTAGTAAATTGCATTCAGGATTTTTAATAAATCAATTTGGTTGCATTATTTTTATTTACTTATTACAAATTGTTTCTGGTTATAATTTAGTTTAAAATTTTTGATAAAATAATTATGACAAGATAAATCCGATTTCATGATTATATTTATCAAGATCAAGATTACGTTGGAAAGCACAGGAGACTAGGCTAATCATTCTTTGTTTTTTGTATGTTGATATTTAAAACTAGTAAAGTTCCCTTTCAAACCTGACGATCTACGGGGCAAGTGAAGTAGAGTTCACTTATTTCTGTACCTCGGTATATGAAGGGATGGTGATGTTGATATGAACAACCGAAAAATGTTTCCATTTCAATGTTTTTATTTTCAAAATTTACTTTGAAATAAGGATCTTTTATGAAAATTACAAAGTGTACTTTTATTTTTGAGTTGGAACGAGTTGCTATTTATATTAGGATCTTGTCTGAATACATCTCGTAATAATCGTCTTACCTTTGTAATCTGGTTCATCAAAATATAATCATGTAGTCTGATTTATCGTGATATAACTATGCTTAATAATTCATCGAAACACAATCTGTTTAATCTAATATAATACAATCTGACTAAATTTTAAAATAATGATTTAATTTGATTATCATAATAGAATTTGTAATTCCATTTTTAGTAAAGAATAAAATATTATTTCATTGAAGTTTTTTTTTCTAAAATATGTAGGCCACATATTAATTCTATGGGCCACCGAGCCGACCAATCGTGACGTTGATCACGTGACAAAAAATGACGTCTAAAAATGACGCAGTTGAAAAAAACTTGAGACGTTTCATCCTAGTTATGTCGTTATAGCGAGTAACGCTAACCCGATGGTGTTAAAGCGTTTTGTATCAGTGGACGTTTATGACAAGTTAACTCCACTGTAGTCTGTTTGACGGGATTAACGCACGTTAGGTTAATGGTTAAGGAAATTACTTCGTTGATAGTTTGTATTCATTTACTTGTTTATAGCGTGCTTTAAACCCTTTTTTCTACCTCCTAAGATGAAGAAAGGAGAGGGTAAAAAACCTTACAGAAAAGAGGCTGTTTCGTAAAAACGTTTAGCACTTATCGGGATAACATAGGCTTTCAGTTGAAAAACGTTCTTTTGTATTAGTCATTAATTGCTTTATAAAGCAGTTTTTTAAAAATACGTCCCGTCTTATGTGTTTTCACACAATGAAGAGATTGCATAAAATAACACCCTGAAGCCCATGGACGTGAACCCCCTCCCCACCGCCGCAACCCCTCCTCCACGCCATCACAGCGTGAAGCGAGACAGTGATGATCGTATAAGCGGCCCAGCGTCGTTAAAAATCACCCGCAAAGTCGCATAACTCTGGGCAGGCGTATTGAAATCAAAGCAAAAAACGTGACAGTTATGTCCCCTGATCAACAGTGAATGCTGAGAAGTAAGACTTTGATTTGTTGGAGAGAAAAAAAAAACCTCCACATGGGCAGGTTGCCAATCTATGCCAGTTTGCCTTGCAACTTATTACAAACAAAATCTTGCCACACACTAAGATGGGAGGGTGCAGGTGTAGTGGGTTGAGGGGGTGGGGGTGTGGTGGGTTGAGGGGGTGGGGGTGCTGTATTGATCGAGTGGTGGGGTCAGAATATGCTGTTTTTAAAATGTCGTTGATTTCAATTTGGACGTTAATTGAGATTAGACTATAGGGAAGGTTGTTTACATAACGACAGATTGTTCATATCATAACAGGTTGTTCATATTATGAAATATTGTTTGTGTTTAGACACGTTGTATTATAAAATATACCCAATCGGATGAACCCATTAAAAAACACCCTATTGAAGAAACCACAAAAACACCCTAATGAAATAACGACACTATTAAAAAAAACACCCTAACGACACCATCTAAAAACTTCCTGATGACACAATTTAAAAACATCCTAATGACACCATTTAAAAGCAGCTTAATAACGACACTATTTAATTAAAAAACACCCTAGCGACACCATTTAAAACACACTAATGACACCATTTAAAAACCACTCTAATGGCGACACCATTTAAAAAACATCCAAATAACACCACCATTTAAGGACCCCCTAATGATGACACCATTAAAACAACACCCTTCTAACGCCACCATATAAGGACCCCCCAATGATGACACTATTAAAAAAACACCCTTATAGCGCCACCATTCACTCACCTGAGTTTCAGTGACCGCGAGCTGACTCGCCATCTCGGCTCTCTCAGCAGACGACAAATATTTCTTCTGCTCGAACTGTTTCTCTAGCTCAAAAATCTGGCGCCCAGTGAAGGTGGTCCTCGCCTTCTTCTTCTTGATTCCATTGGCGTCTTCCTTCATTTCCTCCTCGCTCTTTCTCTTCTTCTCCATCATTTCTGTCTCTACAATTGATAAAAATACAGTTTGTCAATCGCAGTCGTTTATTTAAATCAGGGGTCTCCAAACTACGGCCCGCGGGCCGGATGCGGCCCGCAAGGTCCTTTCATCCGGCCCGCGGAGATGTTTTTGTCCACGGAAAAGACGTTTGTTGGTGAAGGCTGAGGAACTTTGCTCAGAAAAATCATGACAAGCCTGGAAGAAACTGGCCCTCGAACTGAAATTTGATAGTTAATACGGCCCTCGGACTGAAAAGTTTGGAGACCCCTGATTTAAATGATGATATATACATTGTAAATTTTAGAATTGAAAATGATTTTTTAAGATAAAATAGCGTTTGCTGAACTTAGGATTTGATACTTAAAAGGAACTGTGATTAAAATAATATTTAATTAACACAAAAGATTGGCTATTGTTTCCCCATCCAACACAGACGACATCATCCAACCAACACAAGGAAAATCACACATCCAACACAAGAACATCACACATTCAACTCGAACGACATCGAAAATCCAAGGCCTGGGATATCACATATTCAACACTGGGGAGATCACTCATTTAACACAGGAGACATCACCCTTCCAACATAAGGGACATCATCCACCCAACACCAGTGACCCTATATACAACAAGGGAAACAACCCTATATAAAACAAGGGAAACAGCCCTATATAAAACAAGGGAAACAACTCACTAGACAACTCTATATAAAACAAGGGAAACAACTTTGTTAAACAAGGGAAACAACCCTACATAGAACAAGGGAAACAACTCACCAGACAACTCTATATAAAACAAGGGAAACAACTCACCAGACAACTCTATATAAAACAAGGGAAACAACTCTATATAAAACAAGGGAAACAACTCACGACCCTATATAAAACAAGGGAAACAGCTCACCAGACGACGAGGAAGACGGCGAGCCACATGCCGGGCTGCAGGTTGACCTTGAGTTCTCCCCGTCACGGTGCAGCTGATCCTGGTGGTCGGCGTGGTCCGGCTGGGTGCGGTGGTCGTGCTGGTGGTCGTGTTGGTGGTCGCGGTGGTTGTGTGTCATGTTCAGCTGGACCAGCTCTCGGTGGCCGTGACCTTGGTGGTGTATGTGGTGCCGGAGGTGAAGGCCGGCGATGGTGGGGCAGCGAGTTGTTGGACATGACAACCTGCCGCACTCGCTGTAGGCACACCTGGCAGGTGAGAGACGGTGGAGTTAGACCAGAACTTTTACTGTCTGACTGACCGACCACAACATTCTAGTACTACAACAATTTACTGACCGACCACAACATTCTAGTACTACAACAGTTTACTGACCGACCACAACATTCTAGTACTACAACAGTTTACTGACCGACCACAACATTCTAGTACTACAACAGTTTACTGACGGACCACAACATTCTAGTACTACAACGATCTACTCATCTTTTATGTTGACCTTTTTCTAAATATATCTAAGACCGCGTCATCCCACCCAGAAAAATTTTACTACGTCTATAAAGCGTATATAATGTATACCAATTCAATCTCAACATTTCAGTTTAAGACCATCTAAAGTATTCTAAATTTTATATCCATTTTAATATAATTTAATTTTTAGTCTATCGAAAGTTCTAGGGGGGGGGGGGTGCAAATCGAAAATTTGTCCCCGGGAAGGGTCGCTGCGCCTCTGGGGGGGGGGGGGGGTGACACCATTAAGTGCCGCACCGGGTGTCACCCGACCTCGCTACGCCACTGAATACATGCATTTATGTGTATCTAAATCAATCTAAATTAGTTTCGTCATTATCGTCTGTGCTATTTGTCCGATTAGAGCATGTAGTCTAATTGTGATGTCTGAGTTTGGGTGGTCTAGTGGTAGAGTGTCAGAGACTATCCTCTGAACTTTGAGGGTCGTACATGTGTTATGTAACACCATGGTGGTTGTGATGTGCTTTTTATTTCTTTCTTTTCATTTTTTTTTCTTACTTTTTTTCAATATTTTTTTCATGTTAGAAATGTTAGATTTTTAAACTGTTTTTAGAGAAGGTGTTAAAGAGATTTTCTTTTAAGTGATGACGAATTGTTTTCAATAGTTTATTGACAAAATAAGTTTTTGTAGTATGAAATAGCGCTGTGATTGAAGGTGGAAAATAGTGATCTTCGAAAATGTTCTATGAGGGGAAGTGCTATATAGCATATTATAGGGGTAGAGGTGGGGTAGGGGGGGGTGAAAATTTCGTTTAGTGTTCTATAATAAGCTCAAGATAACATACATGGATGGGTTGATTTAGGCAATGTACACATTCCTTTCCAAAACAACACTGCTTTTTCTACCCTGTCAAACAGCACTTCTAAAACATGCCTCAGTTTATCAGGTGTAAAATGCTATCTAAGCTCATGAATAATCTGCAATCTGAACTCATGCATAACCAGCAAGCTAAGTTCATCATGTATAACCTGCTATCTAAGCTCATTATCAATACCATGGGAGCTAAGTTTATCATGCATAACATGGGAACTAAGCTCTTGATGCATAACCTGGGAGCTAGACTCATCACACATAACCTAGCCTCATCATGACTGCATCTTGACTGCTAGTTAACTTGACTTAGTAAATTGATTAACCGCACATATCAGACTAAAGTCCCCCCCCCCCCTTATCATAATTTCTCCACTGAGAACCCCAATCGTCCGTGTCACGCTGTTGTGGTGATGTCACCGGCTCTATTTATAGACCAGAACCCCGGTTTAAAAATAATTGTCCCTCCACCGCGAGATGGCATCGATTATCAATTAAGATGGTGGCCGGAAGTACCCAACAACCCAGCGCGCGCTGCCATGGTTGGCGCCAGTATCTGATCGCTTAAGCAAGCAGGTAACATTTGAAAGTAAGTTGATCAAAATCAATTTTGCTACAGGCCGTGACTAATTGCTCGGGGGCTGAAAATCTCGGCGCCATTGATATAAAAAAATAAACGACGGCCCAGCCCAGACGAATATAATCAATTTGACTCGAGGTAGAGAGAGTTTTACAGAATGTGAAGTGCTTGAATTGGAACTTCGACTTAGACATCATCTTAAAGCATTGACACTTAGTATTAACCCTTTACACCATTTATATTTTAACCTAGACATACATTATAACCCAACCATTTATATCTTAACCTAGACATACATTTTAACCCAACCCTTTATATCTTAACCTAGACATACATTTTGAAACACTTTAAAAGCTAAACGTGGTGACCTTTTCAAACTAAATTAATTGTAAGCAGCATGCCATTTCTATAGAGGTTCAACCTTTTTCCTAATTAAAAACGCTTTTTATTTAGTTTTAGTTTTATTAAACTCTAATTATACTAAACGGAGTTTTATAAATTCCCACACTCAGAATCCTAACAACTCCCAAAAAAAATAATCGAAGCAAATATCTGATTGACTTAAATCCAACCATTAATTCATCTTTAATCTGGATTAATTTGATCTCAAACTAAGTAGATGATGGCGTAACTTTAAATACAATTAAATGACACTTCTGTAAACATAGCGTTTGACACAGACTTCTTTAAGTAGATAGTTTTTTACAACGTTGTTGTATTTATTATTTTTAAATCATAATTATCTTCTTAATGTTATTGCTTTACAATATCTAAATACTGAAAACAATTTAATATCAAACAATCAATAACAAGCACAAAGAATACAAAATGTAAAAATAATTTTAATAATTATAATAGTACAAACTTTAGTCGCTCTAGACACTTATTCAATAATACTTAGCGACCAACGCTTATGATTATTTAGAAATTTATTTGTATTTTAATATATTAGTGCATTTTAAAAATCTTATTATTTTAAAGTTTATATATATTTTATTTATTTCCTCCACGTAGTATTGCATTTAAAAATATCACACACACACACACAATAACTAGAAATACAACACAGACACTCACAAACCAGAAAAACACGACACTCACAAACTAGAAATACACGCCACACACTTACAAACTAGAAATACACCACACACACTCACAAACTAGAAATACACCACACACACTCACAAACTAGAAATACACGACACACACTCACAAACTAGAAATACACTGCACTCACTAACTAGAAATACACCACACACAATCACTCACGAGAGCCACACCATATGTGCCACCACAGGTTGCAGTCCTCACACCTGTCCAATTACCTGCAGCTCAAGATAAGACAACTCTACATCGCAATCATTCGGTACACCCTACACCGATAATCTACTCACAAGTAAGGCCGACAACCCAATCTTACCCTCGCCCTAACCTTAACTTAAGCTTGTACTAACATTAGTCCTAATCTTAAACTATGCTTTACCTCTAACCCAGGCTTTAATCCTAACCGCCATAGCTATAACCCTAACCCTCTTCTCGTGCTTTAGTTAAGGGGTACGGCTAATCAAAATGTGCTTGAATTATTTGGTAAGCGAAAAATAAAAGTACAATAATCTTTTGAACCTTAAGGTCCATTGGGCAATTTAAGTAAAGTTATTTTTGGTACAATTACGGCATATTTCAGTGACCTCGGCATGTGAAGGGATAGTTTGGTCAGCAATATGCCCAGCGGCCTTTCTTTCCCCTAACATGAGTCAGGTACTCAATAAAGCTGGGTGGACTCAAGGACTCAAGTTTTCCGAACCCGATACATCCGGGTTTGCAGTCGAACGCTCTACCATTCGACCACACCGTCACTTTTTTGCTGAGTGAACCCAACCCAAACCCCTTAACCCCGATCCTAACCCCTATTGTATCGTCGATAACAGCAATTCAACACTGCGTACGTCTAACCAAATTGTGCCGACAATTTGAGTTGCATTTAACCATGTCTACAAGCAAGCGATCAACCCTCTATCGGCAGTATCGTTGTTGTCCCCCCCCCCCCCCTCCCCTCTCCAAACACGTTAGTTAGCTTTTTAATTAAAACTTGTACTCAGGAGAAAAGAATAATTGATTTCTAGTGCTCATCCACACACAAGGGTGGGGACAAACATTGCTGCGGGGGGGGGGGGGGGGACGACGACAAACATAGCGGGGCGTGGGGGGGGGGTTGGGGTGGAATGGAGGAGGTTCTAGAACTTGTCCCAACAGAAGTGTGTTTGTTCTGGTTGAGAGTTGAACGATGAGTACTCAACATCACGAAGGGGGGGGGGGATTATAAGATGTATACACACAAAGGGTATTTACAGTGATATACTAAAGGTTATGTGCAGTGTAGAATGTAACAGCGGGGTGTATTCTTGTTTTACATAGTGTGTACATACTTAATGATGAGATGTATTCTTGTTTTACATAGCGTGTACATACTTAATGATGATATATGCTTCCTAGTATAGCAAGCAGCATACTTTATACTTTATTTATTCATCAAGCATGTATGTAATATGCTGCTTTTAATAACAAGGGTGATCTCTTATTGTCTTTATCACAATTTTTTTTGTGTCTATGAATTCTATGTATGCGAAGTACTAGTATATACACTATAGATTACTGTGTCGTTAAGTAACTATATCAAAGCGTTTCTATAAACATGATAAATTATTAATGTACATGGTTTTTAAAGATAAAAATATTAAAAACTACAACATGTTTGGTGGGCTATTGATAAAATTTATTTATCAACGACCTGCTAATTTACCGTTTTAGTTATTTATAGCTCTATATTTAATTACAATTTTAAACTCATTAATTATCGGGATATCGATGAGGTTGAAATGATTAATTGTTTACACACTTAATGGAGATTTCGTTATTATGTTGTAAAATATATCATTAGGGAAGATCATTGGTTGGAAATTGTGAACTTATGTTTTAATCACCCTTTAGGTGTAGGTCATTATAAAATGTGACGTTATACTTAGTTTATACTTTACAACTAGGTCAATACAAACTAGGTCTTACAATTCGGGCATTATATATTAGATATTAAAACTAGTTTAATAATATAACATCGTAAAAAGGGTAATTACAATTAGATCATTACATAATATATTTTAAAATTGTCATTAGAATATTATACCTTAAAACTAGCTCATTACAATATTTTAAACAAGGTCATTAGAATATTAGACTTTAAAACTATTTCATTACGTGTAAGGTACAATATTTTAAACTTGGTCATTAAAATATTAAACCTTAAAACTAGGTCACTAAGTATTAGTTACAATATTTTAAACTAGGTTATAAGCATATTATACCTTAAAGCTAGGTCATTACGTGTAATTTACAATATTTTAAATTAGGTCATTAGAATATTAGACCTTAAAACTAGGTCATTAAGTTACGTGTGAGTACCAACAAAGACACACATGCAATATTTACCCTCGCGAGTCCAAAGTTCGACTGTCCGCGTCTCTGACGTCACCCAAGATGTCCGCTATGAGGAAGGAGGTGAGGCGTCGAGGGGGCTTGTTGTAGACGTGGGGGTGCCAGGAACTGGGTGGGGCGAACATGGTGGGGGCGTCAGCCTGACCTGAGTACACACAAAAACGTTTTTAACTGAATAAACACATCAGTGGGCCCCATAACATACTGAAAAAACACATCAGTGGGCCCCATAACATACTGGATAAAACACATCAGTGGGCCCCATAACATACTGGATAAATATCAGTGGGTCCCATAACATACTGGATAAATATCAGTGGGCCCCATAACATACTGGATAAATATCAGTGGGCCCCTTAACATACTGAATAAACACATCAGTGGGCCCCATAACATACTGGATAAATATCAGTGGGCCTCATTACATACTGAATAAACACATTAGTGGCCCCCATAACATACTGAATAATCACATACGTGGCCCCCATAACATACTGGATAATCACATACGTGGCCCCCATAACATACTGGATAATCACATACGTGGGCCCCATAACATACTGGATAAACACATCAGTGGGCCCCATAACATACTGGATAAATATCAGTGGGCCCCATAACATACTGGATAAATATCAGTGGGTCCCATAACATACTGGATAAATATCAGTGGGCCCCATAACATACTGGATAAATATCAGTGGGCCCCATAACATACTGGATAAATATCAGTGGGCCCCATTACATACTGAATAAACACATTAGTGGCCCCCATAACATACTGAATAATCACATACGTGGCCCCCATAACATACTGGATAATCACATACGTGGCCCCCATAACATACTGGATAAACACATCAGTGGGCCCCATATCATACTGGATAAACACATCAGTGGCCCCATAACATACTGGATAAGCACATCAGTGGGCCCCATATCATACTGAATAAAAACATAAGTGGGCTCCATAACAAACTTGATATTTCTGCTATCTTGCTAATTAACCGTTTTAAATTAAATCGTGCTGGTAGTACACACAATTAATAAACCAGCAGAGGGCTGATTTAATTAGAGACAAGCGATATCTGCTAAACATTTTATAATTATGCTAATTAGCTAGCCAGGGAATGATTTACACGCCGTTTGAGTAGATTGGAAATTTTAAATTTCTTTTATGTAACATCGATATTGATTAGCGGATGGAGATTTATAATTCATTATGTTAATTACGACCCCTCATTAAAGCTATAGCTAAAGTATATTTTTAAAGTAAACTTTAACAGTGACTCACTAATATACTGTAATAAAGTAACCTTTTCAATCTTTGATGGGTGTTTTCAGATTTATTTTACTGACCTACTAGATCTATTTCTACATCACGATTATGTTTAGGACGTTAAGAATTATTTTTTAAGTTTAAAATTAATTTAATTAAAGATAGTTTTTTTCTTAACACTGTCAATGTTCCTAATGAATCAGCAGTCTATTTTTTTTTAATTGACACATTACATGTATAATGATAAAAATTATGCTCGTTGTGGATGTAAATGTTGACCCATTATTTTATTAGGGATAAGTTTAAAACTTGTGTTAAAAGTATTGTTGAAACACATCACATTTTGTTATAGTATACGTGTAGCTGGTGAATAAAAGTAATCATAGGTCAATGTGTTTTTAAATACAGATTTTCTTTTGGAGGTGGGCTTGAGATAAGAAACATGAGTTATGAAGTCTACCACGTCAATTGGTAACATTCAAAACGGGTTCCATAGTACTACTTGATATAATCCGTACACCACCTACCATCTTACCTTAGTATTACAATATTATATCTGACCCCCCCCCTCCACCACAACAACCAGGTATAACCTATAGTGTCACCAAACACTGCACCATCAGATGCTTCACACTATGAAAACAGTTGCCAACCCTAGTTGTACCTTCAACTAGCCCATATAACATCACGTATCAGCAGTTACCAACCCTAGTTTATTATCTACCTTCAACTAACCCATCATCATATATAAGCAGTTAACAACCCTACTTATTTGTTCCTTAATCAATTAAGAATTAAGTATATAGGATGGCAGCCATTTACAACTCACAGCAAAATATGTCTATCACACAAAATATGTGTAAAAATAAATTTGAGTAATAAATTCTAATCATGCGAATCGTGAGTTATAGAGGCTATGTGGATAAGTGACGTAATTTATTGCAGAGCTATTGATAAACGAGCGATTATATATATTTTGTTGCTTTTTCTTAATTTAAAATAGCTAATTTATGTATGTTCTAAAAGTCTTTAACAAGCTTAACATCCTATAAACAAAAGATTGATTTTTGTTTCGTTTTCTTTTTAATAGCTCTCTGTTAAGGCACAGTTTGAATTGATTCGTAATCGATGTTGGCCTGCATTTTACTCAACAAATTGCATGTAGTTTGTTTAAAGTGTTTAACGAAAAGTTTAAAAATTTTCACCATGGAAACGGAACAAAACATATTGTATATTATAGCCATAATGTTTGTTTACCTTATTAGCTGTGTATCGCCTCTAGATTGAATTAAGTTAATGAAACCAGTGTATGAACTATAGGGGAATTCAGCTCGAATGCCCTTGATTAACAGGCATATTACTAGTTTACCTGTAGAAAAATTATAAAGTAATGCATAAACACCATTTATAATTTGAATAACATAGGATCCCCTTCATTAACATCTACTTTAATCAGGAAACTAAAGTTTGGTGTTAAATCTGAATTAGATTGTAAACTTAAATTAGATTACAGAGCTAGATTATATCTTGTAAGTAAGTTCGATATTAACCATAAGTAGGCGTTAAACTTAGATTAGATGTAAAATCTAAATTAGACGTTAGAAAAAGAAACTTAATTAGAATTTTACTAAAGTTAGATGCTAAACCTACATTAGATGATAAAACTAAATTACACGGTAAACTTAGATAAGATGAGAAACATAAATAGATATTAAATCGAGATTAGATGATAAACTTAGGTTATATTATAAACCGAGAATCAGATATTAATCCTATGTATGTGTGTTAGTGACGGTATGTATGTCAGTGAAGAAAATATGTCAGTGACAGAAAATATGTCAGTGACAGAATGTGTCAGTTACTGATTATTTGTCATTGCCATATAGTTGATATAGCGGGATTGGGTATGTTGTGATAGTTGTATTATGTTGTGTTAAATGACATCATTGTGAAGATTAATATGTAATGTCTCTTTCTACACATCTTTAGTAAGACGGAGTTAAATAAATTAGTGGAGTTGAAGTTAGGCCTAGGTTAAATGTTAAACAATCCAACATGTCTTTTTAAGAAGGGAGTTTAATTAGTGGAGGCAATGTTACGCTTAGGTTAAATATTAAACAATCCAAACAGAGTTTCTTCCAGGCATCTCCTCGCTGAGGGGGGGGGGGGGCTCTGCCCCCCTAACATTTTTTACCGCCCCCCGAACGAAATGAAATTTATATAATTTATATAGAAAATATATACTTTTAACAGTGTCCGCCCCCCCCCCACCCCGAAGAAAGTCTACCCCCCCCCCCCCCCAGAAAATTTCAAGTGCCCCCCCCCCCCCCACCCCGGAGAAAAAAAGTCTGGAAGAAACACTGAATCCATAACGTCTTTAAAAGACGGGTTAAATTAGTGGAGGTGATGCTACGCTTGGGTTAAATATTTAAAAATCTAACATCGTCTCCTATATAGGAGAAAATCATTAACATATAGAACTTATTGTTAATTAAATTTAAAAATCTACTCAATGATAGACTAATAGAAAATGTAATGTTCAAGAGATGTGCTTATTTTGTCTTAAAAGTATTGTAGGTATTCTCGGAAGATTGCATATATTTGTGTGGCAAGGAATAGTAAATTACTAGTATTTGTTTTTTTGCCGTATTATTTTTTTTATTTTTGTTGCATGTTTTAATTTTTTTTAATGTTCTTCAAATTTCTTAATAATCAATAAATATTGTGGTAATTTTAAGCTGATCACAACCACTACAAATAAAAAAAGAATGTAACTGATAAAATGTTATAAATTGAATTTAAGTGTAAATAATAAAATAGGCTTATATGGAACTACTCTCAAAATGCTTTTATAGACATTATAGACATATTTTATTTTTTAGGGACCTTTTGTTCGATAAATTAATAATTAAACAAAATTTAGGCCTAAATATTGTAATATTCCCGGTTCATCTTTGTTTATTTATTCATATGAAGATGAATCAAAGATTAGGTAATTATTATGTACAAAATATTTTTATTTTCCATTCATATGATGATACCATTTTAATAATACTAGTACTAGCAAAATAATGTAATACTCAAAGACAAGCAAAATTCTATTATATTCCGTTTATTAACATTCAAACAGGTTACACTTTTTAAACCTACCGTTGAATATTCTGTGCATTGTTTTTGTTTTGGGCCAAAATTTTTAGTAATAAAATGTGGGTAAGTACGGGGGTCAACCCCACACAAAATCCACCAAAAAAGCCCCACACCTCCATCACCCACACAACCCCACACTTCATCACCCAACAACCCCCACAGTCACCCACACAACCCCACACTTCATCATCCACACAACCCCACACTTCATTACCCATACAATCCCCACAGTAAGCCAAACAACCCCACAAGTTCACACAAACATACCGCTCTATGATCCCACTTAACGATTCCATGAAACAATCCTAACAAACGACCCCCTCAAACAACCCCCACCCCACGATCCCACCCCTCACACCCCAGTACACAACACCATAATGACGACCACTAGTTGCGTCCACCGCTATTTAACGCAACGGATAATCGATACTTAACACAATAGATAATCGATTCCAATGTCTGGCCCAAGTCACATGACTTCCCACCCAAAGGTCAACGAGTTCACCTCTCGCTCGTTAAGTCACTAAACGTTTTATCATCACTCAGACGTGCAAGCGACGTCATTAATTATTTCTTCAAATTAATTGCTAGTTAATCTCCAGTATTTTTATTTTCACCAAAATCTTTCACCGTCTCAAGAAGTCCATTAAGAAAGCGGCGATTCAATAATTGTCTTGGACATGGCCAAGGTTCCTGTGGCCGTTGGCCAATAAATGGCCTTTGTATCGTTTGTCAAACTCAGGAAATCATTCACTTAAAGATCCTTAAAGATCATTTTGTCAAGTTAAATAACGCTTTGGGGGGAAAAGGACACCAATTCTTCTAAATTAATTATTATTATTTTTGAAAATTGAGGTGCTTTAAAATGAAAATTATATTTTAAAAACTTCCGATACAATGAGCCGACCCTGGATGGTGGACTTTGTGTTGCTGAACTCAAACAATGAGACCCACACATGTTAGCAGGAAGTTGCTCAATGTAAAAAATTTTAGTAGTATAAACTATTTGCTAAAAATTATTTTGAATACTCAAAATATAATGGCCGTACTATATATAACTAGTCTTTACTAATAAAATTAGTAATTAGTAAATTGAAAGTTAAAATGGCGTCACCACACCTATCCCCCCTCCATCCCTTTAACCTAGCTCTAAAAATACTTCTTGTTAAACCCACATTCATTCTGAAGCAAAGTTTAACCGTGTTGTCAGCTGTAACACATTTTATATGACTTAAGCCTACATTCTTACAGATACCACATTTTAAAGAGATATTAGCATTACTAATTTTACTTTTTGTTTGTTTTGATACATTTTAAAAACAAACTATTTTTTTAATCAAAAATTTAAAAATAAAAATAGCGATCTTGTCATTTTGGTTAAATTTTAATAGTAGCGTATTCCGAGGGTTTTTTTTAACAGAGATATCAAACCCTGCTCCTCTGCTTGTGGTCATTAAGTCATTCAACATGTGTTCATCCAACATATGTTCTTACAACATGTTTTCATCTAACATGTCTTCATCCAACATGTGTTTATCCAACAAGAGCATATCCAACAAAAATGTATCAAACAAAAATATCCAGCAAACATGTATACAACAAAAATTCATGGAACATAATTTCATCCAGCAAAAACTTTACCGACAACATCCAACAAACCGCATATTCAACAAACTAAACAATCAACAAATCTCGCTAGAAACCCCTCGTCATGACAACGATCTTTACGACTGCAACTCGCAAACTAAATTAGAATTAATTTTTTAAAATTACCATAATCCTTTATAGTTTCTTAAATGCCGTGCTTTAATTAAAATATGATTAGGTTTTAATTGATCTAATTAATCAGTTACTTTATCTGGCGTGAACTAGAACTAGACAATTATCCCCCCCCCCCACATATCGCGTTACTCTCAGACCCACCCCCTCCCCCAACCATCCATTCCCCATCCTATTTTAAATCAATGCATTCAGATTAACCATCTGTTTTAAGAATTCAAAGAAAAAAAATCAATAAAATCAAGATTAATTATAAAACAGCAAATAATTTAGTGATATATTTTAATCGGATCTACCTACGAGGTACAGGGTCATCTCTTCCACAAGAGCCAAAATACCAGATTTATCTATCACGGATACTCATTAAGACTAGGCTAATTATCTCACCAGACTTGTAACTGATTGATGTCATAAACAATACAACCCTACTTCGTCTCAGACTAGTTGAGTTCTCTAGAACCCGTTGAATGTTTGATACAAAATTTTGCTGATAAACAAATATGTCGGACATGCCTTGCATTATACTATAATTATAAATAGTTTTTTTAAAACTGTCGGGAAAATTAAAAATTGAATAAAACTAGGCCTTAATTTTTCTATTTATTTACAAATCTGAGTAAACTCACAATCCGTGTGTTTATCGATTGTTTAAAAAACTGAATTGGACAATTTAGGAAAATTGATTCTCTGACCGTCTGTACAAATATGTGTTTTGTAGAGCTAACTAATTGACTCGACTTAATTGTAATTATATAGTAGACCAAAATACAAAAATATGAAATATGAAACACTTTATAAATAAAAGAGCGCATCTCGAAAATGCGCTACACCATGTAGACGTTATGTTGCAGTTAATCAATACACGCCATCAAACACCACACAGACTACAACTACTAGTTGTCATAAACTCGACGACTCGAGGTAATGAGACCTAATTATGACATTGTCGTGAAGTCAAACCTTTTTGGACTAGAATTTAAAACAGGCTTAAAGTTCGGTAACTCTCACAAAATTGTAACAAATAAAAATTGACCAGAAATTAAAAGATGTAATATTCACATAACAGAACTAAGTCCGGTAACTCTCGAATAACAAGTATCTAGAAGATTAAATATTTTTGACTGATTGGTGTTATTATCAGGATTACCCCGCCCCTTCATTAAAGAAATAAGTGATTTAATAAAAAACAAGTTGCTCATTATATTGGCTAATTTGTTTTTGTTATTGAATTTTGTTTTACTAGTAAATTTTATTCAGAATTACGATACCTTATCTTTAATGACCTATGTTAATTTTTATTATGTTTCTTGTACAAATCTACTCACTAATACTATACCAAAATATTTCATCTTTAAAGCTACAAATTTAATAATTTATATATAACTCATAGGCTACTGATAAATACAAAGATATAATAATTTAATAATTGATTATCTTACCTTGTGTTATTAAACAATAATCCGCGAATATCTGTCGAGTTCAATGTATTAATCCTTGTTGTAGAGGTTAATGCCCGGCTAAAATCAAGTGAGTAAATGGATCGATTCTCACAGAGCTGGTCTAGTCCACAGATCTAACCTCGCGTAGTTAGCGCTAGTTAAGTCATTGGCGATTGTCTGACCCTCGGAGATAACGACTGCCCGTGAGAACGGTGTCCGCGAGGGGTGGGGGAGGGGGGGGTGCTCACTCCCCGCACGCGCGCCCACCTCGCCCGTGTCTCGCTGTCGACGGCGGCCAAGCGTGGATCCCCGGTCTGGGGGAAGACGTGATTACTGCTCGCGCGGTTAGCGACCAATCAAAGACCCCTTCTGACGTCACCTGGTGGAGTAAAAGTCGAGGGGGGGGAGAAGTTTGGAATTTTTTAACTTGAAGTTTAAAAAAAAAATTAAAACTAAGAAACAATGAGTAGACCTACATCTATGAACATTAGAACGTTATCTGACTTTCACACTTAAGTACGTGTGGTTCGACAGTGTAAAAATGTGTGGTGTGTGTGAGTGCGTGTGTGTGTGAGGGGGGTGAGTGGTGGGTCTTCACGCGCTCTCCAAACGTAGTGAGCTAGTTACAGCTTCACCGCAAACAGCCGGTGAGTTCTTTTTTATATTGGGGGGGGGGGGCGGGGGTGTATGTGTGGGTAGGGAGGGGAGGTTGGAGGCTTTAAAACTGGCTCTTAAACAACAAGTTGTGGAGCTGATTGGCGCAGAGCTTATCAGTGACACCAGGGGGAGTTGCCCCCCGTTAGACCCTCCCCTCTCGCCGCTAAGCTCAGGTCTGCCGGCTGAAGGTAAAGCCGGCTAGCAGACTGCCGGCTGAAGGTAGGGCCGTGGCGCCGTATAGACCAAGTCTAAAAAGAAAAAAGCTGCGGGTCTTGTCAATTTTTTTTTCTTCGTCGTAGACGGGTGTGAGGTCTATTGGGTAATTAATCCAAAGTTACGGTTAAATTAACTGGTCATTAATTAATCTTCCGCATCTTAATTGCTTATTACATAATAGTGTTTTTAGACTTGAGAAATTGATCATCTAGCGTAATACATCAGAAGTTGTTTGTTTCTTATTGGGAATCAGAAAAGATCTTCGCGTGTTTGATGGAACATATGAACGAAAGCCGATCTGGATGTGAAGGATTGAAGATGTTCGAGAGTTGAGACGTATGCCTCGGAGTCAGAACAGATGTTCGCCAAGTGGGGCAGCATATGATAGTTATTAGATAGCTATTAGATACTATACCGTTTTAAAACGTATCAATGCGATTTATTCCACCCCGGCTGGGTTGTAGAGTGTGTTCAGCAAAGTTGGTTGTTGCTGATGAGGTTAGGGGTTAGAGGTCAGGACTAGGGGTTAGGGGTTATGGGTAGGTATGGCTTGGGGTATGGTTATCACATTGCAGCTATGTACGTAGCTGGATGGTCCATTTGTTTTTAGGACTTCGGGAATTGTTTAAAGGGATTGTTTGAATGGACAGTTTGAAGGGGTAGTTTGAAGGGATGGTTTGAAGGGATTGTTTGAAGGGTTGTTCGAATGGATTGTTTAAAGGGATGGTTTGAAGGTATTTTTTGAAGCGATTGTATGTTCAACATAATGCCCAGCTGCTTTATTACACCAAAGTTGACCTAGTAACGCCCTAATCACCCCAGCACGGAAATCGAACTCAAGACTTCCCGGATAACATTCAAGTGCGCTATCGCTCGGCCACGTCTTTCCATATGAATATGTATCTTTAGATAATCGAATAATACCAGAAAGGTTTTCGACGGGCGCCAAACTGTCTACCCACGTCATCGGGTCTGACCGAGCCCATTAAATCCTAACCGAATCCATTTGACCCTAACGTTTACCGCGTGATGTCCGCGTGGCACTGGCGTCAAAAAACTTTGGTCATGCGCACAGGCAGATGAGGTCAGGGAGAAAAATAGAACTGACCCCGGGGTTGTTTGAGAGTGGTGGCGGGGCATCATGGGATTGTTTGCGGATGGTGATGGGGTACCATGGGATTGTTTGACTATGTCTTGACGATGTACTTGTGAGTGCGAGACGGGTATCGTGAGTGAGGTATCGTGAGATTGGTATCGGTTTTTGTAAATTAAATTCGATCCTTGACCGGAAGTTTGTGCGAAAATTGTGTTGGTTACTGCTTAGAAGTAGGTGTAAGCGATTTGGGGTAAAGTTCTAGATTTGTGGTTTGTCTGCTTTAGCTTATCAAAGTTTAGGGGAAGTATCAATGTTATCAGTGTCTGACAATAGACAGTTCCTACTAGGTGTGGTAGGTTGATGGTAGAATTTTAAAACAATTAAGTGTCATGTTGATAAATGAAGGTTAGGGTCATGGTTTAGGGTTTGGGTTTAAAGATAGGTTTATCATTTACATCTGCAAGTTATATTAATATTTTGCTTAGTGTCGGTAGCTTAATAATATGTTTTAAAGAAAAGTCTGCTTATGAGAGGAAATGTGTCAAATATGCAGTATAAGTTCAATAGTTCAAAGAAAATTATCATAAAATACAAACATCAGCCAATCATTACCTCTGTTTGGTCTGTGAAATCACGTGATTTCTCATGTGACACGAAGCGGTCAAGTCACTATTTCCCTTCTAATTCCCTCCCCCCCCCCCCCCCCCCCCACCAACCTGCACACCAACCCTCACAACTGAAAACTGCACGAGTTATCTGTCCTTGTATATGACAAGCCAATTAGCAACCATTCATGTTTTTAATCTTCTGGCGACAAAAATAGCGCACGACCTTGTTGCTAACTAGGTCAAGAAAAAATAGAATTAAAAATAGAGAAAAAAAATTGATTTATTTTTACTAGAGAGGTGCTTGAAGAAATTTTCACCCCTAAATATTAGTAACACGAAACAATATGGACGGCACTTTTGTGTTAACATAGTATGTCAGTTTTAAACCAAGACAAAAATTCTAATACATTTCTATAGTTCTGTCAAATGAAAGAGCTTCTTTTTTGTGTGATTTCTAAAACAATAATTATAATCATCTATTATTAAACGATGTGATAGATGCGATCGATAATAAACTGATTAAGACGACTGCTTTTTAAATTTTGTTGATAGATCTAAAAATAAGTTTCAAAAATCAGCAGAAAAATCATGTGACTAGATAACATAATGCTTCAGGGAGACTTGTCAAAACCACCTTCTCCCTGGATCATCAACTTAATTGCTAATTAGTTCAACGCTCGGTTCCGGTGTCAGACCAGCAGTTTAGCGGCCGTTTATTTAGCGCCGTCACTCTCGTATTGTTCGCGCCACCTGGCGGACGGCCGGACGTGGGGGAGGGGGGGGGGGAGGTGCCGTGTCAGTCCACATTGTTCGCCCCTACGGGAGCATCAGTGACGTGATTGTTGCGTACGGGGGGTGAGCTGAGCCCACATATGCCAATATGGGGGGACCGGAACATGGGCGCCCTGACACATAGACTCACATCTAACATCAATATGGGGGGGGGGGACCGGAACTTGAGCGCCCTGACACATAGACCCACATCTAACATCAATAAGGGGGGTGGGAGACCGGAACTTGAGCGCCCTGACACATAGACCCACATCTAACATCAATAAGGGGGGTGGCAGACCGGAACTTGAGCGCCCTTGACACATAGACCCACTACTAGCATGACACGACCGGTACCTACTGTGGCACTGTATGCCTGGTAGCGATGTAACACCCTGCTGTGACTGTGTATCGTTAGAGAAATTAGCCTTAAACAAGGGGGAGACTTGTGATTAATGTTGAAGATGTTTACTCAATATTTTAAACCTACATTTGTTTTCTTAGCGGGGTACGGCTAACGGAAATGTACTCCAGAGTTACCCAGCTGTGTGGCTACACCAGAATTACTTAGCGGGGGATCTATACAGTGCTAGTAGTGTAGTAGTTGTTTCCTCCTACCTATAATATACACACGCACACACACACACACACACACACACACACACACACACACACACACACACACACACACACATATATATATATATATATATATATATATATATATATATATATATATATATATATATACAGTGGCGTAGCAGGGGGGGCGGTGGGTGCGGATCGCACCGCGTGAAACTATTTAGGGGTGTAACACCAAGGTTAAAAATAGCAAAATATAGAGAGAAAAATGTTCCACTTAATTAAGTAATTAATTCGAGTGTTAAAAAGTCTTTTAAGAGCAAATCTGACAAATCCCGACAAGGGTGGAGAGGGGGGGGTGCAAATCGAAAGCTTGAGGGGGGGGGGGTGCTACGCCATTGTATATATAAGTGTGCATGTGCTAGCCTAACAACCCCAGTAAAACTACCTTAGCTTTTGCTACATATATAGACAACTAATTCGGTTGAAAAATTAAAAATGACAAAATCGGTTCCCATACATTTTGAAAACCAATTAATTTTATAGTTATGAAAGCCCTCGAGACAAATGTTCTAAAAAAATGATATTTTTTTTTCTTCAGGCAATCAATTTATTTTAAAACCATTATTTAACCCAACTTGACTAACGTTTTTGATTCTCATCATCCCCCTCCCCCTGCATTGTGAACACTTTGATGAGTTCAATCGCAGAGGTCGGAGGTCGGAAAAGACGTGGAACAATTTAATCTCGGCAGGAACTGGAGTTTTGGCCCGTTAATCTTGACGCTTTTGTTCCCCGCTTAACAATTTTACATTAGCCTCTAGATACCAAAAACAGACTTCAAATTCCAATGAGGCTCAATCACCCCCCCCCCCCTCCCACATCCTTTTCTACTTGTCTAACTAAAACGCCACACTTCACCCTCATTTTCTGAATTCTACCCCTACCCCCACACCCTGCGGGACCCCACCCCGGGGCGTGAGTCCGCAGCTAATATTTGCTCGCAGAAGAGCTGGGGTAATCATTAATTTTCCGAGTGTCAGGGAGAGGAATCGCTCCGCAGGGGCAGTTAAACGTGGAGGTGGCATGGATGAATGACCTTTGCTTTGGAATGAATAAGGTGGAGGTATCGCTAGAGAATGGGCCGATGATACTTTCATAAGAGGGGAGGGAGGGGGTGATGTGAGGGGTGGGGGTGGCAACATGCTTTAATTTCCCCCACCTCGTTAAAAAAATGTTTTATTCTACGCATGCGTGTGATTAGGGACTGCTCGTTTGACAGGTTCAGACAGATACAATCACTTTAGGGTCCCGGGTTCTAATCCCACGTTTACCCACGGTTAAACGACACGAGGCTCGGTTTACGTGACGATGGTTTCAATTTACGCGAGCACGTGGGACGGGAATCACGTGGTGTAGATGTCGTGCTCGTTGTTATCTCCCCTCAATGGAAATGTAATTGCTCTTCACAGCATCACCATTTAGGCAAATATATATATATATATATATATATATATATATATATATATATATATATATATATATATATATATATATATATATATATATATATATATATATATATACGGTTTTACTTAGTGCATACTATATCTTGGCAGACAAAGATTTTGAGACGGTACTCTTTTTCTTAAATGCATTTTTAGAGAAGAAAGTATAACGGTGGTCTCAGAACCGTGAATAATAATTGCAGATATCGTACATTTAACTAGGCTGGAGTCCAGTCACTGAAGAGGTAGGTATCGGAGACCTCTGAGAGGGAAATGCTGGCAAAGCAGGCCAAAGCCCTCCATATGCTGATGAGCCACAGGGATGGAGGCATTTAATTATGTACAATGTATATGTACAATGTATGTGTACAATGTATATGTACAATTTATATTTGCAACGTGTATGTACAACGTATGTACAATGTATATGTACAATGTATCTGTATGTGTCTACTTTCACTGGGTCGGATATTCCAGGTGTCAGCTTGAGATTATTGCCCGTGTGCTTTATAGACTGCTTTGAAAAAACATCTTTGTTAATTGCTTAATTCTCAACTATTTTTTGGACAAGAAACTAAACATCCTTGTTGGCTTATTCTCACACTAATTGTTTCCATAGTTTAACATCCCCATTGGCTAATTCTAACACTAATTTTTTCTATATTTTAACATCCTAATTGGCTGATTTTCACACAAACTGTGTCCTTACTTAACATCCTAGTTGGCTTATTCTCACACTAATTGTTTCTTTATATTAACATCCTAATTGGCTAATTCTCACACAAATTGTGAATATATCTTAACATCCTAGTTGGCTAATTCTCACACAAATTGTTTCCATATCATAACATCTTTGTTACACACAAAACCCTTTGTTGGCTTATTCCTAACATCTTAACTAACCACCACCACCACACCATCATCACTTTCAACGTGTCTCACTTCTCTCCTGTCTACAAGATCCACATTCATGGGAAATCAATTCGACCATATAACAATGCAATCTGTCGGAGTCATGGCGAAAACTGACATTTTGGGGGAAAAATTGAGACGTTAAAACGTTTGGGGTCATTGACAGTTTGTCGGCGTGAGACGACTAGCCTTGGCTTGTTGAGACGTTTAGGGTACAGTGAAGACATGCGCAATGGGTGAGGTATGACTCGTGTGGGTGACGAGTGGAGAAATAAAGGGGTTCGTTAGCGCACCGGGAGAGCTTCGTGTGCAACTGTAATTGTTGAACGTCGGTGCACGATTGTGGTGTAAAACTTTGGTGCGCAATGGTGATGTAAATCTTTGGTTGTACATATGCCCCTGTCTAAGTGTTGTACACACGCCCATGTCTAAGTGTTGTACACACCCCCCTGTCTAAGTGTTGTACACACCCCCTGTCTAAGTGGTGTACACACGCCCATGTCTAAGTGTTGTACACACGCCCCTGTCTAAGTGTTGTACACACGCCCCTGTCTAAGTGTTGTACACACGCCCCTGTCTAAGTATTGTACACACGCCCCTGTCTAAGTGGTGTACACACTCATGTCTAAGTGTTGTACACACGCCCTTGTCTAAGTGTTGTACACACACCCTTGTCTAAGTGTTGTACACACGCCCCTGTCTAAGTGTTGTACACACCCCCCTGTCTAAGTGTTGTACCCCATGCTAATCGATATGTTTAACATCTGCCCTCTAAATGCTAAAGACCCTGTAACTTGAGCTAATAGACAGACAAAACCCTGACGTAAATCACCTCTGTAATGGGTGTTAGGTGTGTCTACTGTTCGCAGCTTTTAAATTAAAACGGTTTTAAACGTTTTGTAAAGATAGCACGAACCACGTGATGTGTATGGGGGTAGTGGGACAGATTTAGTATCGTAACAGATGGTGAGCTTTGTTTCGTTACAAATGAGCACAGTAACACTCACAAATTGATGGCGAAATCTGTGAGAGGGCTGGTTCGGGAGATGAAGATGTTGTATTGGATAGGTGTTTAGTTGATGGTGGTTTTTGTGACAGGGGGTGGTGTATCCGATGATGGTGTGTTCGATGGTGTTTTGGTGTCTGTAGACATGTACATTAATAAACGATAGAACGTCAATATGTCCTTAAATCTATACTTTTTTTGGTGAAAGTTAAATGGATATAATAATAATAATAATAATAAACTAAAACTTTTTAATCAAAAGAATTTGTATTTTTTATAGATGTGTATTTTGAAAATAGACAGCGGTATAGTCGATCGGTTGAGTGTAAGTAAAATATGTAGTCAATAAAGGTAAAGTAGAGCTAGCTGTTACTGTGACTACAGCATATGAAAAGATCATACGACTAGTAGAGTTCACATCAGCCTATACAGTAGCAGGCATAGTTCAAGGGTCAGCAAATGTAGAAATGTCCTGGAACTGAGCTTGACTCTACTGGACCAGAACGACCCGCATAACACGTTGAACATTAACCTCACGATGACAATATATTTTCTTGAGTCCGGAGTCAGATTTAATGCATACCAGTCAGCCATTGATCAATATAAGAAATGCTGAACTTTCCACATAATCTATTTAAGGCCTTTAAACAGACGAACTCTACTTCATCTTCCCCACACTGGCTGTGATACGTCTCTTTCATAAAACCATTTGAAGAATGGATTTTAACTTTAGCTTGAACTTTTATACTTTACTGATATTCGTACTTGCCTTATAAAAATAACATTATAGTCAGTCAATCAATCAATGACACTTTACACTACACCATAGCTGCCCTCTATTCAACCGACGCCATCACCCAACCCTACTCACACAATAGCACAAGTCAACACGCCTCGACTCTGACTAACCACCACCCTCCCTCCCTCCCTCCCTAATCCAAAAAAAAAAGCACCAGCATCCAAATACCCATTTGACATCTCATCCCCTCCCTAACCGCTTTTTATCCTGACCCCCACACCCCAAATCTAACCCTTCCCTACCCCCCTCCACTTCGACTGTTGAACCCACATCGGCCTCCTAGTCTCATCAATTGCCGCTGAAATGTTAATTAAACGCGCAGCTTTTGGTCAGATGAGCTCAGATATTGCTTCCACCTCCCCCCATCACAAACCCTTCCCCCATCACCCCCCCCCCCCCCCCTCTTTCCCTAACTAGTCTCCTCTTATAAAAAAAATATACATAAATACAACTACAGCCCATTCCGTACACTCACTATAAAAATAAAGAACATCAGGGGAAAGAAAAAAAAACGTCCGAATTGAAAAGCTTCCGAACCGCCGGGGAGCGATTAAATTCTGAAGAAAGGCCATCGTGTCGCCAATAGCTTTCTGCAGTGCCCGACTGGGCCGGGGCCGCAGAGCCATGGAAATTAGCCCCGGAAAATTTCGCTATTAGACGCCGATCAAAGCAATCTATCGCTGGCGGTTCAGACGTTTTAATAAAGATGAGCCCTGTGGAGGGTGGGTGTATTCGACTACTGGACGTATCGATATCATTGGGGTGGTGTAGATGAAAAAGGCGTGGTATCGAAGCTGATATAATGGGAATCATCCCGATTTAAACGTCAGTTTATCTATTTACGTTTCGTCATTTAAATCAAGCTCTGCACCGTTTGTTTATATACAAACTGCGGCTGAATTAAAAGAACACACGTATATTGTATATTTTATTAAGTGTGATTTTAAAACACATTGTAATATTTCAATAATTTTTTTTCATTTTTTGGTATCATATAAAACTAGAAGTTTTTTTTTTTGTTTTTTTTTTTTTTAAAAAAGACTATTTTTAAAGCGTAGAAAACTGCATACAAATATTTCAGCTAAAAATAGCAACACTGACTGGATTCTTGTAAACAAACGTCACAGTCTACGAATTAGCCCTTGTTTTTTTTTTTATCTACTTCTCTGCTGCTGTGAATTATGTCCCTTTCTACTGAGAGTTATCGGAACGCCCCAACAAAACCTATCCCACAACCGTTAGATTTGCAATAAAAAAAAACCAGCAAAAATGCTTCTCTATATTTTATGGGGTGGATGGGTTCGGGGCAAAAGAAGGTTAGCTTTTCATTAAGATAACGTTATAAAATTATGGACAACATATGTAGCGCTGTGTCGCTTTTTGTTTTACCCTAAAATCTTTTGTTTGTTTACAAATTACATTTTTTACACAATTATCTTTTATTTACTGTAAAACATTTTTTTACGCAAAATCTTTTGTTTCCTAAAAAAAGTAGAATTTAAAAAAAAATATTTTGTTTAATTTGTTTTTACACAAATATCTTTTGTTTACGTAAAACAAATGTGTACGCAAAAATATTTTGTTTCTTTAAAAATTGGACTTTTAAAAAACACCATCACATTATCCTTATCGTAAACATTAAGCTAAAACTCGAGTATCGGTGAAATATCGCTGTAAACGATTACGGTTAAACGCTACTAATAAAAAAAAAAAAAAAGATGAAACCCGGATAATATCTGCGCGCGCCGAAACCCGGATAATATCAGCGCGCGCCGTAGCTGCGGGACAGACCGGTGCGGGATTGACGCGGACTCCCTAGAAGACGCCCTGATCAACAATTCCAATTCTTTCTCGCACTGATTGATTTCAAGGCCTGGAAACATCGGCCCATGAAATAATGGCTTGATGTGTCTGTAATTTGTCTGTCAGCGAGGAGGGGTATTTTTCATCGCACAAAACCTTCAGAAAAAACTGTTTTATATTGGCTGATATTAAAACTAGGACTCATTCTGGGCAAACAGATTGTTTTAATTGACGGATATTGAACGCCACACCACCCCCTTCTCCTCCACCCCTCATCCTAACCCCCACCACCAACCCCACCCCCAATTAACGTTGTACTATATCAGACTTGTACTTTTAATGTGGAATTTTTTTTTATATTGTTGTATTTTGTTTATTGATGAAACGAGCGGTGAAGTGGGTAAAATGTAATATTGAATGTATTCGTACCAGTAAAAAAAAATACCCACCGCATTTGGAGTTTCTATGGTAACTCAAAGAGTTGTGTAAATAAACAAATTACTTCCCTTACCCTAACTGGCGATGGTTATCGTTATTTTGTAAGCATACACCTTGAAACGTGTGAAAGGTTTTTATAGGGAATGTTTATTTATCGTATTGATAAATTGTATATGTATTGTTAAATCTGAGCTAAGCTATTATATTATTAGCTGTACAACAAAGTTGTATGGTTATTATGTATGTCAGTTCACAACCTGTCATCTCGACTACATATGTTTTGTTGAAACTATCGCTATGTCATAGCATCCGATCATATGATATTTTCTTTTACGTTGTTCTAGTGTCATACTTTTTCAACTCTAACTCGAGTCATTTTGACTGGATGCATTTTATTCTCAACATCGTGACCCATTAGACATCTTAACCCCGTATGTCTAGTTGGAGACATCTTTACCTCGTGATTCTAGCTTATGTGGTCGAATCGTTTCCAAACCTCATCATCTTTAATTCTACATCAAAGTAAATGCACTACCACCCTCTCTTCCAATACACCCCCACCCTCACCCTCCCCCCCCCCCACCCCCACCCCGACCCACCCAAACTATCGACCAAAACGTCCTTGTATGCTGTTTGTCCTCGCACATATCAATGTATTCATACGTCATCCTTGATCGGCAACCCAGTCTTTTTTTTCTGCATGATTAATGTTATGGCCGCCCAACCTTCTAAGCCTGTTGTTTGAAATCTTAACTTAAGACATTGATGGCTTTCGAAGGAGACGAGGGGGGGGGGATGCTTTTGAAGCACGTGCAGCTAAAACGAGAGAGGGGGGATTATTGGACCCCCTGATTTGCAAGGAAGTCATACGGGGCCGATATTGCCATCCAGTGGCTGACCGTCTAGGGGTCTGGGGGTCTGGTTCTGGGGGTCGCGTCTAATGGTTTTAGAGACATTGATCTCCGGGAATAAGTGATCCCTTGAAGACTTGGGTTTGCATGCTTAATGTGGAGTGATGGCTGATTGGGATGGAATCGCCCGGACCTCTTGTTTGAGATTAGCCCACTTCACGGCAGCGGGAGGGGTGGAAGCATGAAATTAGCTTTTTTTTTTGTTTGTTTACCAAACAAGGTTAATAGTCACTACTTCAAACTATAAAACTATATGTAGGCCTATTCGTTTTCAAACTATAACATATTTTAAAGCATTACTTGAATACGATGTGAACAGAATTTTTTTTAAGTAAACAGATTCGATTCTGCGGATGATTAATTCGATGAGGGTTCAAGGGTGGTAGTCGATAGACGGCTAATTGAAGTGATGGGCAGGATATCATTAGCAATATTTAATTTAGATTGTTTCAAGTGCGTTGGGTGAGATCGTGTTGGATGTAGTTGTGTTGTATGTTGTTGTGCTGTATGTGGTTGTGTTGTATGTGGTTGTGTTGTATGTGGTTGTGTTGTATGTGGTTGTGTTGTATGTGGTTGTGTTGTATGTGGTTGTGTTGTATGTGGTTGTGTTGTATGTGGTTGTGTTGGATGTAGTTGTGTTGTATGTGGTTGTGTTGTATGTGGTTGTGTTGTATGTGGTTGTGTTGGATGTAGTTGTGTTGTATGTTGTTGTGTTGTATGTGGTTGTGTTGTATGTGGTTGTGTTGTATGTGGTTGTGTTGGATGTAGTTGTGTTGTATGTTGTTGTGCTGTATGTGGTTGTGTTGTATGTGGTTGTGTTGTATGTGGTTGTGTTGTATGTGGTTGTGTTGTATGTGGTTGTGTTGTATGTGGTTGTGTTGTATGTGGTTATGTTGTATGTGGTTGTGTTGTATGTGGTTGTGTTGTATGTGGTTGTGTTGTATGTAGTTGTGCTGTATGTTGTTGTGCTGTATGTGGTTGTGTTGTATGTGGTTGTGTTGTATGTGGTTGTGTTGTATGTGGTTGTGTTGTATGTGGTTGTGTTGTATGTGGTTGTGTTGTATGTGGTTGTGTTGTATGTGGTTGTGTTGTATGTGGTTGTGCTGTATGTGGTTGTGTTGTATGTAGTTGTGTTGTATGTTGTTGTGTTGTATGTGGTTGTGTTGTATGTAGTTGTTTTGTATGTGGTTGTTTTGTATGTGGTTGTGTTGTATGTGGTTGTGTTGTATGTGGTTGTGTGGTATGTAGTCGTGGTGTATATGTTTGTGTTGTGTGTGGTGTTATATGTGATCGTGGTGTATGTGGTCGAGTTTT
Organism: Physella acuta; assembly: GCF_028476545.2. Taxonomy (NCBI): domain Eukaryota; kingdom Metazoa; phylum Mollusca; class Gastropoda; family Physidae; genus Physella; species Physella acuta. Next base: position 57,006 of record NW_026732025.1, read on the forward strand.
ATGTGGTTATGCTGTATGTGGTGTTATATGTGGTCGTACTTTTTGTAGTGTTATATGTGGTCGTGTTGTATGTGAGCTGTATATGTATATTTTAAACACCAAATAACTCTAAAACCCTGATTATGTTTTGTCTTTTAAACTGTACTGGTTAATTTAAAACCTTGAAACCCAATTTTAAAAGAAAGTATTTTGACTTTGTTTTGTAAAACATAAGCAAGCATATTTACCTCGCCTACACGCCAAACCCTCTTTACCCAAATACACTGACAAAATATAAACATTCAAAACATCCTAGACAATTTAAAATTTAGGCTGTTATATTTTTTAAAGTGCGATTCTAAATTCTAAGGGTGGGTAGTGAGGGTGGGTGTGACACCCACAAAGAAACAACCCCCTTCCCCACTCCCCCCACCCCTCCAATTCCGTCTCAGTAAGGACACCGGCCGCAACGAGCAACACAGCGAACCGCCCCCAGTAATGAATGCAAACGACGAATTCACCGTCTGATTTTACTTCCAAATTGCCGCCCAAGTGGCCCCGCGAGATTGATTGTAAGTTGGTGCCACGATCGCTCTTTTAGAATGAGCCCCTTGGTAGGGACCCGACGGTCGGGGAGACCGGTCGCTGCTTAACTGCGGCGTTTTCCCAAATACATCAGCGGCGAGGGCAGAAATGTAATGGGTTGTTATAGTTTGGTTGGTGGTATCAGAAACACATCGATTGGTGGATGGGGTTGGGTTTATGATGGTGTATGTGGTGGGGTGTATGTAGGTATATGGGGTTGGGTTTGTTGGTGTATGTGGTTGGGTTTATGTTGGTGTAAGAGGTTGGGTTTATGTTGGTATAGAGGGTTGGGTTTATGTTGGTGTAAGTGGTAAGGTGTATGTAGGGTGTATGGGTTTGGGTTTATGTTGGTGTATGTTGGTGGGATGTATGTAGGTATATGGGGTTGGGTTTGTTGGTGTATGTGGTTGGGTTTATGTTGGTGTATGTGGTGGGATGTATGTAGGTATATGGGGTTGGGCTTATGTTGGTGTATGTGGTTGGGTTTATGTTGGTGGATGAGGTTGGGTTTATGTTGGTGAATGGGGTTGGGTCAATGTTTATGTTGGCATAAATGTATTTATAAATGTATTTATGGCAGTAGGACATTCTTAAATGTCAGACAGTAAAAGACATGTAATTATGACATGTAAACCTAAATAGATCTATGACTTTAAATTTATGAGACTACTTGTATATCTGTCAGTAAGGAATTAACCTGTTTGTCACCTGTTTCTGTAACATCGATAATGCCAGCCGCTTTTACTTTCCCCAACGTAAGTTAGGTACCCATCAGAGCTGGGTGGACTTAGATACGCTCTACGACTCTAGCCAGGGACACGACTCAAGACTTCCGGGTTAGCATTCTAATGCTCTACCATTCGACCACGGCTTCCCAAGCATATTTTAATTGAATAAACGTTACTCCAGCTTAGTTACTGGTGACTTTTAATTGAGTTGTGTTTTGGGCATTATTTTAAACCCCATAGTGAGATTAACATTGCTACAAGATACTCCAGTTTAAAAAAAAATTATAAACTCATTTCTGCAAATTGGTTCTCAATAAAAATAATTAACACAAATTCGACGTTTAAATTATTAAATGTGTATCAAGATTAATAAGGCTTTTGATTATTATGGAGTTGACTTCCTTGTTAAAAAAAAAGCAGCAATTAGTTATATGATGATCATTTTTTGTGCTTTATAAATGCGCTTAGAGACATAGTTATTTTGTCATCAGCTGTATGAGAATGTCAGTGGTAATTTGTCCATTCTACTCTCAACAACCCCCAGACCCCTCGACCCCTCCCCTTGGAGATAATTGCTGCGGGGGTCTCCGCTTAACCCAGCCTTCTCCAAATTAAAAAAAAATAAATCTATTATTTATTCGAACGTTGCTCTTGCTGCGTATAAAAATATTGCCATCGCCACCGAGTTGAGCGACCCAGGGGACTCGTTACCCCGCCCTGGCATCTCGCCCCGGCCGTAAATCATTTCCGTCCATGCAACTTGTCATGAACCGATGATCCGGTCCAGTACAGCTTCCCTCCCTTTGCATGCCGACCATCCGGGCAGTTATCTCCCTTGGGCGTGCTCAAATCTGCCCTCAACGTAATGGTCGCTACACTTTCAGTCTTATCAGGCAAGCAATTTAATCACTACTGGAGGCACAGGAATAGGCTTGCGTCTTCCTATCCTTGCCTTGTCAAAATATCGCAGTAATTGGCAGGGGGGTAACTCCTTTTAAAGACTGCAGTGAGTGGTTTCCCCTGCAGGGTTTCCCGCCACATCTGCTATTGTAGTTGAGGACGGGGGTAAAGGTGTCGGTTGGTAGACAGTATTAAATTCTACGTCGCTAAGCGACGCGTCGTGGCGGCCGGAAGTGGCAGTTTGTTGCGCCACTGGGAAGCTGGACATTACCCCCCTGTTAATTACCCGCTGTCAGAGGTCATTTCCCCCACAACATTACCCACAGGTCAGCTACCCCCTGCCAATTTCACTCCCTATATATTACACCCTCAACCCCCGACCAAAAGCTTGAGTAGAACATTACCACCGTGTCCTAACCTCGCGTCATTGACTCCCACGTGACTTAGCTTGAAGTATGTTTCTGCTACGTCAAGGGGGTAATTAATTAACTTCATTAGTAAATCGTCAATTTCTTAATTGCAAATAGTTGTACGATTCATGTTAACTTACTTTTACGCTGATAGGTGTGACAGATATTTTCTGCTGGTGACACTATTACAACATTAGCCTTAAATAAATCACAAATCCTAACTTTAAAACTCTCCTCTCTAACCTTAATTTTAACTAGGGTTGCCAGATAAATTTTCCGAAAATACTGGACACCTTTCCATCCTTCCCTTCTCAGGTATGCCGCAAAGCAGTAGAAGGGGGGTAACAGAGTATTATTCATATACTTGTCCAGTATTTATATTTATTTTATCCTGGACAGTCTGCTCAAATACTGGCCTGTCCAGTTCAAAACTGGACACCTGGCAACCCTAATTTTAACTATCTAATCGAAAGAAATAAAACTTCACGTATTTCCCTGTCGGCTATGTAAGAAGTATCGAATGATTTGGCAACGCGGATTATCTGATTCTTTTATTCACAATCATTCAAACAAATGATAATCTAACATTAAGTTTTTTTAATTGATTTGATCGGTAAAATACACTGAAAGATTTGACAATTTCGAGTTAAACAAGGAATTTAAAAAATTATTTTCTACATTATTGATACCCCATTAAACATCCGCTCGCTCTTAATCTTAAATCAAGCCGGAAGTCCTTTACATTTCCGCTTGACTGAGCGCAATTAGCGCAAGTGTCGAAAACCCCCGGAAACATTGCAGGTGAATTTACCTGGTCTTACAGCGGTGCGTGATAGCCCACCCACGACAAGATGCGGAACACAGTTCTAGCACTCGAGTTATCCGTATCCAAAAATAGATCTCACAGCTTGCAACGTTTGAGCTAATTTAAAGACGATACCTTTTTTTTTTTAAATACCGTAACAGCTGGAAGACAAACAGTATTTATACAGTCAGAATAATGAATAGTTCATGTAGTTACACTTAATCACATTATGATAAAACTACATAAAAACAAATACTTTTGGTGTATTTTTTTTTTACTCTTCCAACACTAACAAAGTCTCTTCCGCCTTTCAGATCAAACGGTGCATTGAGCTGATGAAGTAGAGTTTATCGGTGCTCCTGTCCTCGGCATATGAGGTGATAGTGTAATAATATGGCAAGAGAATAACCTGTATATAAAGATACATACAGAACCGCTATTGGTATCTGGATACATAAATGGGAGACGCCCATCTTATAAATCGTACCGGTACAAAGCCAAACTCCTACTGTAAGAGATGAATAATTTTACGGACATCTTTACAGGCGGGGACAAGTCAGGTGAATTTTTAGTTTTAATCTCAATCATTTAAAGTAAAGATACTCTTTCGGTCCTGACTTCAATAAGACAGGTGGAGTAGAGTTCACGTGTTTCCTTAGCATATACGTGGATAGTGGGGTAAGTTCCATACCTAGGTGTCTTTACTTTCCATAAAGTGAATTAAGTATCCAATAGAACTATGTGTAATCACAGACTTCCTACGGACTCGAACTCGGGATTCGAACCCGAGACTTTCTACGAGGCAATCGTGTTTTCTACTTCCAGACCACATATTTTTAATCACCCTGTCCTTATTCATAAACAATCGAAGTCGAAAAATAATCAATACTAAGTAAAAGCAAATTGAACAAATATTTTAGTACATTGGTTTCTAATAAACACGCTAGTTCCAGAATTAAAAACCCCAACTATTGTGATATTCGCCTTCATTCTCATTCACTCCTCAGTCCGGCTGCTTACAACTAGATTCCCCCCCCCCCCATATTTAATGATTGTTGCACAGACCCTAACAGGAAGTACATTCACAGACCCGACGTGACGCACCCCAACATCTGTTACCATGGCTACCAGAGCATGACAACCCAGACACGGCCGCCGTGGTGCATGCTGGGTACTCTCTGCAGACGTCAGATGCGAAAACACTAGAACGGGGGCAATGAGATCAGGAATTAGATTGTAATCAAACATTTCTATCGCCGTTATAAAATGTATACTTTTATTTATAGTCATTTACTAAGTAGACCTGTACTCCTATGTTACGAAGGATTTCTTAAATTTAGCGTTTTGCTTGAGAATTAATAATTTAGCATAAGGTTATGGGCACATTTTTGCAGTCTCAGTCAAATGTCTTATTTAGGATTTTGTGCCTAGAAATTGTTATGGCTTAAAAAATAGTATCTGCTTAACTGATAGCAACTGAAGAGTGTTGCTACCTATCACAAAATGTGATATCTTTAATCATATATACCACCGCATTACTACATGTGATCAGTGGCGTAGCCAGGATCGTCTCAAGGGGGGGGGGGTTCCAATTTTTACCCGGGGACAAGCTTTCGATTTGCACCCCCCCTCAGACTTTTGATTTGCACACCCCCCCTCAAACTTTTGATTTGCACCCCCCTCCTCAAACTTTAGATTTGCACCCCCCCCCCTCATACTTTATATATATACCGAGGGGTCTATGGGGGAGGGTTATGACCCCCCTAACCCCCCCCCCCCCCCCCGCCTACGCCACTGCATGTGATATATTCAATCCTCTCAGCCACATCGTTACCACATGTGACATCCCTACCACTATCTAAAGGCTTATATTTTTTTAAAGTTACCCATGTTCAAGGATGGGTACTCTCCCCTCTAGACAACTCTCCAGAAAGTGTGAACAGAAATCCGGAGTGGCCTCCCCTTACAAGAGGTTCCCATGGCGCTTTGTTAGCTTAACAACCAACCGTTAAACACCGCAGGTAAACACAGCCATCCTCTACCGTAATCTCTCTCCCAGTCCGCTATCACGGTGGCGCGATGCAATGGTGTTAACGGCTCGTCTCCCTTTCAAACCCGCCGTACCCCATCTTGTGAATCTCGCCTTTTAAAGACGCGTTGGTTTCGCCGTGAAAAAAATTAACACGTATTTTCAAAGAGATCAATGGGGTTGATATAAAACTAGAGGCGTGTCAAAGGGGTTAAAGTATTTATATTTGGTTGTATTTTGAAAACTATTTTTTTTTTCGCTAAACAATAACAACAACAGCATGGAATGAAGTTTGAACAAACTCTTTCATGTGAACATCAGTAGGGTATGGGCGTTTACAATCGACTTTGATTTCGCTGATGTATCTGTTTCTCTACCAATGGTAAATGTGGACTAGATACAAAAAAAAAAGTTTTCAGGCGGTAATTTTTATTTTAATGGGTTTATTCTTCACAAAATAAATAAGCAAAAATAATTCGATGCCATGAAAAAACCTAGCGATGGTTAGCTAATATCGCTAATACACTTAGTTAATATCGTTAATACACTTAGCTTCTTCTTCTTCTTCGTTCTTAATTATTAGTATTGGAGGGGATCGAGATTTATCTGCCAGTGGGTTTGAACTCAAGACTTTGTTCGAATTTATCAACCATGAGCTTTTTGCCGACTCGACCACGCCTCCAACACAATTAAGCGTTACGTGTCAACTGGTTTTGCGCCATTGAGACCATTGACTCCGATTTCAGCCTGCTTTTCTTTTTGGATTTGCTTCCATAGCCTTTGTCCAACCAAGAACAAACTACAAGGCAGCAGTTGTTTAATTTTGGAGTTGTCTCTCCTAGAAGAATGGCTATCCCCAGCTAACGAGCCTCATCTGCCCGAGGGTTCGAACTCGAGACTTTTCGGTTTAGCAACCATGAGCTTTACCGACTCGATACACTTAGCAAATATCGTTGATACTAACTGGACCCTAGCAATAACCAATGCACAAACTTTAATTTTAACACTTAATCTAACCCTATTTATAGCTCTAACCAGTGCATAGGAAGGGACAGATTAGGGGGGCTAGGACCCCTCTTTGAACCCCCGTGGACCCCGTTGAGTTACAATATTAGCGACGACGCGCTCGTATTGTCTATATATATATATATATATATATATATATATATATATATATATATATATATATATATATATATATGTAAGAATTAAATCCATGTTATACAATCATGTTTATGCCATTAACTATAACCAAAGCAGCTATAACATATTTTAAAAAAATATCTATTCATTTGTGTTTATAAAAATTTCAAAGCAGGTCAAGAATAGTAATTTGTTTTATATACGCCTAAATTGTAATTGAAAAAATTGTCAAGACTAGTAAATCGTTTTACGAAAATTTTAAATCTTAACAATCCAAGTTGAAAACGAACCAATTTTTAAAAGAAAAAAAAAATTGACATAACTATCTAAAAAACGTTTACAAAAAAAAACAACGCAATTTCTTAGTACAGTTTTTAAAAGGCGACTTCTGGAAATCCCCCGTAAGGATCAACAACTTACTCGTGTAGTCGACAATAAAATAGACATACGCTCTAAACTCCTACGTGGGCCTCTTCTAATCGTTAAATAAAACACGACGATAATTCGATAACTTTGGACTCACCAAAGTTCAACTTTTTAACTTCAATTTGTTTTGCCACCCCGGGGCATTAAACTTACACCTGAACTATCCCGTGCAATTATTTGATAAAAAATTTAAGCACCTACGCCTATCTCTAATTGATTGCCTAACCATTAACATACCTCTTTAAACAGGTGAAAACAATTTATGAAACACATCATCAGCCTCACAATTTCATCATTTTAAAAGTTGAACTTCATTAAAAATATTTACCCTTATACATATAATAATAGCTGTGTGATAGTTGTTCAAAAAATTATTTTAAAAAATATATTTTACAACACACGGTTCGTCTTAAGCCTAGACAAGAGTATTATCTTTAATGCTTTATTTTTTACAAGATTGTCGTCCTTTAAGCGACGGTACATCTCATTTTTTTTCACGATGGTCGCCCTTTATGTTGCGGTATAAGATCTCCATCAACGCTCAGCCTACACGTGCGGACCTGCAAGAGGCAATGAAATCCCGGGGGAACTTAACTTGCAATAACCGGGAACTTTTGAACAGCACTCTTCACGCGATTACAATGTCTTCATCGACTTTTAACCTCTCCCCCACCTCCCCATACCCCCACCATCACGTGGAGTGGAGTGGGGTGGGGGAATAACATAGGATATAAAAATTTTAGAAATAAAAATTTTTGCTGAAGAAAATACCAGGTGTATCACTTAACTAAAATATCCGCAATTTAGAAACTTATCTTGCTCTTGTCCGCGTTTAGTTTTTTTTAGCATCAAAATGGGGTACCAGGAAAATATGTAAAAAGCAAAAAGCTGAATCGGACAAAACGCCGACTGACGAAATACAGACAGGTCGTTGGGTTACCTATGACGTAACAATACGAGAGAAAAAGAAAAACTTTCGCGAATATTCCCACATTCGCTAACATGCGCAATACCGGATAGGTAAACTCCGATCTGTCTTAGGCAATTACACATCAAGTCATTACGAGATTCGCGGAATTCTCTACGAGAAATGATTTTATTATTCAACGTGCGTTAAGAAAATTATAACCCCTTTTATAGGCTGAACATGCGTGTTTTATTGTGAAGGTAAATGAGAAATAATTTATAAACTCAGTCTCAAAGCTGTACACGTTTATCTTTCAGCTGTATGTACCGTAATACGTGAAATCAACGCTTAACTAACGACTTTTTTGTTTTGTTTACAGGGGAGAGACAATAGTAGAAGGCTCGACACCCTCGGGAGGGGGTGGGTAGAGGGAGCATGTCTGGACAGCTTTAACACGTTGTTTCTTTTGACAACTTCTGTTAGAAGACACTTTCACCTCCCTCTTTCCTCTTCCTCCTTATCTCCATACTCTTTCCTCGTTAGTAATTCATTTTTTATCATATTTTGAATACATTTCTACATTACAAATCTCGAAGCAATTCTGTTTCATATAATATAATAATACCAATAGTAATAATAATTGTAATAATAATAATATTAATCATAATAATAATCATAATAATAATAGTAACAGTAATCAACTACAAGAATATAACAACAACAACTAAAATAATTTTCTTTTAAATTTAACAAATATAAAATAATAATGGCCCATACCATACCCTACAATAGTGTCAAAAAATAAAAAATAAAAATTTTAATTAATTCATAAAAAATTAATTAGTCGACTAATTAAGTCAAATTGAATGTCATAATGCATTGTCTTCATGTCTTGACCCACGTACCAACTACGAAACGTATCTGTCAGTTAGAAATACCTGCAATTTCGCTCGGGCGTTTCGATCTAGACAGACTGACGACTGACGACAGACAGAGGAAGTAAGTTAAATAAAAGCTTGTAATAAAAACTTGTAAAAAAAAAAAAAAGAAAAATGAAAGAAGTATCGGGCGTCTAAGATGATCATAAAACATGCATCGATGAAAGGGGAGAATGAAAGTTGGACGAATTCCGGCCCCATCTATTTATAAACTGTGACATTTGACATGTCCCGCCCGTATCATGTCCGGCGCCAGCCTGAATAATGTCATCCCTACCCCGGTGAAAAAACATGTGTCTCCATGGCTATTAATGGCCCCGGGGAGAGGAAAATTGAATAACTTGTTTGTGATTATAGAAATATTAGCGGGCGGTGTTTTTTTTCTCTACCGTTATATTAATTGCGCAGCGTTCGGTAATTCCCGATTTTGAAAAACTGTTCTGCCCATCTACTGACCCCCCCCCCCCCCTTTCCTCCTTTCTGTGAGCTTTGAAGGCGTGTTTGAAAATGGTGTGATCTAGTTTGTTTGAATTTTTTATCATTCAGTATTGTAAAGTGATAAATATCTAACTTTATTTAACCGTGAACCATCCAAATAGATGAAAACTGAAAATCATGGGTTTCGAAGTATGGGGCGGTAACTAGGGGGGGGGGGGGGGGTGGGCTGAAACATTTTTATTATTGCGTTTATTATTGTTGTTGTTTTAGTTGCTGTATTGGGGGGGGGGGGGGGGTAAAGGGTGGGTGTGGGTGTTTTTACTATCCATACTTCAGTATGTTTTACATTTTAATTGTGTATGAAATGAATAATGAATATGAATGTACGAACTCCCTATGTACCTTTCAATATCTCAGTGTAGGTCGAACTTTTCCGGGTATTAAAGAACCTAATCATAAATTTACTAGGACTACAACTTTAAATTTTTTTAAAAATTTACACCATAATTACAGAACATATATATATATATACACATATTTTTTATTTTTTTTTGTAACGTTTAAATTGCCTTTTCTTGATTTACAAATAAATACCCACGGCCCGCTACCCACCGAAGGAAATGATTGCTTGATTACCGCCCCTCTCTTCAACAACTTAAACGTAACAAAACCCCACCCATCTCCTGCCTACCTTCTGCCCGACTGTCATAACCAACATTACACAGACACACAGCGTCTTACATTAATGAAAGCTGTCAACGGACACTGTCCAGATTCAATTAGTGCAATTATGTGCGGCATACTCTTACTGGTGACCCACGGGCAGCACAAGAATGGCCAGCTCAGGGGGGGGGGCGACATGTTTTTCTTTACCACTCCCCCACTCCCCCACACCCTCTACCCCTACCAAAGCCTCCACCCCTACCACACCCCACCCCCACCCCTACCACACCCCCACATCTACCACACCCTCTACACCTTCTACCCCTACTCCTACCAAAACCCCCACCCTTACCACACCCGCACCCCTACCACACCCCCACACCTACTACACCCCCACCCTTACCACACCCCCACCCTTACCACACCCCCACCCATTCCACACCCCCACACCTACTACACCCCCACACCCACTACACCCCCACACCTACTACACCCCCACACCTACTACACCCCCACACCTACTACACCCCCACACCCACTACACCCCCAAACCTACTACACCCCCACACCCACTACACCCCCACACCTACTACACCCCCACACCTACTACACCCCCACACCCACTACACCCCCACACCTACTACACCCCCACACCCACTACACCCCCACATCTACTACACCCCCACATCTACTACACCCCCACATCTACCACACCCCTACATCTACCACACCCCACATCTACCACACCCCACACCTACCACACCCCACATCTACCACACCCCACACCTACCACACCCCACATCTACCACACCCCACATCTACCACACCCCTACATCTACCACACCCCACACCTACCACACATACCACACTTACCACATTCCCACACCCTCCGCACCCTCTACCCTAACACTACCACAGCCTCCACCCATACAACCCCCCTCCCCCACATCTACCACACCACCCCTACCACACCCTCCACTTCAACATACCTTGGAAAACTAGGTTTTATGTCCACAAAAACAAACATATGTATTTTTATGTTAATACTCTTAAACAATTGTGAACATATTTATACAACTGGAAGGGGGTGGTGCGGTAGTGGAGTTTGTAGTTACGTATTCAGTGTGGTGGGGTGTGATTATGTGTAGGGTGGGTGGGGTGAAGCGTGGTGTTTTCTGAAACTGATAAATTTCGCTCGATGTACACAAGTCACGCTATATTTCTTCTAGCATCTTTCATTATTTACACTTCCCTTCCCGCCTTTGATGGCTTTGTGTGTTGCCGTCTTTGTTTCTCATCTCAACATACCACGGAGCAAACATCTGACATGTACATCTCTACACCATCCGGACACAGCAACCCGTCAACAGCTAGTTAACTGCCCTTAATTTCCCACGAATTAAACAAAAAACAACTTGTGCCCGTCACAAGCTATACACTGCCCCGCCCTCCCTACCCCGGGGCTTCTACCCCCCACTCAGGAATACAAATAAACACCGTAAACCTTCTTATATTTTCTGTCCATGTCTGTTGAGTATCTCCAACGACCCTTCTCGACAAAGGTTAATTATATTTGTGAGGTCACGGTTGCGACTTGTCTGGCCACACAAGTATGTTATCTGAGGCCATTGCTACATCTGGCCACATCGCCGTGTTATTTTATTATTTTCTGGCAGAGATCAAGTCACATAAAGAAGTGTGATGTTAAAAAAAATTCAGTGGTGGTATAGCTAAAAGGAAAAAAATTGAGATTTTTTATCAGTGCAGGTGTAAGGGAAGTAATCTTGTGAAAATAGTTTTACTATCACATTTTTAGAGTTACTTCCCCTGTAACATTGTGCAAGGATTATTTATCCAAGACAGGGTTGAAAAGGTTGAGATCAGACAACACGATGACGAGTTAGTGTTGTGGTGAGGGTCCTGACATAACATGAGGGTTGGAGGTGTCTAATGGTGCAGCTTATCGCAGGGTTATGGTAGGTAGTGAATGGTTGGTAAATGTGGGTTGTGGTTGTAGAAGTAGGGTCTGGAGTGTTGTGGTCGTTGATTGCAGGTTGTGGTATGTAGTTTTTGAAGGTGGTTGTGGTAGTTGGTTGATGTCTGTGTGGCAGGTGTATCACATGGTTGTGGTTAAGATGGTTGTGGTAGATGGTTATGATTGGTGGTTGTGTTTAGTGGTTATGATCTGTAATGTTGTAATTTGAAATGAAGTATGTTGAAGTACTTGGTTGTGTTGTTACTGTTAAGATTATCGTGGTTGTGGTTGAATAAGTTCTGTGTGTCTAGGTGTGTTTAACCACAAGAAGTAGCACGCCGGGTTCTCCACTAATGAGAGCTCTACACTCAGCTCTAATGGATGCCCAGCTTAAGTTGGGGAAAGTAAAAAAATATACGGACAAAAGGCTGGCCACACAATTACTTAACTATCAAGGTTTAAAATAGCAACAAGAAATCGATGGTCAAAAGAAAATGATTCTTTGCACTGAGGTCTGTAATGAAATTACTACTGATCAAATCTGGTACTTAAAAATCAAAGCATTTTATCTAATCAATTAATTTTTAAAAAGTTCGTTTTCAAAACCATTGAGAATACGACTAACATTCACAATGCTTTTATGTTAATCCCAATTTGTTCAATTTTATCTGGCAAAAACATCTTCCATAAGCAGGCAACAAACGTTCCGGTACTCCACATTAGATTGCTGCTGGTGTATTTGTATTACTCTAGTGCTATTTGTTTTTGTTATTGACGTTAAACTTGGCCGTTAAAATGTCCGAGTCCAGGTTTAAGAATCAAATCGTGACTTTGCTGCGTTAGGTTTTTATTTTTAAATTCTCTTGTACCGACCTTGTACATAAGTGTTGATCTCCCCACCTTTACTCACCCCCTCCCCCCCCCCCCAACCATTCACACAATTCGACCCAACGAGTTGAATGTAAAAAATACTACGGCAGAAAAAAAAACATCGTTTAATTGAATTCTTTGGTCTTTAATTTAAGCTCAAGACAAGTTGATATTGTCAAGACACGATCTGGTTGTCTAAAGAATAAAAGCATTTACGTTTTTACCAACTTGATGATTCTGTACCAAAATATTAATTGACAAATTACTCGCTACAGCTAGGCAATGGAGTTTAAGTTAATTAAATTGTATGAGGTTTTTGATGTGTTCAATTGCAAAAAGTAATGATACGAGGAGGTAGGCTAACTTTTTCAGATAATGAACTCTTACTGTACTCTCGTTGTCTTCATCTAGCCTACAATAGTCACTTGGTCTGTAGTCTAATTGTAGGCCTAATGTAGCCAATAGTTCTGTAGTCATCTAGTCTAGTCACTTGATCTGTAGTCCGCTTGTAGGCCTACTGTAGCCAATAGTTCTGTAGGCATCTAGCCTATATTAGTCACTTGGTCTGTAGACATCTAGCCTACATTAGTCACTTGGTCTGTAGTCACGTGACTCTGTACATAGTCAACCAACTTACGCCAACAAAAACTGACTTGTCGACTATTGATTTATCGCCCCACACAACACTGCTGCATGCTGCCATTGTATTGCTCCACCTTAAAGAACCCGGTGGTGTTGTCTTGTGTTAGACTCGTACATTTTGTTTCAGCGCTTTAAGAAAATTTTAACAAAACTTTTTTTATTTGTTGGATTTTATAAGGCGGGTTAGTTACTAAATATTATTTCTGATTTACTAAATAAAGTGTGAACATATCATACGTTTGTTTTACATTTCGAAAAACGATTTATGCTGGAAACTTCTAAATTAATGCCACTATATTAAAATTAGATTAAAGGTTAATGCCCATGGGAGGCTTAAGTCAAATTAAAACGCAATAAGTTCACGGATTCTGACTCCTGGTACTGTAATTACTTAAAGATTACTCCAATACGTCACGATACTAAAACTTAAACTAGTTGGATGTGAAATAAAGTTTAGATATCTTAAAGATTTTTACCACAGCAAGAGCTGCCATATAATTCAGTATGTTGTTACTGCAGTAACCTAAATAACTCAAGTAACTTTGGTACTGTAATAACTTTAAGGTAACTACAAAATATTTTGTGGCATTATTCTGATAATGAAGACTTTAGAACATATATTTTTGCTAGACATCTCCAATAATTTTCGGCATTCTATTATCCGACAGGTAACTACTACACAAGCTCAAAAGTTGATGTTGATTCTCGTGACTGAATGACATTACGATGTTTCAGAGGCCAAACTTGGTTCTAATTCTGCTGGGTAAGTTGCTAATGTAGTCTATTTAATAAACAAGGGTAACATTACTTTAGAGTAGTGGTTCTTATCCTAAGTTCGATCGAACTCCAGGGGTTCGTTGAGTCAGTCTCAGGGTTTCAGCGGAGGTAAAGACACATACCCGACTTATATTAGATTTTGTCAGTGCGGACAATAGATTTACTAAAAAGATTTGGCGAATGCGCATATGAACCTGGTGGGGTTCGGTACCTCCAAAAAGGTTAAAAACCACTGCTTTAAATGTATACAATAAGCGACTGATCATACATTTTTATGATAAATAGAGGACGTTTTAGAATTGTTTTTCTTTTAGGCCTTGGTATAGCCATTTTATATCAAACTGTGTATTTTGGTCGCCACGGATACGAGTTTAGTGTACCCCGGGCACGAGTCCGTAAGACGTCCCTCAGTCCACCTAGCTCTGCTGGGTACATGACTCACGTTAGGGATATTAAAGGCGGCTGGGCATAGTGCTGACCACATTATCACTTCATACCCAAAGGTAAATGTTACAGTTGAACTCACTGACCGTAAGGTTAGACAGGGAACTTTACTAGATTCAAGTTTAAAGTGTGAACTGATGCCAATCTTCTTGTATTTATCTCCTGCTAACCACGGTGAAATCTAAAATACTCTTGAATGGGGCTCACACTGAGTTTGACGTTACCCCCCCCCCTCCCCTCCCCCCCCCCCCCCCCCCCACACACACACACCACCACACCCCCAACCAAGCAGATAGTGACGTGGATAATCCCGCCACCCAGACCAAATAGCATGAGCCAGAGATTTAACCTGTCTGGTATGAAGAAGGAAATCAAACATGATTAAATTTAGCATATCGATCCTCAATCACTAACTGTGTAGAGTAAAAGATCATACTTTTGACAGTTAAGTAATTACATTTTTTAAAATAACCTGGTTAATTGACTTTTACAATTATGTATTAACTTTTTTTATCTCTTAATTTTTAGTTTATTAATGTATTAAGTAAATAGTTTATTTCAGGATTGGGGAAAGGTGGAGGGACAGTACCCCATAGACGAAATGAAACTATATGTAATTTTTAGAAAAAATATATCAAAAGTCGTCCACCCACTCCACCCCCCACCCTGGAGGTTTTAAGAGCTCCTCCCCCACCCTGAAGGTTTTAAGTGCCTCTCCCCACCCTGAAGGTTGTAAGAGCCCCCCCCCCACCCTGGTTTTAAGTGAACCCCCCTAAAGGTTTTAGTGCCCCATCCTGGTTTTAAGTGCCCCCCCCCCCACCCTGAAGGTTTTAAGTGCCCCCATCCTAAGGTTTTAAGTACCACCACCCTGAAGGTTTTAAGTGCCCCCCACCTTGAAGGTTTGGTTTTAAGTGCCCCCCCCCCCCCCCACCCTGTAGGTTTTAAGTGCCAAACTCTGAAGGCTTTACGTGCCCCACCCTGAAGGTTTATAAGCTCCCTCTGATATTGTATTGTATTGTTCCTCTCCCCAGCACTGTCCTACAATGTCGTACACATTTTCACGCAAGACCCGCCGGCGTTTGTCGCCATTGAAGGGGCAGACAACAACAAATACTGGCTCTCCAGTTTCAAAGACAACTTTTTCAACGCTCGTAAGTTCTGCACCAGCATTGGGTCAACGATGCCGATGTTTGAGTCAAACAGCGACCTGGATCAAGTCCTAGTCAACCTGAACACCAGCATACGCCAGCTGTGGTTAGATCTTGGCGTTAGGGACGTCGAATCCTGCAGTCAGTACTGGCTGCTGAAAGAGGAACTCAATGCCTCGTTTTTGCCCAGCAAAGACAACGACGATAACAGAAACGATGGTTCGTGTTACTATGTCCTGTTGCCGATGAAGAAGATTATGTTTCTTGAAGACGATTGCAACGAACGTTTATATAACTTTATGTGTAGATTTAATAGTAATATTTCCGAGGCTGTATTTTGCAAAGTCTCGAATAACTGCAGCCATCTTTGTCAAGATGTGTTTCCGGGTTACATCTGCGCATGCCCAGAAGGGTTAGCTCTATCGTCAGATAATAAAACCTGTGTGGATGTAGACGAGTGTCAGAGCTCATCTTCAAACTGTTCCCATCTTTGTGTTAACACTCACGGATCCTACCACTGCGCATGTCCAATTGGGTACTCTCTACACGGAAACACCTGCGTGGATGTTGACGAATGCGAGACTTCTCCATGCCCGTCCCCTGATTCATACTGTCACTCAATTTGTATCAATACAATCGGTAGTTACAAATGCCTTTGTCAAAAACCAGACTTAAAAACAAATTTCGATAAATGCCCATGTTCCTGTAATCAACCATTGACAAAGTACACATCAATGGTTGAAGAATTTAACCTCAAGCTGAAAAAGTCCAAGTTATCTTCTTACCATCGTGGACTAACCAGCACTGACGACCCGCGGACGTCCGCTGTTGCTATTGGTTACTTGGGTGTGCTAGTCCTGATTTTGTGCGCTGGTTGTGTGGTTCTACTGGACATTCACAGCCGGCTGTATCCAGCGTATGATCCTCAACTCACTCGCCTGAGTACAACACGAGACGATTCGGTTTCTCCTGAACCAAACGAAAACGAGTAATCTCTAATGGGATTTTCTTCCGTCCGTGAGTGTTTGTAGCACAAATGTCGTTTATTCATCTAGCGACTCTAGGATTGTTGCCGGGATTCTTTTAGACATTTTGTTCTGTGGTGGTGGGGGTGACAGAGTTTCTTTCAAGCATCTCTTTGCCACACCCTCTCCTCCCACCCCACCCCCAAAAAACACGTCCACTGAAAATATATTAAAAATATATACTTTAACCAGTGTCCTTCCATCTTTGGAGAGATGACATACCTGAAAGAAATACTGCGCTTTTAATAAACTTTGTTATAGGGAAAAGGTACCAAAAAATAAATAAAAAATAAAAAGTATTAAAAATGGTTGTTTTTACTTTCTCGTATACTAAGCATAAGATAAGTATTGGAAAGTTGCAAAAATAGAAATCGAGAGTTTGTCATGCATGATATATACTGTCATGTGGTAGTGGTTCAGTTTTTGTCATTTCTGATGGTGTGAATGTTAAACGTCCTCACAAAAAAATCCTCAGACATGTATCGATGTTAAGTAGCCATTGACCAAACAGCTTATACTTGCAGTAAAAAAAACTGCACACATATGCTAGCACACTACACACATATATCATCAAACTTCAAACATATGCTAACACTACACACACATGTCATCACATTACACATATACGCTAACACACTACATATATGCCAAAACACTACACACGTATACCACAACACACTACACATATACCAAAACACTATACATATATGCCAACATACTACATACATATGCCAATACATTACACAAACACAAATGTATTCTCCAAAAAATAGACAAGAATACAATTTATATTAGCCAATAAACGACAACGCCATCTTTCAATTTTTAAAAAATCCTCTAACGTGTAGTAATGTTAAGAAGCAATAGACCAAACAGCTTATACTTGTAGAAAAACACTACACATATATGCCAAAACACTAGACACATACCAACACACTACACACATATGCCAAAACACTAAACATATATGCCAACATACTAAATACATATACCAATACATTACACAAACACAAATGTATCCTCCAAAAACTAGACAAGTGACATCTACAATTTATATTAGCCAATAAACGAAAACGCCATCTTTCAATTTAAACACAGAAAAAAATCTTTTCACTGAGATAGATGTTAATATGCACCAATACATTCGTATAATAAAACCAACACAAGTATGACAGTATTCTTAAAACACTCATTGTTGCTTATTAAACTTGATTTTACAGATATTTTTATTGGCTTGTCTCATCACTCAATTGTTTCTGTTCAATATCTTCAAAACTTATCGTATGCAAGCACTCATGGCGATCCACTGAGGACCCGTGGCGAATGATTTCCTCTTGGTTGTCTATGGTGTGTTCCGGACACTCCACGCAGCTCATGTAGTCTTCTAGCGTGCAGTGGAACATCGCGTGCGTCCGTCTGTGGAGGTCCCTCAGCTCCTTTCTCCAGTGCCAGGGAAGTGACGTCAGCATGATCTTGTACACCTCCCTGTACTCCATTCTGAAGAACGCGTACACCGGGGCATTCACCAGCGAGTTGATAAAACTGATCAACATGGCGGAACAGTACGCGATTTCCATATCAACCGGGTTGATAATTTTTAGAGATTTTATCAACGAGACAGCTAAAAACGGAAGCCACAGGATAATAAATAAAAACATGAGTACGATTGTTATGTGTATGTTACTGACACGGAGAAAAACGTTTAAAGTACTATTTCGGCGGGGAAGGCTGATGCTGCTTCGTCGTTTCCGTTTATTCCGAATGGTGCAGGCGATACGAATATTCAAAATAAGCGACGTGACAATGCACCCTAGGGCAACGACTACAACGATCCACAAGATGTATGCTAGAGGCAGTACGTTGGTGAAGCTACATCTCTCGCTCAGTGGCATAACTTTATCGTCGTACTGATTGTATCCCAAAAGAGGAATGAACGCCAGAACCACAATATACAACCAAAACACTTGCATGCAGTGAACTGTACAGCTGACGCCGATCTTGGAATAGTAGTGTAGCGGCCACATTATAGCGAAGTAGCGGTCTAACGAGATGAACATTAAAGAGTAGAGCGATCCCCCTGCACAAAGCACCATAGAAGCGAACCTCGTTAGACAAGTATATTTATGGGAGAAAACATAGTCCTTCGTAAGCGGCAGGCTGCTGAGTACGTAAAAAGGCAGTCCGAAGATCCCCATAAGGAAGTCAGCAATGGCTAGGTTCATTAGAAGAACGTTGATACTGGTGTAGAAGCCGGGGTACAGGGTCATCCCACAGAAAATCATAATGTTACAGATGATGATGGGCGGCATGATGCCTAGACAAATATACGAGGAGATTCGATAAGCTTTTGCTATGCGCTCCTCCTCCAAATGGCTGATAGGGATGTAGGTGTCAGCAAGGATGTCACCGATGTCGAACTCTTCCTCCATCGTGTCAGTTCTAGCCGGAATCTCTCTCGTGTATAACTGTGTGTTTCCTGTCAAACTTGGTGATCGTATTCACAACACTGAGTAGTGTATGCATTTCAAGATTTCAGCTTCGGGGATATGCTTACAAACCTATGTTTAAAAAAAAGAATAAATACCATATGTATTATATATATATATATATATATATATATATATATATATATATATATATATATATATATATATATATATATATATATATATATATATAATACGGTCTAAGTCCGAAGTCAGCCAATGTGCGTATTGGCCAATATAACCTACCATTGACCGGCCGAAGTCCTTATTAGAAGATCATGAGCAGTCTGTAGGTTATTTTTATACCATTATGATCATGAAATAAGGTCTTTATTGATTATTAATTAAAGTAAATGACAGAAACATTCGAACTATTTACGAACCTTTATGTTATGACATTTAGAAATACATAGTAGCTTGTTTTTACACCTTCAGCAAATGTGAACTGTGACCAATGAATCGTGGTCTAAAGATGAATATTTACTTTACGATTCATGCAAATGTTCTCAAGATCTTCCTCGGTAACTACGTTATCGACAGTCTCTCTTGAAAGAATTGAAGTATTTTTTTTTACACCCAAGCAAGGCTTCGTGTGGCGACGTTTGAATTTATTAATGAAAATAAAGGTTTTTCATAAATTGAATGCAGAGTTTCTTCCAGGCATCTCTTCTGGTATTTATATAGTAAACATATACTTTTTATAGTGTCCGCCCTCTATATGATCACTTGGCATTTTGGGGTAAATTATTTACATATCAAAGATTTGGAATTAGACAATTTAGACTGACGTGATGTACACAGGTGGAGAAACATAAAATAATTAAACGCCATTAAACCGTAGCCTACATCGGACATTGGCCAGGGAATCCCGGCCAGAGAGCGCATTGGCCAGCCAATGTACAAAATACATTGTCAATTTTAAACTCTTATGATATTGGCCAAGAGAGCCAGCCCATATGTGCACATTGGCCGCCACTTGGTACTTATATACCGTATTGGTTCCATTTTTTAAATCACTTATCCCGAGCGCATTTAACGAAATTGATTATTCTAGTGAGCGTAGGCCTACTAAGTACATTAGCCATGAATAGTTGTCCTATGTCTGTTAGACTCAAGGTATTATACTAATTACTAATTATACTCTATACCAATCTATACTTACACTTAATACTAGATTACACCTAATAATAATAATAGGCTAATTCTAGTATGTGTCGGTGGCTTAAAGTATTTTTTCTGTGATTATGTTTTAACTCATAACTAGAGAAACTTACAAGCTCTTTCGTGATGGCTGAACCCTGGAACACTTTGTATTGAACGGCTCAAGAAAATAAAAATGTATATTATTTCTATATCGAATATTGCAGTACTATTGAACACAGCAAGGTTCATTCACTTCCTACAGGGAAATAAGTGTGGATTTATTGCGCACCTTTTATTTGTAAAAAAAAATTCCAGATAGGAATTTGTATTTTTCTTACGCATGATGGTGTGCTTTTTCATTCGTGTGATTTGTTTCTGACATTCTCCATTTCTGTTCCCAGTTAAAGTACCGTGTTAGAATTAATAGAGTTTCTTCCAGGCATCTCTTGGGGGGGGGGGGGGGCCCTCCCCACCGAAGAAAGTCTACAGCCCCCCCCCCCCGAAAATATCAAGTGCCTATCCCACCCCCGGAGAAAAAAGTCTGGTTGAAACACGAAACACTGAGGATTAAGTAGATTCTAGTATGTTTCTAGTTAGTTAAGAATAAAGTCGCCTATTGCATGCGCTCGAAATTTATAACCGTTGTTCAATGCACTAGGGGGTCGTCCATAAATGACGTCACACTCGTAGGGGGGAGGGGGGGGGGGTCCGCAATGTTGTGACGGTGTGTGATGAGGGGGAGGGGGGGGGTCAGATGGTGCGACGTCACACTTTTGCATTATAAAAAAGCAATGTTAGAAAACGAATTTTAGACGTTATTTTGCGTTTTAGAAAACAATTGATTAAAATACTCTATTTTGACAGAGTTCAGACAAGATTTTGGAAAAATATAGCTGTTTAAAAAAAATTCAACTGCAATTTTGAGGAGGGGGGGGGGTTGTAGGCTGAGGTGTGACGTCATTTTAGGGGGGGGGGGGGTCTGGCTTTTTGTGACGACGTGTGACGGAGGGGAGGGGGGAGGTAAAAATCGTCAAAAAAAGCGTGACGTCATTTAATGACATTTATGAATGACCCCCCTAGACTAGAATGCAACATAAATTAAAATAATTTAAGGCACTGAATCATCTTGGGTATTCGATACATGTTTTGTTGTTTGTTTATTTTCATACTTGTATTTCTAATGAGATAGCAAATATGCGCGTCAGGTTCTCAGTATAGAATATAGATCGATTTAAATGTTGAGTAATGTTATTTTTTTTCATTAAAATCTTTCTCCGTTGACAAAAAAACACGAATTTGTTTTTAAATTTGACTTGTTACCGGAAGTCTCACGTATGAAACTAAAAGTAGCATGATACTCATTGATACTTGAGTTGATAGCCTACTTGACAGTGACAGAGTTTGGTAAATCAATTTCTCATTTTATATTCTTGCATTACATTACAATATAGTAGTCCACTATCAGCTAGGCCTATATAATAATAATATAGAGTGACATAGCCTACTCACCTACTCAGACCTACTGTACTGACACCTGTCTGTTGTTGTGTTACTGTTCCTAGTATTCCTACTGAATAGGGGGGGCCTACTGAATCTGAATCAAAAATGAATCAGCTGTGAATGAATGTATGTAGATCTAGATCTAGTATGTAGTAATGAATAGCGATCTACTATTGAATAGACCTACTGACTGAGAAATAAATATTACATACTACTGAAGTGAATAGTCTAGTCAGAATAGGGATAGCCTACTTACTACTTAGGCTACTACTACTGAACTGAATAGTGAATTCACTGAATAGGCCAATCTGAATCTACCTTAAATCTTAAATTCTTAATCCTTTATTTAGGCCTTTTACTATTTAATACTATTATCTTTGTAGGCCTATTGACTATTATTACTATTTATTTAGCCTAGGGCATAATGTTACTCGGCATTGTATTTTATATCAATTTTGTATAATTATAAATATAGTTGATTCAGTGTGTTTAATTAAACTAATAAACTTTAACTGTTTTTTTTCTACAGATTTAGGTCTACAGTTTTCAAATCTAATATCAAAAGGCTCGCTTTGTTTTGATCAGCACTGAAAAGGTATTAAATTATGGCGGCTTCAGTCACAGAGATTTCTGAGGGGTTGGCTAAAGTAGTCCTTCCCCAATCAGTTTTTTATAATCCTGTCCAGGAGTATAACAGAGATTTGACCATAGCTATAATATCAGAGTATGCAGAGCAGCACTTTAAAAAGCTCAGGACTAAATGTAAGAAGAAAAAACTTTCCACTGACCAGGAACCATCAAATCTGGAGGAAGATGGGTTGGACCAGACTCAGACAGATCTTGTGTTGGAAGCTGGGAAACAATATGAGGATGGGATAACCATCTTTGAAGGGCTGGCTGCATCTGGCTTGAGGTCTGTGAGGTTTGGACTTGAGATTCCTGGTGTGAAAGAAGTTTTAGCTAATGATTTTGACCAGAATGCTGTTTCATTTATTGAAAAGAACATAGAGAAAAATGGGCTTGAGAACATTGTAAAGGCAAATTTAGGTGATGCTGCTATGGTTATGTACGAGCATAGGCAGATAGAAAAGCAATTTGATGTGATAGATTTAGACCCATATGGAAGCCCAACCATGTTTCTTGATGCTGCTGTTCAGTCTGTGACTGATGGAGGGCTGCTGTGTGTCACCTGTACAGATGCTGCCGTCCTATGTGGAAACGCATTAGAAAAGTGTAGTGCCAATTACGGGTCCATTTCCCTCCGCTCAAAATTCTGCCATGAAATGGCTATTAGGATAATTCTTAACTGCTTGGACTCCCATGCTAATCGCTATGGAAGATACATTGAACCATTGATATCTCTTAGCATAGATTTTTATTTTCGGGTTTTTGTAAGAGTTCATACTGGACAGAAGCAGGTCAAACACTCTGCAACTAAGAAGGCAATGGTGTTTGAATGTGTGGGCTGTGGCAGCTATACTTTACAGCCTATGGCTGTGGCGCTCCCTGCTAAGGGGGAAGGAAACTTTAAGTTTATCCCAGGTTCTGGCCCTACTGTACCCCAAAGCTGCCCACATTGTGGACATCAGCACAGAGTCGGGGGCCCTATCTGGTCCGCACCTTTGCATGATACAGAATTTGTGAAGAAAATTATTGAACGTGCGCAGAAGGGAAGTCTTCAGTTGAAAACAGCAGACCGTATAGCAGGAATGTTGAGTGTGGCTCTTGAAGAATTACCAGATGTCCCACTGTTCTATGTGCTAGATACAGTTTGTGGCATATTGCATTGCACACCTCCCAACATGATTAAATTTAGGTATGTGTTGTTTTTCTGTTTGTTTTTAACTGAGTAACTTATTATTTCTTTGAATCTAAAATCCTTTTATCAGTTTGAAGGTTAAAGTTTTTTTTGGTATAGTACTTACTGCTTTTCTTATTTTGTAGGTCAGCTTTGTTAAATGCTGGGTACAGAGTATCCCTGTCACATGCTGCTAAAAACTCTTATAAAACAGATGCTCCTGCCAAGTTTGTTTGGGTAATTTTAAATGATTCTGCTGCATCTTTTATGTTTTTTTAAATCTGTTTTATGTGTGCATTCATATTTTAGCATTACTAATGTGTAAATATATTTTAAAAAGTAAAATTTATTTCAGCATCTTTGAATCATATCTTGATCATTTTCATTCTTGAATGAAACAGTCTAAAACCTTTAACTTAAATCTGCAGGATGTTATGAGGACCTGGGTAAAGGACAATCCAGTCAGTGAAAAAAGAAGAACACCTGGCTCTGTGGCTAAAGCTATTCTTGACCAGCCGCCAGAGTATGTTATATCTTTCACAGAACATCCTGATGCTAACCCTCAGTCTCGAGAGAAAGGACTGCTGAGGTGGCAAACTAACCCTGAACCTTGCTGGGGGCCAAAAGCTAAGGCAAAGAGAGCTTTAAATGTTGATTTAGCAGAAAAGCGTGCAGCAAATCAGGGCAAGTCTAAAAAGATGAAATCGTAGTCTGGTTTACCAGTGTATTTTTAATAAAATGATTATAGTTGATGATAAACTAGTGAATTTGTATGTACTGAATGCTCTGTATATTTATATACTATACTATCATGTTGTTTTGTTATGGATCATTAATTTTCATAATAAACAACTGAAACTTATACTTCCTTTGGTTTTGTAATGTTGTTTGGGAACATTGTGATGCATTTTGCTATTGCTGCAATGTATCTATTTTAATGATGAGGAGATGAAAAAGTAGAATCTAGCAATACAGTATGGCTCTACAGGTGTGTCCAATCCACCCCCATTTGTGTTTTTACACCAGAAGTTGGGTTAATACAGTTTTAAAAAAGAATAAGTTTTACAAAATAGTATAAACAAACAAGACAATTTTTAAAAATTTTATTGAATAAAGTATCAAGTTAACTTAATGATCACGTGTTGAATACTTTTCGTAGCTTAAGTTAAAAGACATGTTTTGACCTTGAATCAGTGCTATGATTTTAGAGTTTTTTAAAAGATTGACAACATATTTTTTGAAACTTTATCTTTACCAACTTTTAGTGAAATATAAGCATTGCATTTCACAACTGATACGTCAAAATTAAAATCTTTTTATGTAATCAATTACACTTCATCTAGAGGACAAGATAAATGTATGAATGAGTCATATGAAGTTTAAGAAAGAATTCCACCAATTTAAAAGCTATTAAATTAAAGCTCACAATGGTATAAAAGTACATTTCTTTAAAAATAAAAGAAGAATTATCAGATTTAAAGTATATTAAAGTAATATCAAGTAAAAGAATTATCACAATATAATAATGCTTATGTTTTAAAAGAAATATTTATATACACAGGTGATTGGCAACATATGCAACATTATCCCCACATATAAAAAAGTTTAAACTATTTTATCACAGCTTCTGGTTAATTTGTACAGTAAAAAGTAAAGATAAAAACATCAAAGTAAAATATTCTCTATACATTAAACACTTTATACAGATTTACATTGTTGCTGTTAATTATATAATTACTCATTGTTTATCATAAAAGTAATTGTTAAATCTCATTTATTCTGAAGTTAACATGCAAACATTCTATTTAATATCTCTGGATAGATAAATTAATTAACATATTGATTGGTGGCACTCCATGAACTTCTCCATACTAAGAGTTTACTCATTGTGATTATTATAATTAAAATATTTCATTTGCTAGATGAAACTGTAGTTTTTTCTCTCACAGAAAATGTCCATCCATGTGCTTATTTATCAAGAAAATATAATCCATTACTTTAGCAGCACAAGTCTTTGATTTCTATTATTTAAACAAATTAAAATAGAATACATTTTTATCAATATCTAAGAAGCAGATAGTTTGTCCTTTTCTTCAGGCTTTTCTTGACTGTCTTCAGCATTCTGTACTGTTGTTCCTAAAATACTTTCAATGTCTGCTATAGCACTCTGTGAAAAGTGGAACCATATATTTTTATTATTTCAGGAGATGGTGTTTAAAATTATAGTAATAGAAAAGAAAATAGACATTTATGTCACATTTACAACAGCAAACAAATGGTAGTCGATTGAATTTATTAGTGAATTTGTGTAATTTAGTGCTCCAGTAGCAATTCAAGTTCATTCAGGTAAAAGGAAATGTGTTTAAAATCTTACTATACTTTACATGCTACTATATTTTAGTATGTAAGCAGTCTTTACTCTTATATTAGTTATCATGCATGTATAATTACAGAAAGTAAGATGCAGATTATGTGCAAACAGTTTATTTTTTAAAAATTTGCCCAGAATTCACATCAAACACCAAATTGTTGGCAGAATATATTTTTATGTTGTGTAGTGCCCCTTATAAAAATCTACAAACTTGTTGAAGTATGTGTTTTACAGTAATGTTAGCAGCAGTTACAAACCTTAAAGTTGGTCACTCCCTGCATATTTGGTGCAGATATTTCCTGATGAATGACTGACAGATTGCGAGCAAATGTGGCTAATGCCCCTTGCAGGTTATCCCCAACAGTTCTATAATGTAATCAACAGATAAAATGGCTGCTCTTAGACTTTTAAATCAACAGATAAAATGGCTGCTCCTAATTTTATAGTTAAAAAAATTCTATTCAATCAAATTATTATTTTTGAAGTAGCCACGTGGGCATTAATTTACTTCACTACTTTGTTGTATATTTTTACATGAAAGATTTCACTTACAACATTCCTAGCCGCTCTCTATTAAAACTGTCGACAAGGGTAAAAACTGTTCCAGTTTTATCCTTCAATTTAGAAAAGAAAAGAATACAGTTAAGGAAGTCATATAGTCCAAAAATGTTTAAAATATATATATTTTGCAATCCATAACGATATAAATATTTCTGAATACTTTTTCAAAAACTAATTAAGATATAAATTTTAAGTTTTTATTTTTATCATAAGATTCCTTGCACAGATTATTCAAGCCAAAGCATACTTTAATGTCATATCCTATTCCATGTGCTCGACACATTTGAAAGAAAACACTGTAGTGCACAACTGACAAATTTGTATGTAACAGCCTCGTACTCATTACTGCATATCTTAAGTTATTGGCTTTTTGCTGAAAAAACAAGACAATTGTAGTTCAATGTAATACAAAAATGCAGTTTCTTTATTATTCGGATGGTAAGATTAAGAATTTGTTTTATTAACACCAATTTAATATTGAGAAGCAAGGTTAAAATTAATTAAATTACATCATCCTCTTGTCCAACTAATCTTCTTCTACGAGGTTTGTCTGTGTTGGGCAGCTGAACCTCGTACACGTGAGTCTTTGACTGGAACGTTCCGTGTGTCACATATGCCATTAAACTGAACATTGCCAGATTGTCACTATAGTGCAAACATAAATCAATGGCCCATATTTTCTGGTCCATCTAAAAAAATATTTATATGTAATTTTACAGAAATTTTTTAGAATAGTACATTAAATAGTCAAATAGTTAATGAAAGCATAACTTTTTAAAAATTTGATGTATTATAATGATTTAAAATTTAATAATATAATTATGTTTTTGCTGGACTTAAATTAATATACAATCAAATGAAGGTTACGATGCTCACAATTAGCCCTGTTGAGTGTGATTTCAATTTTTTTATTTAAAAAACTTGTGACTTACTGTTTTGGGGTCAATGAAAGTGACCAAATCAATTCTCATATATCCCATGATTCCCCTAGTTTTGCATGCTTCAGCGATCCTGTTGCAGACAGCATTGACATCAGATGGTTCAGTGGAAGACTGAGGTACAGAGAGACCCCAACAGGAGAACTGGCTCTCAGCGTGGACCTGGTCACCACAGGTCAAGATGTTGACTAGTCCTGAGGGCTCTATCAGCAAATCAGCAGTAAGTGTTGTTATGTTTTCAGATGGGGGGCAAGCTTCAATTATGCCACCTGTGGGATGCAATATTAAATACTGGTAACATAAATTTTTTTACACAGGGTTGTTTTTTTCAAATTTCATATTATAGCTGGTATTTTAAAATTTGTTTTACATTTAAGTTTTATCTAAAATGGGAACCTTATTATTTAAAAAAAAATAATGCATACGCATGGCAATAAAAATTAAAAGTTGCTGAGTTAGCTAAATTTGGAAAATAATAACCTTTGGCCAGAAAAGCTTTCAGATATGCATCCCAATCTGGGAAAACTTTAGTGTTTACAGGCTGTGCATAGCTGGACAAAATATCAGGAATCTCTGCATGTATCTTGATGTATGCTGATTCCTACAAATATGTGAGTGGTTAACTTACATTCCTAATATTGCCATGTTTTGAACTTTTAGACACATACAGAACCATAACTTTTGAGATCAGTCTAAAATCAGTTGTCCTACATTTAAATTTTTAAAATTAGTTTATAACAATTTAATACCTGGGCCCACTTTTTACTCCACTTTTCGCCATATCTTTGCTCCTCTTTACGAGCCCACTTGTAACACCTCAGGTATTGAGCCACATCACAGTAAGCAATGCCTCGCCCATCAAATTCATCATCAAGTTTAAAGAGCCATCGCTGCACACCTAGATTTTCTGTCACAAGTTGTGCAAGGCACTCATGGAGCTGCAAAAATTAATTCAGTATACCATTTATTAAGGAGTAATAATTTTTTTTTAAAATAATAGTTTAAATAATAGTCAACTTAATTAAAAAACGAATAGTATCTTACTTTTAAAAAAAAATATAATTTATTTTTGAGTTTCATATGTTTACAAGTTTAACTTTTGCATTTGAATGTATTTTTGTTTTGTTTAATCTCGGTAAAGTCATGATTTTTTATATTTAATTTAACTTTTTACAACATTATCTGCACAGCCTTTGTAATCAAACTATAATCTAAAAAAATTGTAAAGTATGAACAAATATTTTACCTGTCCTAAACTATAAACATCATATTCAGCAGGTGGAATGTCAATGTTGGAACTGGCCAGTATCCTCTTACAACCAGACTTTGTGGAGTACAGGTGAGCCACATCAGGCTCAGGGCACAGGATGGGAACATCCAGCGCATCAGCTACAGCCAGATCATCCTTGTGGGGGATACCTGTCACCATGTAAGCATCCCGACCTTTGATCAGATTTTTTATTCTTTTCAAAGTGCGGGGACTGTATTTTAGTATTGTTGAAAGACACATTGAATGAGCCTGAAAGTTTACAAAAAAAACTCATTTCACTTAATATTAACATTCTTTTTGAAAATGTTTAATGTTTTAAACTAATTTGGTAGAATATTTTAATTACAACTTAAAACATTTTTGAAAGATTACCTTAAGAATTCTTTAAAGTAAACATTTAGTAATAAATATATGTACTGTTTTAAATTTGTATGAGTTATAGTATTTGTCTCCAGTTTTTTATATTTAATATGTAGATGATTTATAAAGTCATCTTACTTCTAGTCCAAACTATATGCTAAAACTATATACAATTAGATTGACACTAAAGTAAATAAAATATAGTTTTAGAATGTAAATATCAAATAAAACATAAAGCTGCAGAATTCAGCAACATGTTACAAATTTTTGAGAATTAAACAAATAGTATGCAAAACATATCATTAATATATATTATATTAAGTTATAAATTATATTTCAACTCTCACAGGGAAACTTTTAATTGCTTCTGGAACCAAAATTTTATATCTTTCTGACATGTCAGACTGGTCTTGTGGGTTGCTGCTGGCCACAGCTGAGCTAAGACCCAGTAGCTTGGAATAGTATTGCAGAGTCTCGTCACTCAAAGGCACAGCTGATATGTATATCACATCAACATTTGGATCTGTTGAATTACAACACAAAATTGTTGTTTTCTAATGCCTGCTTCATGAGAGATTATATCCAGTAAATTAATTCTGAAAACAACAATTTGTGCTAAAGGAAAATAAAGTCCAGAAAATTTTGATAAATCGTGAGTTTTTAGTATACTATAATATTGTAAAACATTTATAATATTGAATGGAAAAAGAAGATTGAAGGGATCATATGGGGGAAAAAGTCAGGTAACCTTTAAAAAAAATTTTTTTAACTTTTGTGATATTTAAGGCAACATTAAAATATGTTTATCTGTTAACACATTGTTGTTATAGGCTATGAAGGTAACCTAATATCTCAGAACTGATTTGCATTAAACCATTATGAAAAACTTTATTACAACACACACCTCTAATGTCACAAAGTCTTGCCATTTGTGTGTTTTGTTTCATGCCTAAATCTGGAATGGATTCTCTAATGGACTGGCTGAAGCCAAGTGAAGGTACATGAATAATCACACGACGAGAATTCTTTATTCTGTCCCATGAAGCTGCGAATTTCTAAAACAAAAAAAGTTTCATTTTTAAACAACTTAATTAACTTAAATATCAATATTTACAAGGGAAAAAAACATTTTTTTTTTTAAATTTTATTTTAATGTTGATAAAAAAAAAATTTCCTTCAGCATGTACTGATTATCATTCACCTTTGTATTTATTTATTTAGATTACATACGAATAAAATTTACTTTAGATCTGCGCTTGAAAGCCTCTAGTTGATCAAGTCTTGTTTGCCTTAACTGGTGTCTCATCTTGGCCATCTTGATTCTCATTATCCAAGAGATTGCAATCACACCTGCTGCCCACTTTAGCCTGCGGTATTCCAAGTATTGGGACCGCTCACGGTATCTGCGCCACAAGGATTGTATTTTTGTTGCTGCCATTACTCTACCATTGGCACCCATGTATTTTCTGCCCTGAAAAAAATAATTCAATGGTTCAAAATTAACAATATGGGGGAAAATGCCCATACCATAACACCAAAACATTACCACAACTACATGAACAAGATGAAATTATGAAATAAATGAACACATTCAAATTTCTGTACTTTATATTTTACATATAAAATATAACCCACAGAACTTAACCTTGTATGGATGTTTTCACAATATATCATTGTAATCGTCATAATAACAGTATTAAACTTTTGTGGGTACAATTTGGTCACAAAACTTGAATATTTACATGATAAAACTACTACACACAAGAACTCACTGGTTTGTTTATTATAGCCTCCACTTCCTCTCTGTTAATAACTTGAGTATTTAGATGATAAAACTACTGCACACAAGAAAACTTACTGGTTTGTTTATTATAGCCTCCACATCCTCTCTGTTAATGATTACACACAACATTTCTGCAATACCAGGTGACTTCTCAAGTTCATATTCCAAGGCAAGGTCAGCAAGCCTAAATGAAAAAAAGTGTTTCTAAAGCAATTAAAACAGAACAAATATTACACCTCACCTTTTATATTCAGATTGAATTTTTTAATTATAAATTGTAGATAATAATTTAGAAAATAATTAGGGGTCATCCATAAATGACGTCACGCTTTTTTTGACGATTTTTACCTCCCCCCCTCCCCTCCGTCACACGTCGTCACAAAAAGTCAGACCCCCCCCCCTAAAATGACGTCACACCTCAACCTACAACCCCCCTCAAAATTGCAGTTGAATTTTTTTAAAACATCGATATTTTTCCAAAATCTTGTCTAAACTATTACAATTTATTAAAACAGTTATCTAAAATGCGAAATAACGTCTAAAATTCGTTTTCTAACATTGCTTTTTTATAATGCAAAAATGTGACGTCGCAACATCTGAACCCCCCCCCCCTCCCCCTCATCACACATCGTCACAAAATTACGGACCCCCCCCTCCCCCCTACGAGTGTGACGTCATTTATGGATGACCCCTTACTACTCTTTATCTATTATTTCATTTACCGACAAAAATATTTAAAGTAATTTCTGTTGCTCAGCTTCTCTGCAAGGCAGTTTTAAAAGATTTATTGATTAAAGTTTTCTTTGCATTATATTAATTTTTTAGTCATTAATAAGAATTGTAATATCTTAAAGAGAGTTTAAAAAAGTTCTGCTTACTTATCTCCACTGATGAAAGCAATAGGCACAGAATATAAAGACAACATTTTCTCCAGGTTCTTGATCATAGAAACTATACTGGAAAATGAATACAAAATGACTGTGTAAATATTATATAACTAGCCTAAGGAATATCAATAAGCTATTGATCTCTTAATATACAACAGTTTTAAATTGTTGCTATAAAGTTAAAAATAATAAAATTGCAGCATTGTAAAGTAACAATGTACACAGTTTAACTGGTTTTTAAAAATTCAAGCAAACAAAAAATTATGAAAATAAACACAAGTATAATTCCACAAAACTTACATTTATTATAGCCTACTTACAGGTAAGTTTTTAATTTAACTTTTTTATTGATAATGACACAAAAATGTTCTTATATTAGTTAGCCAGTATATACTGCAAATATAAGTGTAATTAACAATAATCCTACACAGTTATGAGTAATCTGTGAGAGTGATATAAGTGAACAAACCTTCCCCATGATGAAGAGTAGTGCTCCTTGAATGCCAGGTATTCTGGCTGAGTGTCTCGAGTTTTACCATTCTGAATAGCAAATCTATGACTTGTTTGTTTGTAGTCTCCACTTGCCGGAGTTGTTGGTGGAGGCTAAGTATAGAATATATAGTATTATTACATATTATTATATAGATAACATTTTGTTGAAAAATTAGAAGTATATAATAAATGAGTAAATAAAAAATGTTAGGCCTGCATATAAATTATATAGATTTTTTTTTCTTATGAATATCTTTTAATTCTGCATAGAGAACACTCATAATTTAAAATATATATTTATGCTAAAAACCTTAATATTGGCAAATTAAAAAAATAATTAAAATTCATATGAACATTCTCAAGTATACTTGATGAAGAATATGAATTAAGTTGATATTCTTTATATATTGCCAAAAACTTTAAACATATCATATGGATAAAAAAATAATTTTAAAAACTTGTAGCACCAATATTTGCTCTTTTATTAAGGATCATGCACTTATTGTATAACACAAAAATATTTCCATACCCAATATCATATGGGATTTCCTTAAACCCCTACATCTCATATTGTATACTTCTAGGACACCCCCCCCCCCCATGAATGTTAACACAAAAGGTAATTTCAATAACATGTATGGTATGGATAACATTATTTCATGTTATATAATATGTGCATGACACTTCATAGAAAAAAATGTATGAATAACAGAAAAACCCAGTACGGTGTTAAAGCTTTTCTTCTTAAAGAAATGCTCTTAAACAGAACTAGTTTCTAAAACGTATAATAAAATGCAATAAAGAAATACAAATAAATTGAAAAAAGCAAATAATTAATAATAATTTTGATGAACATAAATTGG
Source organism: Physella acuta (assembly GCF_028476545.2). Classification (NCBI taxonomy): domain Eukaryota; kingdom Metazoa; phylum Mollusca; class Gastropoda; family Physidae; genus Physella; species Physella acuta. The sequence continues at coordinate 90,290 of NW_026732025.1, forward strand.
CTGCATACAAATAGAATGTATAGTAGACACTTTAACAAACCTTTTATGATCTTAAACTGCAACAGATAAAAATATAAACTAAAGGGTATTTTTAAAATATATGGTTGTTTTGTATTATTGGGGGAATAAAACTACCTCTTTACAACTCATTTTTCTTTATATAAAACTAAACAGAACTAAAAATAAAACTTCCTAAACTAACGTTTTCATAATAGAGAATCAGCAATTACTATAATACGTTGAATAGTATAAAAAATATAATACTTTATGAAATAAAAGTACATCATCATGCATGTTCTACTGGAGAGTAAGATGTAGGGGACTAAGAGAAATTGATGGTGCATCATTAGAAAGAAATATAATTTAAATTTGTATATAATTTCTGTTCATTGTTTGTAAAAAAAATTACACTGTATCGATTTCTATTCTTTGTCAAGTTTTTAATATATATTTTAACTTTTATCTTGTCTAATATTTAAATATAAATTTAGAAGGAGCTAGAAATGTAACCTGCCATTAATCTAATATTTTCTTCAAAACAATTTTGTTCCATAAATCACCAATGTAAATATTTACATGTAATATTTACCAATGATATAAATTACTGCAACTTTATTTAAAAAGGAAATACATGTGTGCATACATAATGAGTACAAATTTTAGGAAAAACATGCTTTTGGGAAGTTGAATAATTATAACATAAGAAGAGGTAGCACTATATAATAATAGAATGTTTATTATTTTAACCTGTTGAAGAAAAGGAAGCTGCAAAAAAAAATGGAATTATATTAAATCAAGAGCCTTTAATGGACTTTAAGATGGGATTTACATATTTTACTATAGCAAGAGCTTCTCAAAAACAATGTTTAACATTTATGAGACGGTGTATTTTTTAAGCTATTATCATCTACAATAATTACCAAATACATTTTCTTGTAAGATGAATAAAATAATCTATGCAATTAAAATGATGAATAACTTTTGTGATTACTAACATTTTTAAACAAGTGATGTAATCATAGTGATCTATCTGATTATTAAGCAGACGATTTTTTGTGAAAAAAACAATTGTACTTTAATCACTTCAGCATAGAATATAATACTTACAAAATCTGTCAACACAGGAAAATTTTATTGAAAAATAATTAATATGAGAGAATGATGATTAAGAGATATCTAATTGGTCAGTTAAATATAATGAATTATGAGCATCCTTGTTTTTGATAGATTCAAACTTTTTTTCCGTTTACCACAGGCATATAATGTACAAAAAAAATCAATAACTTTTTTCAACAGTACTAACTAAATAGAAATATTTCAAAAAGACGATGGTTTGGTATCTTTATTGACTGCAGATTATTGAACGGCTTTGAAAATATGATAATGCACAAATATATGGATAAAGAAAAGGTGGTCAGGACTGCTTATACTTACATAAGGCTGGAGAGGCATTTCATAAGTTTTGACTGATGCTGGTGTTTTTAAATATCTGTTGTTAGATGCAGAGGAAGATCGCCAGGTTTTCGCAGAAGTGTTTCTAGCTTCAGGTGACTTGTTTCCCTTAATCACAGGTATCTGTGGCAGTGGTGGTTGGGACTCCTCTGGCTTTGGCTCCATCTTCATTAAAGCCCAGCTACTAGGATTGGAGTCTTAAGTGTAATGGACATATTTTATTTAGATACAGATCAAAACGTTTGGTAAATTTATAACTTAATCATATGTACATTTTTAAAAATTAAAACAAGAAATAAAAACAAAAGTATGATGATGTTTACAAAGTAAAGTATGTTATCAAAGCTAAATTAGAGTTCGCGTGTTTCAGTGACCTCATCATATGAAGGGACAGTGTGGTCAGCACTATGCCCAGCCGTCTTTACTTTCCATAACGTGAGTCAGGTACCCATCAGGAATAACGGGATCACACTTCAACTTTTATTTCTTAATTTAAACACTAAAGAAGAATAACATATTGTTTTAATAGCCAGAGCTTAGATTTTGTTTACCATGAATGTGCTGAAGTTTAAGTTTGTCCTCAGAACTGTAGAGTTGTAAGGTTTTATTTTTAATGGGAGAAGGGTCAAGTGTGAGCAGGGCAGCTGGTGGAATAAGACCTCTCTCTAGCAGACTTAGAATTCCTTTTCTGGCATCTTCTTCTTCAATTGGAGGTGGGGCTAGCTTTAAATGATATAAAAATTGAACTGTTTGCTACTAAATTTATACTAATTTAAAAATAATTTTAATCAAATATTTACAACAAAACATTTTTTTATAAATCAAAATCTTAAAAATGTAATATGTTATTATTGTTTATTTACAATAGAGTTTAGAAATTATATTTATTTAGAAATTGTTAAAAAACAATATATTTAATATTCAGAATTATATTCTTAAACTGCTTCCATAAATGATTTTTTAAATTTTCTATGAATTATTAAGTTAAAACAGGAGCAAACTGCCATGTTGTAAAAAGACTATTGACACTAATAACTTCTATTAATAGAAATAAGTTTATAAACTAATAGTTAAAATTTATACTGCTGTAATAAATTTGAATTGACACACTTTTATTATAATGACATACTTACAGAAGCATCTACTCTATTGGCTTTAGGTAAAACAGTTAAATGTTCCACAGTAGAACCTAAAATAGGTTTCAATGGCGGCTGCAAAATTTACATTGCAATTTATTCATTGTAATAATTATAGATATATTATAGATATATTTTCAATTGGCATGTATTTTAATAACAATGTTTGTAAATATATATTTATGTTTAACTTTCGATTAAGAACAACAGATAACATCTTAGCAGTTATATTTTAATTTTACCCTTGTAACTCTTTTATCATTAATGAGTGGAAGCTGAATGCCATAGCTTTCCTTCATAACATTTCTGTTCATCTGATTCTGAGGATTTATAATGTTTCTCAAAGCCAGCTGTTGTTGATGCTGTAATAAGGAAATAAGGTAATAAATATTTACAATTTGCTACAATACATACTAAGCATGTACTAATTTTCTCCAACTATTTATTTTAAATTTTAGATAACAGATACATTATTTTTATTTACATTATGAATAATGCATTTTTAAACATTGATAGCTCAACTTCTAAGAAAAGCATGAGTATTCTTTTTTCCATCCAGTATATACTGGTGTCTAAAAGGATACGTAATGTAACAAACCTTCTGGCCTGGAGTCAAACCCTGCATCTGCATCATTTTCCTAAGTGGCAGCTTAACACCAGGTGGAAGGGGCTGTCTTTTTAGAAGGACTCTGTAATATAGATTCATATTTAATGAACAATTAAATATATTAAAATTAGTTTTACATACAGTGATAATTATATAAAGGTATCTTCCATGAGTAGCATGTAGCTCTGTGATTTATGTTTAAAAAAAAATTGTTTTAAAATAACTCCCATGTCTCTAAAAATCAATGAGAACTCCCTAAATGTGTGACATTTATGTGAACACATTTTTATATGTACATCATTACTGTCTTAAACAGAAAAAGGAAGGGGGAAAAAAGATTGGTGCTAAAAAATAAGTACGCTCCTGAAAACCACACCAAAAAAAAATACAACATGAAAGAAAATAGTTTATTGAAAACAAATAAATAAATATTTCACCTGTCTGGGGCATATGTTGGCCTTCTATATTCAACATTGTATAGCTCTTGAACACTCTCTGTTGGATAATACTGTTCATTTTCATCTACTCCATCTAGTGGTAACATCTGTACCCTGTTGTTTAGGTGATAGACTATTTCTTCTGTATGCCTCTGGTCAAATTTTTTAAAAATTACAATTTAAGAATGCAAGATACACATGTTTTTGATACAGTGAAATTTCGCGCATCAAAAGTTTTATTTATTAATTCGGTACAAACACCTTCAAGCTATCTAACCCAAACATTTCGGACTTCTACAGCCTACAGTCATCCTTTTATTGCTATGTGAAATATGGTCGTCCCCCCCCCCCCCCCCCCCCCACAGCTGGCAAATTTTCATAATACTACTTGGACAGCGGCTATCTTCGAGCGGGTATTACATCTTTTATTTTGACCACAAGGCACCATAAAATATATATCAATCTATTGGCCAAGCACTAGAGCACCTGCTGGTGTAGTGTCTTTTTTCTTTTTTTTCTACCAATAAGTTGGATAAACGTTGTTTTCTACAAAGGAAAATTTGATATCAAACTCCATATGAGGGCATGCACTTAGAAATAATGAATGGGAAACATTTTATTGATACGCTTGACCAACCATATTAGAGTACAGTAAATCAAAATAATTTACGATAGGTTGCAGCTAACCACGTGGGCTAGGTAACCATCTTGTTTCAAGATAAACAAAACAATCGCCTGTCTTCATTTGTTTACTTTATTTGCATATACTCTACTATTTTTTGGTCTAAAATTATATAACAACATTTAGGTTAATATTTGAAACTTTGCCAAGAAATGTACTGTTGATTGTCATTGGAACACTACTAAACTATTTAGATGGTTGGAGATGGTGTTTGGCCAGTGGACCGTTTGAAAAGAATCAAGTGATCAGATGTTAGCACTGGTTGCTTTTGGCATACAGACGAAAACTTTAGGACATTACTTTTGAAAAGTCTGCATTTGGTCTTGGTGGAAATTGTATTCAATCACCATGTTTTTTGTATGGCTTAGAAGGCTTGAATGGCTTTTGAGATGCATGACTTAATTTCAAGAGTGCAGTCACCTTGGTAATTATTGACAATGCTGGTTAATTATGCAAAATCATTTACTTCATCTACTTGTGTGTAATTTATTTCAATGAGCTCTTTGCTAATTGCATTTTTTTAAATAACTTTAGTTTTGTGAATATTTATTTTTAATCCTACCCCATCAGCAAAGGAAAAAAGTTTAGTTTTTCTTGCAAGTCTTTTTTTTTTACTACTACTAGTAGAGTTATACTGTCTGCAAAGCCTATGTCTTCTAGGCAAGCTGTTAGTGTCCATCTGATGCCTCTTGTTTTGGTTTGTATTTGCATAATGAGCCAGTATTTGCATAATGAGCCAGTCAATTGGTAGGTTAAAAAGAAATGGGGTCAAAACACATCTTGACTCCAGTCTGAACCATAAATGTTACTAGTGGGTCTAACTTAATTATGCATACAAAAATACAAATACAAACAGATTTGAAAATGCCAAAACATTAGCATGATAAACAGGATAATTTTTAAATTATACCTGCAAACCCTCTTCAGTTTTTGCTAGGGCTTTTTCAACTTCGGCAGCAGTAATATTTCCTTCCCCTGCTGCCATCTTTTCTCGCAACTGACGCAAGTCATCTTGAACCTAATCAACACATTGCACAATTTCTATTAAATTTTTAAACAGTACTTCTAGTATATTTATAGATTTATATGTAATATATGTCATATTATATCCCGATTCCATGTATGTTCATCCCTAACTGAAATACTCTCAAAGTAAAATTAAAATATTTTCGTGCTATCAGAATTTAAATTACAGTTTAATTTTTTATATAGGACTATTAATATTGTATATGTGTAGTACTGTGTAGAATTTGGTACATCTAGTCTACTTAGTACTTACTTTGACCAGAATATGCCCAACATCTTCTACTCGCGTCTGTATTTCGGTCATTTTAAAATTATATTTAGTATTATTTAGTTCTAGACACTCTAGATCTATTTAGTTTAGTTATCGATTACTAAAAACTGGCTCCATAAAATTTACAAATGAATATTAGACTATATAATATAGCGTAATATCAACACAGCTCATCAATTAAAAATTTAATGGTGCTGTAATAGTAATAGTCCAAAATAAATAAATAAGGCGGCCATTACGTTTCTGGGCAACTACTTAAACAGTAGAAAGTTGTGACGTAATACACATAAAAGTATAGTCTATTTGCCGAATGTTTTTAATATTTGCTAATATAAAGTAAAACATAATGGATCATAAGATCTTGCGTTTTTTTGTTATTAGCATTGATTTTTTTTTCAAGTTATTATTTTACTTGATTATTCTGTCTGTCGCTTTTTTTTTAAATTTTGCTTCGTCCTTATTGGTCGCAACTTCGAGCGCCATTTCAACCTCTACTACTGAACTGGTTTGTTTCAAACTTGAAACATGTTTCTAAGACTCGTGACAACGCAAGATCATCATAATATCACCGGCAGCTCCCACTACATTATGGCGCCCACACTCGTTTTAAATAGCACCCTGCACTACTGACACGGCGGGCTACTAAGTCAATGACTAAACCTGACCAGGAGTAGCACCCAGTGCCCCTGTGGTAGTAACCGGTGGCTCCCGAGAGCGCCCCCGACACCTGAGTGGCCAACAAATGGTGTCCTACCTCCAGTGGCGTAGCGAGGTCGGGTGTCACCCGGTGCGGCACTTAATGGTGTCAACACCCCCCCCCACCCAGAGGCGTAGCGACCCTTCCCGGGGACAAACTTCCAATTTTCGATTTCCACCCCCCCCCCCTCAAACTTTCGATTTGCACCACTTAAAAGACTATTTAACACTCGAATTAATTACTTAATTAAGTGGAATTATCATTTTTCTCTACATATTTTGCAAAATTTTTTGCCTTGGTGTCACCCCCTAAATGGTGTCACCTGGTGCGGTCCGCACCCCCGCCCCCCCCCCCCCTCTCTACGCCTCTGCCTACCTCACCCTTGCGGATGGCAAATAAAATATGGGCACTGAAGGTCTGGGTTTTTTCTTCTGATGCAACACGCATCTATTAATTGAACAATCACGATAAAGGTGGACAGAAAATTAAGTCACGCGTCTAAAAATGCATAATTGGTAAGAATTTATGTTATCATAACGAGTGTCCTTGAATTTCTTTTCTTTTGAGATCGCAGCAACGCCCGGGATGGTAACGCTGGTATAATGATTTTAAAAAAAAACTCGATAATAATAGATAGAAACAAATAGTATTCGAGCATTTTTGTTTTATATAATATAGATCTATCTATAATCAGGTCTAAAATGCTATGGATTTGTTTTCTTTATGTTTTAAAGTCCCTCTGCATTTTTCTTTCAGTTTTAGACTACTTGGTAATTTATAGAAATAGATATCTAGAATCTATTTATTATCTAGATATACACCTTGTAGACTTGTAGGCCTACATCTACAACACCCATCTAAAACAGGTCTGGCTAAAGGTCGGCAATCAACGATTACGTAGAGAAAAATTTTCATAAACAAAATGGCGCTCCCCTGTGCTCTGTTTTCTTCGTCTGCTGAAGATTTTAATACTGAGGATTTTGTTAAATGTGAATTTATTTTAAACAAATAGATCTAGAAATCTATATGTTATTCATTCCTTTCTCTGTCTTACTTTTAGTGATCTGATTTAAATCTAGATTTTAGATTATGTGAGGTGAATGCGAATAAAATAGTTAACTTAAAAAAAAAATGGTAATCTATGATGAATCGTTTTGGGTACGTAAAATCGCCCGCGACTAGTAATGTGAAAAACAGGTGACTCCTTGCATTTTAATATTATTTCACATTTTGAGGAGGATTTGTGTTTTGAAAAATACAAAAATGTTTCCTTGTTTCATTTATGTACCTGTTTTTTAACAATTGAATTAAAACTTTTCAGTAATAAATGAACACCAGCGATGTTTCCAACAGATGCAACCATGCTCATTTACTATAGCAGCCATCTTGTTAAAGTTTTATTTTTATAGACTTATAGCGCCAGATTCAGGCGGAAGTCACTCTATTTTACAAATGGCTGCTGTTTATATAGCAAATCTTGCTTGCAGACACTGCTGTTTAAAGTTAATTTCTGGCCTATATTGATATATTTAGCCATTGATTTAGGTTTATTATTCATTTATCTATAATATTTGACACAAACATATCACAATATACTTCTATTACAGCCTTGACAATGAGGTAACGTTTTCGTACATTAATAGCCGCGGGCGATTTTACGTACCCAAAACGATAGATTACCAAAAAAATAGTTAATAGGGCAAATAGTGGCCAAATAGGGGTAATCTCTCCCATCATTTTGGGTACGTAAAATCGCCCGCGACTTGTAATGAATGTAATGTGAAAAACAGGTGACTCCTTAAATTTTAATAATTATTTCACATGTTGATGAGGATTTATGTTTCAAAAAATTAAAAAATGTTTCCTTGTTTCATTTATGTACCTGTTTTTAAAAAATTGAATTAAAACTTTTCAGTAATAAATGAAGACTAGCGATGTTTCCAACAGATGCAACCATGCTCATTTACTATAGCAGCCATCTTGTTTAAGTTTTATTTTTATAAACTTATAGCTGTTTATATTGCAAATCTTGCTCGCAGACACAGCTGTTTAAAGTTAATTTCTGGCCCATATTGATATATTAAATTTAGTATTATTTAGCCATTGATTTAGGTTAATTAATTATTTATCTATAATATTTGACACAAACATATCACAATATACTTCTATTAAAGCCTTGACAATGAAGTAACGTTTTCGTACATTAATAGCCGCGGGCGATTTTACGTACCCAAAACGATAGATTACCAAAATAGGTAATCTATCGTTTAGAGTAGAGTGTAGAGTTTAGATTTTCTCACTAGGGCTAAATCTAAAGTTTACAATTTAAACATGATCACTGAATAATAGACATCCCTATTTAATCTATTAGGCACTAATTTTGAGTTTTTTAGCTCGTTTTTAACTTAATTACTTAATTTAATATTTACTGTCACTCACAGCTATGTTATGAAACACCTTTCCATGACAACACATGTTATATCACTCTTACGTTTGAAGCCACGGCAAACCTAACCACGAATTGATTAGACTTTTTAATTGACTATGCACCATAAAAAAAACAGCTGCTTTACGTTCTTGCTCATTTTTTTACCTACACCATTGATATTTTAAAAGTTCTGTTAATTTTAATGAAACCAACTTTTGCATTTAGCCTCCATTCTCCAAACCAAATTTTAAAATGCTTTTCTGGCATATATAGCCCTGTCACCTATGGTTTATTTTTACAACGTGAAAACCCCGCCGTTTTGCTCATGGTAAACATTTTAAACAGTAATTCTAAGGTCACTGGAACTTAGACGAAAAATCGTCGGAAGTCATGCATATGGTGGGGACGCCATATTGTTGTTAGCAACCGGACACATCTCAAGGCTAGCGAGCAATACTAATTACTAGAAAGGCTAGATCTATCATAACTGACAACTGTGAAACAATTAAAACTTAAAATACTAATACTGTCTAGATCTAGAATCTATGCAGGATAATAATATAAATTATAATGAGAATATAGTTTCAATATAGTTGAATAATTTAGAAACACTTAAGTATACACCTATAATTTATTTTTCAGACCTATAATATTCACATGTGAATGAAAGGCTCATTAAAGTACCTACCAGTTGGGTGAAGGTTCTATAATCATTGTTGCTTTTACTTTAGATAGAGCTTCCATTTTATTCCTTTTTGAATATTTCTTGACTACAGATATATTGCAAGTTACTGATCTGCCTCAGCCAAAAGTAATCAGCGATCAAATTTTGAGTTATGACTGGAAATTTGAAACTAAATATTACAGAACAACTATACAGCTGTGTACTACTGATAACAGAACGATTGGAGATAAAGATTTTGCTCAGTCTGTTGAAGCATTTATACATTTCTTTGATCCCAATGTAGTAAGTTTTTTATTTACGATTTGTTATAGTGATAGTTAAGTACTTAGGTAACAAAATCTACTTTTAAATATTTGACAACCACACTTATACTACTTAAAGTTTTCTTTGACAGATGGATTATTGGTGATTTAACACAAGATACAAATATTAGCAGAACAGCAATTATTACAGACTAGATAATTTTAATGAGTTACTGTATTGTCACCCACCATTACTAGTCTGTTGTCCTTATCTCAAATTACAAAGTTAATGCCCAAAGAAAATTTGTTAATAAAATATAAACTTTTTGATACATAATTTATATAAAGCTTTCACCTCTGCTTGTTTCAATATAAAATGTTTTCTGGGGTTATGGATGAAGTGTATTCATGCCACTTAAATCCAAATGGATAAAAAACTGTTTATAAAACATGAACAACTTAATTGACTCAAACTAGAGTTTTTATTTTTTGCCACATTTTAATTGAAACAATAATTATGAAATGTATATTTAAAAGATTATATTAAATCTTTCATCATACCTTTTTTTCAGTTAACGTCATTTGAACGTGCCAAAGCATGGCTACCTTATTTAAAGCATATTGAACCTGAAGTCCAAATGCTTGTATGTAGGACCAGCAAACATTCTGATGGTAATAATATGTTGGGTTGTCCTTATGATTTTTTCCTGTACCCCTGCAATCACATTATCACTAACACAAAATCTAAGAAATGCACACATATCAGCCACACACACACCCCCCCCCCCCCCCATCTCTCCTTCCATAGCAATTGCTTTCTTTTTATAACTGCTACTATAAATGCTGAATGGTGGTTGAAATTAAGTTTGAAATTATTTTTTAAAATGCCTTAGCGCCCAGTCACATCTTCTGTAAGCTAAATATAAGCTTATATTATATTTAAACCCTGTTTCCAGTGGTTGGAAGGAAAATAGCCCAAGAGTGGTGCATACAAAATGGGTTTGAACTCGTGGAGTTGGAACCAGAAATAGACAAAGCAGATGAAGGTGAGTTGATTTACTGTTTATTTATTAGCTTTCTGGGTCATTCATGCCAGTCTTTAAACAAAAATGGAAACCATACTATAGAATTTTATTATGTAAATAGCTGTTAATTCATTATCTTTCAGATGATGATTTTCCTGAAACAATTGGAATGGCTAGAATAGTTCAAGCTTTACATGCTCACACATGGCCAAATTTAGAGATGAAAAGTTGGTTGGTTTTACTGCTACTTATAACTATGGATAAATGCTTTTAATAGTACAGTAGATTTAAAAATAATTCTTTGCAATTATCCTGGCACTGAAATAGCACAATAATTAAAGCTTGTAATTATGTATGGTAATTTTGAGTGAATATTATTGTCTTTCTTGATCAGATAGCCCTACTGTACAAAGTCAGTATGTGAGACAAATGATGAAGGAACAACATATTGCAAATAAACAAATGAAAGAGCTGCAAGAAAAAGAACCGCAAAATATTGAGCACACAACTAATGATGATTCTGTCAAGGATCCATCTACAGAAAGAGGACCACTAAGCACAGAAAATGAAGATGTGCACAAATGCGCATCCTTGGATGAGCAAAAAAATCCCAAAGATAGTCCCATCTGCAGTAGCAGTGTTGCTGCATCCTCATTAGAGGATGAAGTCTTAAAGCTGGGAGACATTGATTGGAGGACTCTGCTTGGGAACGAACCAAAAGACAATGAAGGTTAGAATTATTTTGACCGGCAGTCAAAACATAAATTTAATGACCCTTAGGCTCCATTTTTCAAGGTAGTGCCAACTGTTGATACTAAGCTATCCACTTACTTAAGATCAACCTTCCATGGATTTTGCTATGCAAATTTAAAAAATGAAATTGAATGGCTTTATTTTTAGATGCACCGTTGACAGATGGTGATGTGGGTGTGGAGGATTTTGAACAATTATTTATGAAATTGAAAGTTATGAAAGGTAATTTATAAATTAATAATAATAATTGATGCAGTATTCCTTTGAAGTAAATTATTCATAAAAATAAAAAAAAAAACAGCTATAGATTTGTTGCCTGAAATTTTGAAAGCCTTGAAATATTTTTCAGATAAAGCAGAAAACCTAACACCTGAAGAAAGAAGAAAATATGCAGAAAAGGTTATAATTAATAATTTTTTTTATTAAACTTTATACTCTATGTGATTTGGAATGGGCCCTGTCAGTAGTATGGACAAAAGATTAAAAGTCAATTTTCGTTTGCTGTAGTAGAGATTGCAGCAGAAAAATTATATTTGAATCTATGTGAAAAAAAAAATGTGATCTACCCTCTCAAACTCCTGTGTTTTGTTTAATAACACTGTCCAATGCAGCGAAAAATTTAGATTTAGAAGATACTGGTTTAAAGTCAACATTTTGCCTGGCCATTTGAAAAAACATGTTTTTAATTTTTTTTAGGTTGCAGTTTCCTTCTGGAAAGCCATTGGTGGAGATGAGGATGAAATAGAGGGTTTGGATGGTGATTCAGATTGATATGTAATACCACCTAATTTGTTATACATTTACACAGCTACCTGTGCAATAATTTGTAAACTTTCAGTTGATACCAACACTGAAATTCAGTCAATGTGATTTTATAAAATATCATTCCTAGATACACAAAACATGAACATTTGTAATATATTATGTAAATCACTTTATTGTGTAAATAAAAATGTACATATAAATAATACAAACATTTGAGCATTTCATATTTTTAATATGACAAACTGTATACAAATACAATATTGTACAATGGTATGAATGAAGGGCTCAGTGGAAAAAGTACTGGTTACATTTTCTCAAAAATGAGTTAAGACCTGTAGTATTACATCCCCTAAACTACTGTAAATTTGGGCCATGGAAAATGTACTGAAGTGGCTTATTTCAATAACCATGCATCACTATTTTGGGAAAATTTAGAAAAATACTTAAAATTCGTTCTTAACTGTTACCAACCAATCAAAAAATTACTGCTAGCCAATAAAGATGCACCAAAAAGGCACACCCTTCATGTTACTTTCAACAACAAAGGCTAAAACAGTAGTTGAGGAAAGTGAAAAAACGGGGGGGGGGGGGGGAAATAAATCTATACCTAATGAATGATCAAAGCTGCCAAAAAAAAAGCTTCAGGTATGTTGTTTTTTGGGTAATCAAAATAAAACATTTTTAAAGAAAAAAATCTTGTGTTAAATTTAAATCTAGTCCTAGTCTGTTTAAATAGTGTAGGGCAAACATACTATTACATTAATTATACCTGTAACAGGTAAGTTATATAAGCTTTTTGGCCTGGTCAAACTAATTGCCAAATCAAACAATGATTCATGAAAAATTATTCATGTGGAACATCCATTCACTGAACATTTAGAAATTGACAGTAGACCTGTTGTCAGGGTTAAAGATTTTAAATCTAACCTGGATAAAGTTATTAAAGCACCAGAGGGTATTGCCAGTCTCTGAGGGATTTTAGTTGAAAGGCTGAAGCTCAATGACTGGCCCTTTTACCTCCACTTTAAGTTTATTAAAAAGGGGAAAATCACAACACCTTAAAATCAGCAACTCAAGATTGCCATTTGGCCATCAAACGACTTTCTCCCAATTAAAAAAGCAAAATTTGAAGACATTATGTCACTTTTGTCCCATGTCCATTTCCAGAGAGTGAAAGTTTATACACCTCCCTCAAACCTAGAAATGTCTACAGAAGAGGATGAGCCAGCAGTTGAGTTTGAATATACATTCTATTTCAATTTTTGTAGCTAATTATTGAGGTAAATACTGTCACCATCAACAAGATTGTAAATAATTATTACATCACATTTGTTATATAAATATTTTGTGTTTAGTAACTTTCAATTTTCAAACAAAAATTCATAAACATTTTGACATAATCATAAAGAGAATCTTGTCAGAAAAGTGTTTATTGTTAAAGAATATCACAATTTGCCATTAGATGTTACTTTAAAGGTAGTCTTTTCATAACATGATTTTCCATTAGGTAATTTTCAAATGGCAACTAGATCTATAACGAACAGCTTGGTATCTGTAGATTTTTCCATCTAATGTAACCTACACTAATGGGTAGATAACAGGAACACTGGCAACAAAAATTGTATCTACTTATTCATAATAAGTAGATAATAAACATAATACCCCAGTTGCTTGAATTATAAATAGGTAGTGTGTGAAAAGGAGACTGACAAAAACATGGGTGCAAAACATTGCTGGTAAATCTAAAAATTCTTAAGTGCAAAACCTATATATCACAAAATCATTATTTTCCAAAACAAGTATAAAACTTGGTTCAGAAAAAAAAAATGTTTCAGGTAAGTAAAAGGTATTTCAGCTTCAATTTAAAAACTTCGACATCTCAAAATACACTTAAGTACTTTTTCCACTGAGCCCTTCAAATAGTTCTAGACTTGCATAATGACATCACCTACTTAGTTATTACCATGACAGAGCAATAACTGCTGGCATAGCAGAAAGCCTAATTTATTAGGCATACTATTAATTACTAAATGTTTATCTGCGAAAAAGGATTATTTAAAATTGTGGAAAAAAATGCTTATGGAGCAATGTTAAATAATATTTGGTCATAAAAACAATATATTTAACATGATAGGTATATAAACTTAAATGCATTCAAACAGCAGAAATTATGAAATGGTAAAATTCTGAAGAAAAATTTCAGTTGATGAAAAAAATGGCTTCCTTAACATGCAAGAATGCTAAAACTAAATGCAAATTTCTTATGAGAACATTTGGAAAATTGTTAGAGATCTATTGCTTCTGTCACATGGTCAAGCCAGTGTTGCAAGAGGTTTTTCTGGAGGGTTGTCATTTGATCCCAAAGACACTTGCAAAAAGGATTATATTGAACTCTTTCAGACAATCTCCTGACTTAGAATTTTAGTGCTCAAATGAAATATTTATATTAGGACAGTGAGAAGGGAAAGGCTGAGCAGGCCAAACAAGGACTCAACAGAAAAGCTGAGCTACGTTCACCATGGCATTAGGTATTGCTGAATCAATGAAACAAGCCCTCAGCAAGTCTTCAAGGGGACTATTTCTCCTTAAACATTGACGATGCCACAAATAATGCTGGTAACACATTTTTTTATGTACTTGTCCAGTACTTTAATGAAGCTCAAGGAAAAATTGTTATAGATTTCTTTGGATCCAAGCAGGTTAATATCTCCAGCTTGGAAAATATTTTTCACGCCTTGCAAAGTATGGAGGACAGACACCTCTTTTGGTCAAAAGTTGTTTCGTGTACAATGGACAACTGTAATGTCATGAGGCGTTAATAATGGTGTTGAGGCGAAGGTGTGGAGAGAAAATTCACATCTGTTGAATGATAGTGGTGACACTGACAATGATAAACAATGCAGCAATAGCATCTTTTGCATGACAGGGAAAAGTTACAGATTACCAATTTTTTGTTGCCAACATCATATACAATGATATAGAATACCTGCCTAAAGCTAGGGAATATTTCAATGTAATGAAGGACATTTTATATTTGAAAGTCAGGACAGTTTTTAGGCCCATTTCTAGCACATTTTCACAAATGAAAGATGTATGCGACAAACTTTTTTTTTTACTTTGAAATTCCTTGATTTATTTTTATATTTTTTAAATAAAAAAAATGGACTAGCTAGGCATTTTTTTCAAAATTCAATCTATCAAATGACCAGAAGTTAAGGCTAGAGAAACAAAAATGTTAAACAAGCAGTCAAGAACAAAAGCTGTATCAGATAGAAAAGATAGTTTTACTTCATCTGTTTAAAAAAACCAACAGAACACAACCATGAATCTACAGGAGGATTTTGAATAATTTCATAAGTTAACTAGGGTAACAAGGGAAGCGACTGGTCGAGTGACAGTGGGTGGTCATGAATGTAGATGGCAGTTGGAGGAGGACAAGAAGATTGAGATTAAACAGACTTCTTGTACCCTAACCTCAATGATTTATGCAGTTTGCATGTCCTTGTACCTGTGTCATACGCTATCAGTCTCCATGTATTAATGTATGAGTACCCTGACCCAAAAGTATTCCAAGCCCAGACCTTTGAAGTCTAATTTAATATCTGATGTTGAGATTTTAAGTGAGGGACAGGAAGCTAGGTCTTCGTGAATCTTACAAGTTGAGTCAACTTGACTTTTCCATATTA
This sequence comes from Physella acuta, assembly GCF_028476545.2. NCBI lineage: Eukaryota > Metazoa > Mollusca > Gastropoda > Physidae > Physella > Physella acuta. The sequence goes on from NW_026732025.1 coordinate 106,182, forward strand.
CATTTTAGTGAAACAACCCTAACTAAAATAGTTAATTTTTATAATTCTACTAAGGGTAGTGTTGATGGACCATGCTGTATCTACAAATCAACAAACAAAAAGGTGGCCCATGGTTATGTTTTTCAACATGATAGATATAGCATCAATTGCAGCCAATGTAATTTACAAGATGAAATTCCCTACGAACAGGTTATCACAAAGTGACAATTGTCAATTTTTTTTCAACTTGATATTGCCAGGGTTAGTTCTTAGGGTTCCCTAAAATTTCAGTTTGTCCTGGAATTCTGGATTTTTAAAAAGATTTTTTTTTGTATTCAACCCAGACCACTGCGATATCAAGAGTCAAATCCTGCAGTGGCAGTGCAGCATCAGTGCATCTTATTCAAGCATATTTTCTACCTTTTGCTGCAGCAGTGATCGACTCGACACCTTTTTCTGCCAATTTTATGGGGCACAACCAAGAATATTCTCTGCTCTGTTCACTAGTAAGCACACTACTGATGCTGTCACATGGCCAGGCTACAGTGGAGCGAGGCTTCAGTGTCAACAAGGAAGTTAAGTTGGTCAATATGCATGAAAAACCTGTGGTGGCCAAGAGATTGATTTGTGACCAAGTTGCCAGTGTAGGGGGATTATCAAATGTCAGCATCAGTGGTTGGCTGCTCACGGCAGCTGCAGGTGCCAGGACAAAATATCGTTTGTTTTTGGAAGAAAAGGCAGAACAGGAAAGAAAACAGTCAATGAAATGAAAGAGGGATGACAGCCTACAGGAGCTGGATGGATTAAAAAGTTAAAAAAAAAAAAGCCCGGTTGGAGAAGGACATAAACAGCTTGACAGAATGAGCAGATAAATTGGCTGAGAAGGCTGAGAACACAAGCATCAACAAGTATCTGATTGAATCAAATGCCCTGCGCCGGGCTGCAAAAAACAAGCATGAGCAGCTAGCAACTCTTGCCAAGTGACAGAAATCAGTGGCTTATAATGTGTAAACATTCAGTATGTAAATATGTATATAACACGGTAAATATGTAAATAAATCTGTACATAATAAGCTCTCAAATATTTCCAAAGTCTTTATATGGTGAGTATGCTAAATATTTTAAACAATTTTCCCTTGTTTTATGCATTTTTTATCTCATGAAATTTTTGGATTCCTCCTGGAATTTCAAAAATCACTTTGGTGTAGGAAGTTTGACAGGAAAACTTCCACCAGGTGTCGAAAGTGTGCAACTTATATCTGCAAAGATCACACTGTTTCAATGTGCACAGCATGTGCTGACTAATTCTACTATTATTCTATTTAATATTGTTACGATCCTATCGGGTCTTGTTTGACCAAGGCTGATTACCAGGGTGTCATACTGCTCATCGGGCCAGGCTGTATTAAGAGATGACACGTACTGGCGCGGGAGGTCGGAGAGGGGAAGCTACAGTCAGCAAGTACTGTGATTTATGGCTGGAAAACCCTGGCAGGAGATGACGTGATGTAGATCTCGCACCTGCCTAGGCGGAAAGTTCCTACAGGGAACTCTAGTAGTTTAGGAGGGGTTTGACGACACAGGAGACAGCTAGGGTGAGGAGACTAAGGGGACCTCTGTGAGCTGGTGGCAAGGCCAGGGGATGTCTGTAGTAGAATTAGGCTAGGATTAACCGTTAGGGACAAAGTAGAGTAGTCTGACTATGGACTTTTTCTTGTTTAGATGTAGATAGATATATTTTTTTAAATTGTTTCAAAAGGTGACGGGTTAGTGTTATTGTGGCAATAAATATAAATAGTGACTAATTGTGTTTATTTTTTTTATTAATTCTTGTTCACCACTCCCTGCTGTGACCTACTTAGGTCTTTTCTTTCTTTGTATAATTTAGTTTCTTGAGTTATGTAATTGACCTTGAGTTGTTAGGTCACTTGATCTCCTAGGTCACCTTATCTCCTCGGTCACCTTATCTCCTCGGTCACCTGAACTCCTCCGTCACCTGGTGTGATTGGAATGTAATTGTTTATCCCGTTCCTTACCAGATCCTCGACCAATGATCTTACGACATTGAGGGTCCTTAGCAGATCCTCAACCAATAGTTGTATGACTTTAGAGTGATCTCCCTTAGTTTTGAACTGAATATAACTCCGGGCAGCTTTTGACCTGGACCCCGAGACACATAGTGCTGTGTGTGTGTGTGTGTCTTCTTAAACTGACTACCATCCAGTTTATAATCCGCCATGGCTAGAACCAAACAAACAGCTTTATAGTTCATTTCATTTTTTTTGGGATTTATTATAGAAACTTTAAACAGTCCAAAATTGTGATAGCTGTGTATTGTGCATTCTTACTGATCAGATCCAAACGTGCCCTCCGGGGCCCAGAAATCACTACCTAAGAATGGAGTTAGAAACAGAAGTCATAAAAGCGCAGGAGAAATTCAATGAAATCGACCAAATATTGAAACAAGCCAGACAGACCACCACAACCTCCGACAACGAAACGCGAAGAGTGATGGGAACTTTGTTCCACAAAATCCAAATCAAGACAGCGACATCCCCGGGGAAACACCCCCCAAACACCCTCTGATGTGTAATCAAGGGTAAAAAGAATGTCAGAATAGACGAAACGCTGAAAGAAGAGGTGTTATGCACAGAACTAAAGCTACAAGAAGACCAGATCGTCAATGTCTATAATCTAGGGAAACCTACAGAATGGTTCACGACTCTAAAATCAGAACTACTACACAAATCGTTGCATCTACGAGAAATTGCACATAACACCAGCCTATGCACCAGCATCCTACTCTTACATGTAGAATAAAAAGGACTAAGAGGCCAATTAAAATGGGTGCCACCCACCTACACGGCAAAAATAGTCACTGATATTCTCAAGACAGTGAGTGCAGCAGACGAGTCGATAGCGGCCGCCAGGGTAGGAAAGAGTGACCGCTGGATGGACGATTTCCAGCCAATTATGAAAGCCGAAGCCCTCCCCCACTTTTTTGGAGGTGGAAATGGGTGGTGAAAGCCACACTTAACTTCTACAACTAAACGGACGAAGAACAATTTGCCCTCTCTGCGGCACAACAAAACACGGGCCCGCTGCTTGCAGAAGTCAATTTGTAAGAGAACGTGACAACATTGAGATCGACGGTAAGGGACGGTAAGTTGAAATTGAAGAATACAGCACAGAAGAAAGTTACACTAGTGAAGAAGACGAGGATGAAGACAACACAGAGACCACACGTGAAGAAGAAGAGGAGAAAACACCCAAGGAAGACGGCCAAGCAGCAGACGAACCGTGGGAGCAAGCAATCAGCAAGAAAAAGAAAAACAAAGAAAAGAAACGCCAAAGAAGAGAAACAACCAGGCCAGCGACGACCACAGCGAAAGAAACCAATACCAAAGCGACCATGGGCACAAAAGATTTACCTATCAAGAAAGATCATCAACAAAAAGGAGTAATGAAGAAACCAACAGCCCCGACAAACACAAACAAACCAAAACAGGTGAGACATCCGAGGCCAAACTCAACCTTATGGAAACAATAACACTACTTACACTAAACATACAAGGCACACACAACAAGGAAAAGTACACATACAACATAGACATTCTAACACTACAAGAAACAAATTTCCAAAACCTATATCAAGCAGACAAATACACACGCAGATTAGGAACAATACAAGCACACCACAGCCTAAGCATAACAGACACCTACACAGATAGAAAAGGAAAACTAAACATAGTAACACTCACACAACGAAACACAGAAATATCAATAGTAAACATACACTGACCAAACAGCAGCACAAGAGACGAACCCTTCTTTACAGACCTGGAAAAAATACTGACAAACTACAGACAACAAAATATCATACTGGTAGGTGACTTCAACAACATAGAGGACAGACGGGACACTACAGGACCGGGAAATGGACAGACCAGCCGTATGACAAAAGACAAACCTAACAGACATCATAAACAACATAAAAAGCCACTTCAACTTAATAGACACATTTAGGGCACACCACCCAGGAAAAATCCAATTCACCCATACAAACAAAAGACATAACACAAAAGCTAGATTAGACAGAATTTATGTACCGCAAGAAATGAAAACCCACAAAGTACAGCATGTTTTTCATACACTACAGTTCAGTGATCACGCAGCAGTACTCGTATCATTTAACAAAAATCAACAGACTAACGATAGGAAAACATATTGGAAATTAAATAACTCACTTCTGCATATCCTAGACTCAAGGATAACAGACATCAAGAAAGCTGCAGAGTCGGCGGACACCTACACATTAGTCCACAAGAGACCACCAGTGTCTAGCAGATAAATTGCTGGCATATTGGGCATCAAGCAGGCATTTACAACACCATACCACCCACAAAGTAACGGTGTATATGAAAGATTGAACGGCACTCTGAAAAGCATGTTGACACAAATAAAGAATGAGCGCCCTGAGAACTTGGACATAATGCTGCCCTGTGTGCTGTTCGCTTACAGAGAGATTCCTCACTACAGTACAGGGTTTTCACCGTTTGAACTGGTGTATGGCGCCAACCCACAAGGCCCAATGAAAATAATCAAGATGGTGCTGTTTAAGGAGAATGTGGACCAGGAAACAAGGACAGTGTACGAAAGGGTGGTCAACTTGAGAGGACATAATGAAAGCTTGTCAGGAGGCAAAACTAGTGCTGGGCAAATGTGGTATTTTATATCATCCTTCAGCTGCCAGTTAATATCCAAGAAACCCACCACAAGACCAAGTCAAATCCACTAACCTCTGATACCTCATCCATTTTCTAACCATAATGTGATATACAAGTGAACAGCCAAAAAAATGGGTGGCACCCCTGTAATTTCTGGAATGGAGTTCGTTAATTTTAAAAGAGGCAATTTCAAGGTGATTTAGGAAGGCTATGTTTAGTAATGCAAAAAAAATTGAGGGCTGTGTCATTTGAGTGTGCGAAAAGACTGAGCAAGATGGAATGCAAAGCTAAGATAAGGTTTCATAATAAACAGATTATTGGGCGTTATAATGAACACACATGGACAAGATCCATCTCAACTAGAAGAGCGAAGCAGTGCATCAGATGAGAAGATTGACAGAAGAAAATTATGTAACTGCCCAGCAAATCATCACCTAGTACATTATGATTAGCGGAGATGCTAAAGCCAAGCTGCCCTCAGTTCCACACATTTCGAACCATCAGGCGTCAGCATCAAACATTAAAACATTTCCTGTCTGACCCAAAGAATGTTGCTGACATTATTCCTGATTAATATAAAGTGACACAAGATGGACAACAATTTCTTTTGTTTGATTCTGGTGCTGAGTCAAAAGGTAGGATGTTTTTATTTGGAACTAAGGACAATCTAAAGTTATTTTAGGCTTTTTTTTTTATCTTAGCCAAAAGATATGCGGAAAAATATAGGACTCAGACCTTCAACAGCATTACCAACTTGATAGTGTATTTGATTTCAAACTAAGAACACTGCCTGCTATGGGTTATGTGCCAACTGAAATAATTAGTTATGAAATTATCTGAAATTTTCCCCTAGAAGCAACACAAAATGTTGACTTACTAGGACCACTATAAAGGCAGACCACAATGTTGAGACCTGAGACAACATGATTTCACTTAACACGTAAAACATGCACATGTGTGCAGAAGACCATATGTCAAAAACAAACTCAGTTGAAGGTTGGCACAGAAGTTTCCAGTCCAATATGGGATACCATCCTAATTTATTGGAAATTAATTGACTCATCCTCCCCACAACATATTGGTGGAGCACAAAGGGTCTTAGTTCATGCAGAATATAAATTAATGGTGAATTCACGATTGGATATTGAAGATACAGTGACTGATGTGAAGTGCTTCAACTGCATCAAAAAGGAAGAAGAGATACGTACCTTCCTCTAATTTTATTTAAATAACAGGGATTTTTAGATACTGTGCTGGATATTACACCAGTCTTTTCTTTGTTGTATTGTATTTGTCTGTGACTTTAATCTATAAGTGATTTCCTTTTATAAGTTTGTTTTAAAATGGCTTCCTAAATATAGGACACTTTGGGTGTAGGCCTGCTATTTAAGAAGTAGCACGTTCGGTTTGTTTTAGCGCTCTCAGTGTAACTCTAGGTCATTGTTTTATTGTTGTAGTTATTGTGTCAACTAACTTCTACTGTACCGTTATCGCTTGTCTCGTACATTTTACTGTTACTGTCCCTCTTTATTATAAACTTAACAAACTCACATGGCGGACCAGGCTCAACTCAACTGGGCTAGTCATTAGAAAAAAGCTGTGCTGAACTAAAAGCGTGGGTGGAAGATAAGCATAAAGTTAATAAAGAAACACCAAAAGACTATTAAAATAGAAGTTGAGAAAGCAAAATTAGAGATGGAAAAGGAAAAAGAAAACACAAGTTAGAATTGGCTAGAATGGAGATAAAGAAATTTAAGTAAAACGTTTTGGAAATCAGAGTCCAAAATACACCATCATAGCAGAATACAATACCAACAACAACAATTCAGTCAAGAAGCATGTTGTATAGAATGCTTAAATTTGAAGACAACAGAGATGATATAGATGCCTTAATTTGACGGTTTGAAACTATTGCGAAGACTGAAAACATATCCGACAACATGATGAGCCAACAGTTGCTCACCCTGGTTGGTGTAAGAGACTCAATGCCTGCCACACACTGAAGGGGAGGGGGGGGGGGGGAGGGATGTTATGACCATTAACTGATCCAGAAGGAGAAACACTGCTCTAACTAGGCAAAGAAGATGACCCACATGAAAAAGGTGTATGTAGCCTTGTTTATGTCAAAGGAGGCATATAATACCTGTGTATTGTTTTAATTAAGCCAGATGTCAATCTGGGTTTCAAATCTACATGACTACAGCTGTCAATATTCAGTATCAGATGTCACCAAGAAAAGACCAAGAAGCTGCTTGGTAACATGGACATGTTATCGACTGTAAGTGTTACACAAAGCAATATATTCAAGGATAGAATACATAATGCCACTAAAACTGTAGCTGTTAAGTGTATGACTATAAGTGTCACACGAAGCAGTATATTCAAGGATAGAATACATACTGCCACTAAAACTGTAGCTGCAAAGTGTATGACAGAGGCGGCAAGAGAACTAAAAACTTCTCAGGGCTAAGATGTGTCTGCCTCATACAATGGTACTTGGCAACGGAGTGGTTTTACTTCAAAGAATGAAGAGTGACGACAGTCCTTAGCATCAACCCAAACAAAGGACCGGTCAAAGTCATTGACACTCATGTCAGTAACAACTACTGTGATGCTTGTGCCAAAGTCGGAGAAAAAGTTAAGTTTTTATTGAAGCTCATGAAACAGTGTGAAAAGAATCACGATGGAGCGTCAGGCCAGATGGAGCCTTGTGGAATTCAGGAATTCAAAACAAATAAATATCATACACAGGATATGGATTCAAAGAGCTACAAGAAGGTTGCTGGTGCTTACCCTCCTATTTAGGAAAACAAGTAACAAAATTAGAGTGCTGAGGACATGTACAGAAAAGAATGGGGAAGAGATTGCAAGATAAAGGCAATGAATTTAACGGGAAATCATTTCTAGAGGGTGGGAAAAAGTGTAACGGTAGATAGGGTGCAAGAGATTAGGACGATCTAGGGACATTATGGGCGGCAATGGAGAAATATCTACACCAATGCAAAGCTGGTGCTCTGCTAGTATTATATAAGGATTGTTTAACATGGATCTAGATTTCAGTACTGGTATAGAAGTGTTGTAGAAAATTGTTGATTTATATGAAATAGATCAGACACTAGGAAAAGGAAGTGAGGAAAATAAACTAGGACAAAATCTTAAAAGTATAAGGGTGAAGATAAGTCTTGATTAGTGGTTTGATGCATCAGGAGTATTAACAGTGGAAAATTTAAAAGAGTTTATTTTATTCGATAAAGTGCTGACTTTAGTAGACAAGGATGTGTTCAGCTATTTACAAGAAAGAAAGTTAAGAACATTAAAGGGTGGTCAGTGTCTCTATCAGATAGCAGATTTACAATATGACAGTTATACTACACATGATTTGCTGCTGTAATATAAAACTTAAATTTATCTAAGTGATAGCTAATTTGTACAGAGGTCAGACTTTTTCCCCTGATACTAAGGAATATCCACAATCGTAAGAGATATGATAAATACCAATATGTAACAGTCAAATGTAAGGTGAATGCATGTTTTGAGTATGTTTCATAAAAAGTCGATATAAATCTAAAATATAGTGTGGGTGTGCGCATGCGCTAAAAAAAGGAAGCAAGGAGATAGAGAGCGGGAAGAAAATGGCGATGTTTTGGCAGTGAAGTTGTTGTATCAATGAACCAATAAAATCATGAAAATTTCCTGAACGTGGGTTGTTTAATGTTATAAATCAGACTATAATATGTAATAACAAAGGAGGAGAGCGGTTGGTATTTGTTTTTTTGAGTTTGTGCCATGATTGGCAGCAGAAAAGGCCGTGACATAATACTTTTAATTTAGAACATTAAGAATTCAAATTTAACATTAAATTATCAAACCCATTAAGAAAGTGTAATTTTCCATGAGAACCGTTCTAGAGGTGATGCCAATACGCAAGTCTTTATAACAAATCCAGGTAAAAAAACTTAATTATTAAGACAGTATTTTAAGTTGTAGAATAATTGAAGTCCTGTACATATTATTCACCTATGGTGTCTTGATCTTGTGGTTCTTTATAAACGTTGTGGGAATTTGATAAATTATTTTCCACAACTGATGTAATTGGTTCTGTCTGTTCATTGTGTCCTTTATTTTGAGAAGATTCTTTGTCTGTGCTATCTGTAAATGAGAGCATTAGGACGTGTAAAAAAAAAGGAATTTAACTAGGTAACTAACAATTACTAATATCACAAGAGTAAGTGTCAGAATGTATCTATCAGGAACTGATAATACATTAACCATACCTGCTATTGAGCTTAAACTGGCTTTTGCAGCACGCCTTTCTAGTGCTAATTGTTTATTTCTTTCTATTCTTGCCTTGACCTCATCTGAGAGAGTCTAGGAATATAAAAGAAACAGATTACGTTTTCTTTAACAAATGATAGTAATATATTGCACAATCTAGACTAATAACATTTTTAACCATTAATGTCCCGTAAAGCCCGCTGCCGCCCGACACCGTTAATGTCCCGTAACGCCCGCTGCCACCCGCTTAAAATACGCATAGAAAAATTAAATTTGTTTCATTAAAATTTGGCCTACAAATCCTAATTTTTAACTAAACAGGAAGTCGGATGGTTTCAGCGTCCTTTTCCGGTCTTATAATTTCAATGGCGCTTTTGAAAGATAAAAAATAATAGCTTCTTTCGATCTCGAAATTTTAGACTCATCTGTCCTTTTTTTAGTAGATTTAATATTAAAAATAAAATAAAATAATGCCTCTAAACGTATCTAGGCATGTATTTTATGAATTATTTATCTTAAACATAACCAAATTGATATTTAACTGTTAAATTCGATGCTTAGTTGTTTAGACAAAAATAAATAAAGTTGACTACCGAAAATGACCTGTTTTGAATTTTCTCCGACATTTTTTATTTTTTTACTGTACTTTTACCGAATATAATATATTCTATTTAATACTGTTGGAAAGCCAGGTTTATTCCCAACATTAAGCAGTAGTTTTTATCTTAATTTTCAATTTTATTTAGACAAAAACAAATATTTTGTGAAACTATTCACTTGATCATACAGAGTTATGCTCCTTACATTGGGCCGTCATGGGTGGAGTTTTGGTAGAATGAATGGGACATTAATGGTTAAAAATAGAATTTTACCATTTTTAGTAAAGAAAATGACATCTTTCACATGATACACATTTAACTTTAAAACTTAACAACACATCTTAGACTATGAATTAGACTCACTTCTTTTTGAGCTGGAGTTTGTTGTGTAGCTGATACAGGAAGTGTGGCTGCCCAATCGTGTGTCCTATCAGACACTGGTTGCTCCTGATCTCTGATAAGTGCTTCTATCTCTTCTTCATCTATCTGAAGTAGTTTAATTATTTAGAGATAATTGTAGATTTGAATTAATGTGGTTTTCTATTCAATAAATTATTCTCTATACCAGGGGTCGGCAACCTGCGGCTCGCGAGCCGCATGCGGCTCTTTTGATATCAAGATGCGGCTCTCCAGCTCTTTGAACAAATACTAATAATCTTAATAAAAAAATAAAATATTTAAAATAAAAAAAATGTTAGTGGCTCTTTATAACCAGGGAAATTTTGAAAATTGTAACTTTTGGCTCTTCAGCTTCAAAAGGTTGCCGACCCCTGCTCTATACAAATGTTAATAAAAACTATTAGTTTAAAGATTATGAATGACCATTTGAGGAAAATTGACTAAGAAAACAAAATAGTTAAAAATTAAAACCAGACATGTCACTTATACTTTCTTATTACGATGAAAGAAAATATGCCACAGTCCAATAGAAATTGACCTAATCAAAATAGGTTTCAGGTAAAGAACTTACTTCAAATGAAGCATTTGAAGTTCTAATAACTGCATCATCTGTTGCCTCCACTTGTGTGCCCCTTTGAACATTATCTTCCTCTTCAACTTCATCACCAGGTAACACATTCATATCAAGCCTAATTCGTTTTACACAACTCTAAAAAAGGCAAAAGAAAAGACAATACAACATAATGGTTAAGTAATTAAGAGCATTTGCTATTTTAGTACACAACAAAATTTACTTACATTTTTCTTTTTCTAAAAATGGAAAATTATTTTCAAAGAGCTAAACATAATGAAAATTTGCAAAAAAATTAAATGAAATGTTCAAAACCTGAACTTCTTTTTTAGAGCCTAGTCTCTCTACTCTGTCAAGCACTTCGTCAAATGTCATCTTTGGAAACAATCTATGTCCCCAATGTTCAAGGTGTCGCATAATGACTCTGAGATCCTCAGCCTAAGCATAAAATTTATTACTTAATAAGAAATTAAACAAATATTTTCTTGATAAGTATGTTAAAAACAAGATAACCATGCAAGTTATTTTTTATGTCATGTAATATTCGTTTTGAAAATAATACCTCATGATTTGCACCTTTCAGTTTAACATTTTTAAAAACCTTTGGAAGAATGGGAATGCCACGTTCACCGGTTAATCTGAAGACAGAAAAGGTTTCAATAGTTCGATTATTCAAATAATTGTTATTTTAGTGTAGAAACAAACAAAGGTATTTCTTTTACCTAGATCCATCCAATTTGGGTTGAGGTTTTTTAACAGTAGATTTGGAAGCCCCTTTCATACTTTTGAGTTTTGCCAACAGTTCTTCATTTTCTGAAAGGAATTTTTTTTTTAAATGCATAACTTTTCAGTTCAACAAACTACACCAGGGGTCTCCAAACTTTTCAGTCCGAGGGCCGCATTAACTGTAAAATTTCAGTTAGGGGGCCAGTTTCTTCCAGGCATATCTTTGATTTTTCTGGGCAGTTCCTCAGCCATCATCAACAAACGTTTTTTCCATGGACAAAAAGATCTCAGCGGGCCGGATGAGAGGACTTCAGTTTGGGCCGTAGTTTGGAGACCCCTGAACTACACGATCAAAATTTTGATGTCATTTGATAAATAAACATTAGGGAATAGCAATTTAAACTAAGTTTTATTTTACTAGTTTGCCAATCTAATTACAAGCTTTACATTGCCAGAAGCTATCTACGTCTTATAATCACTGCAGCGAAATAAAGAGGTCATTACAATCTAGTCATTACCTTCCTGCCCACTACCAGCACCATCACTGTTTCTCATTGGTTCTACATCATCCTCAAGATCAGGCAGTCTTGTGGGATTAATATCATCTTCGTCTTCATATTCTGCAAAAATGTCATCCATTTCTAAGGGAATACTGTCCATTCTGAGGAATCAAAATAAGATAATATTCAATTTCATTCAGAAAAGAAAAACATGGATAGCATGTTAAGGTTAACCTTACTTCTTTGTAAGGAGAAATATAATAGGTTACCAAAATTTTTACTTTTAGTTTTTTAGAAATGTAGTTATGTCAGTCTTCTATACTTTCTTTGTTCTACTTATTCTACTAACTAGCCTAGATTCTAGATCTATATGATTAGAGTTTAATTTGAGTTAGACCCTCGAATAGATTCTAGACTAATCTAGATTCTAGATCGACTAACTATTAACTAAACTATTTTACTTTTTGTTTAGAATTAGATCTAGAGAATCTAGAATTCTAGTAGATTATTCTAGATCTAGCTAGATTTACTGCATGCATTGTACTGATGTCAATCTAGATTCTAGTATAATCTAGATTACTGGAGCTATCCATCTTTATATTACTTGTCTATTTTAGACCTATTCTAGAATTTCTATATTCTACAATCTACATCATCATCATGTCTACCACTGAGTCCAGGCAGGGATAGAATTTAGATCAACTAAATTTTGAACAAGAGATGTTGCCGTTGCTCAAGTCTAGATTATACTAGAATGTATGTAATGGGTATGTAGTATGTATGTAGTATGTTCACTTTCACCATTTGTGTTCCTGCTGGCCATAGAGAAAACGCAAACCGGTATAGATCTAGTTCTACAGAGGACATTGTGGAACCAGCTGGATGACCTGGCCCTTCTTTCTCACACACAACAGCAAATGCAAGATAAAAACCAACAGTGTTGCTAATTTTTCTACATGCCTGGGCCTGAACATCCACAGAGGGAAAAGTAATGTTCAAAGTCAATGCATCAAATCAAACAGCAACCCTGTAATATACATTGGCAGAAGAAGCCATAGAAGAAGTGGATAGATTCACCTACCTCGGAAGTATTGTTGTTAAGCAGAAGCAGACATAAAAATAAGGACGGGCAAGGCAAGAGCAGTCTTCAACCAACTAAAAAATGTTTCGGGTTCTGGAGATTTAACCCTCGGAATAAAAATCCGGATCTTCAACACACAGTAAAACCTGTTTTACACGGAGAATAACTGCTATAAATAAGAAGAAAATACGGTAATCTATCGTTTTGGGTACGTAAAATCGCCCGCGGCTATTTATGTACGAAAACGTTACCTCATTGTCAATGCCTTAATAGAAGTATATTGTCATACTTTTGTGTCAAATATTATAGATAAATGAATAATAAACCTAAATCAATGGCTAAATATATCCATATAGGCCAGAAATTAACTTTAAACAGCAATGTTTGAGAGCAAGATTTGCTATATAATATATATAAACAGCAGCCATTTGTAAAATAGAGTGGCTTCCCCCTGAATCTGGCGCTAAAAGCTTATAAAAATAAAACTTAGACAAGATGGCTGCTATAGTAAATGAGCATGGTTGCATCTGTTGGAAACATCGCTAGTCTTCATTTATTACGGAAAAGTTTTAATTCAACTGTTTAAAAACAGGTACATAAATGAATCAAGGAAACATTTTTGAATTTTTTAAAACATAAATCCTCCTCAAAATGTGAAATAATTATTAAAATTTAAGGAGTCACCTGTTTTTCACATTACAAATCGCAGGCGATTTTACGTACCCAAAACGATAGATTACCGAAAATACAATAATTTATAAACGCCATTAAACGCATGCCTCGGAAAGACCTAGAGACGTGACCCGCGAGAAGACACCAAGATTGGATATACCTGGGGACAGTTAGAGAGACTAGCCCAGGACACAGAGACGCCTGGAATGCTCTTGTCAGCAGCCTACCTCTGGTCCATGGTCCAGGAGGGACGACAAGCAAACCTAAAAAATCTAGATTCTAGATCTAACAACTACTAACTCTAGGACCTAGTTACTAGATCTAGATCAATCTATCTAGATCTAGACTAGGTCTAGATCTAGAATCTAATAATACTAATTTAATACTACGAAATGCCTAATTACAATTTTACTTTAAAACCTGAAGATGCAAATCTGTAGTTAAAAGGTGATTTAAGGGATTTTTTTCCCCACTAATAAACTAATCTACACTTACTTCTCCGTTGGGTCTAGACTCACTAGATAGATCTTTAATATTATTTATCTAGAGTTTTAGAATTATGCGGTGGATTATATATTGGCGCCGTAGTTGCCAGATAAAACAACCGCCATTTAGGCCTAAATCTAGTTTTAGGGCCTAAACTTTAAAAGAAAAATTTATTTCAAGATGAAGTAATTTAGCAATGGACCTAGAACTAGTAATATAGACCTAGCCGTTGGGCCTAGTTTAGACTCTATATATTCTAAAAATGTTATCGAGCTCAGCTTTAGATCTATAAAGGATTTTTTACCCCATATAGCTAAATAAGAATTCATCAATTTTTAAAATTACACTAATTTATATTAATAATATTTGCAGAGTTTACCGGAAGCAGAGTGGCGCAGTGGAAGCGTGCTGGGCCCATAACCCAGAGGTCCGTGGATCGAAACCACGCTCTGCTAAAAATTTTTTCTTTCGTAGTCCGTGTTTATTTTTTAAGTTATTTAACTATTCATTCATAACTTTTAAGTAATTAAGCCTAATACTAGTAATTAATATATTCTAAGAATATTATGCCAATTTCACAACTTCACTAGCAGAGCCGGCGCTAGGAATACGCGGGGCCTAGGGCCAACCATCCGCGCGGGGCCTGCTTTATATATATATATATATATATATATATATATATATATATATATATATATATATATATATATATATATACCATTTAGTTTTTCCCCATTGAATTCAGCAACAATTTATTTATGTTTACAAACGGGGCCTAGGGCGGCCGCCCCGTTTGCCACCCCCTAACGCCGGCTCTGTTCACTAGTATCTTTTCTCTTTGAGTTTAGTATTTTCCTTATGTCTTTTCTTATTTCAGAGTGGATAGCTTTGTTTTGAGCTTTATTTTGGACCATGCTTTTCTTTCTCTAAGTAGGTCTTTTTATGTGGGTTTATGGTAAATTCTGTAATGCAATTTAGACCCACTTCTAAAAATAGCAATATTTTGTTCAAACTTTTCAGTTAAGTCTCCATGATAATGCAATAATATACAATTTTTAATTTAATAAGACAGTAAAATGTAATTAATTAAAATATTACTAATTTCAATTATGAAAGGGGAGATAAGATTAAAAATTATGATTGTACTATTACCTTTCTAACATTTGATAAACTTTCATGGCCGATTAGTCTTTTGGCTGAGATATTTGTCTCTTAGCAATTACAAGGTACTGATAAGATTTAAAGGAAATATTTGTGTGTGGTTCATTTTGAACCATAGCTGAGTCATTACTTTAAATCAGAGGCCTCCAAACTACGGCCCGCGGGCCGGATGCGGCCCGCGAGGTCCTCTCATCCGGCCCGCGGAGATCTTTTTGTCCACGGAAAAAACGTTTGTTGGTGATGGCTGAGGAACTTTGCCCAGAAAAATCAAAGAAATGCCTGGAAGAAACTGGCCCTCGAACTGAAATTTCATAGTTAATGCGGCCCTCGGGCTGAAAAGTTTGGAGACCCCTGCTTTAAATCATAAAAACCTTTAGGGCTGGAAAGATTACTATTATTCACAATCATTAATCTAATGGTATTTGACTATAGATCTAGCTGATAAAATCCAAAACAAAATATTTGTTTAGTTGCTTGCAGGCATAAAATGATAAAAAGAACATGAACAGAATCTAACATAATTTTTAAAAGATAATTTAATATTGCAAAAACATTAAAGACATCACTTTTATAAAAATCAATCAGCAGCACCCTTTGTAAGTTATTGAAATAAATACTTTAATAAACTAACATGTTTATTTGAAGATACAGGATTTAATGTTTGTTCCAATCATCTTTAGTCACATGTTTTTTTTTCAATACATAAGATAATTATTCTTATACTAGAACAATTAAAACTTGGATCTTGTACAGATAAGTCACATCAAAAAGTTAACCCGGCAACCCAAAAAGATGAAACTTGTACTATTAGTTGTATTGAAGAGGGTGAAAATGGGGCATGTCATTAATGATTAATAATTTGTATGAAAAGATCTGCATTTTTGATACTTATAACACTAACCCAACCAAAACCCTAGAGCAGGATAAGGAGTTGTTTGAATGGCTTGTATTTAAATATTCAAATGTCTAGACATTAGAAATATGTCACAAGTGATGGGTCTTCACTTTTCACATGTGTACTTTTGTATTAGTGTCAAGCCCCAAAAACTTGCACCTCAATGAAGTGAATACATTAAGTAAAATATTCTTAATAAAAAATTCAAGGTGTGACAGTGATAGCAATTTTTTAAAATCTGAACAGTCAAATGTACAAAAACCAGCATCCCTGTATTAAATAAGCAAGTTCTGATTACTTGAGTATTTTTTTAAATTCAAATTTCTACAGTCATTCCATTTTAAAACTTTAAAAAATGTGGAATGTTTAACATTTTTACAAAAGTGTGAATCTGTCTTTCTATTAATAAGGAATTTTAAAGTTTTGAATTTAAAAATCAAAAAGCCCAAACTGAACTCTATCATTACAATAATCCTAGAATATCAATTCCCTCAAGATAGTATCAGAATGGACAGCTAAAACAATTGTGGTTTAGGTAAAATAAATAAGTGAAATAGCTATATTAAGAATTAATTACTTATAATTTGCTGTGATTACTCCATAAAAAGAAAAACATTTTTACACTTTGCTTAACATAATTATACTTTCAGTGAACTGTTAGCTGGGCTTTAAAAATGTAAGCAAAGGTGTGTGGGATACACTTATTTCTTACTTAGTTTTAATTTTATAAATCGAATTTATCGTGTTATACAATGGACGTTGTGAGAAATGGTCCACTATTATGGCATTGGCAATACAAATCAACTTGGTCTCAAATTTAATAAACATCCAACTATTCTAGTAAGTTGTAATACTAAATAAAATTTTAAATACTAAAAAATGTCAAATTATTTTTAAGTAAAGTTTAATCTATTGCTAAACTATCAAATGAACATTGTAGCCTACTGATATTCTTGCATTATTCAATTTAAATCAAATCTTTTTTTTTATAGATTGTAATGAAATGCTTAAAGCAAAACAAGTATGCAGTAAAATTGTTCTTTTATCTCTTTGATTATTTGCAATGTATTTTTAAAGTTTTTATTTAAATTTACAAAAATTAATTTTAAAAATTAGAATATTAATAAATAGTTCATGTTAACAATATTACAGAAGTACAAGAATTGTTTTAATAAGCAACCATAATTTAAATAGCTAATTATAACATCCACAATATCCCTACTTATATACATATACCTTAGACATCTTATACAATATCATTAACATTTCAACAAATCACAATGAGATGTTTAAAAAACTGTTACATTAGATGAGTCCAAACAAAGAAAACAACTATAGTTACGTGTAGATGTTAAATCACATGGATAATAAGATTATAATTTAAATATAAAGTATACACCCATCATCTGAATAGTTTTTATCTTAATAGGTATATATAGATTATGAATGATTTAACATTACATTACTAGAATTACAATTAAAAACTTGAGGGGTTTATTTATTTTTTGGAAAAAATGCAAGATGTTACTTCTCAATAGTTGTTTAAATGGCAACAATGGTGTAAAGCTATTTTATATTAGTAGCATACCAGTTGTGCAATTTTCTTCTATCGAGACCTACACACCAAGGTGACAAAACAGTTTGTAAGGGTTTAATCGACATGTTTAAAATCATGTATTTTTTTAGACATGTGACCTCCTTAAATGACAATGTCTTTGGGGAAGGTGAATGAAAATCAACAGTTCCTATCATACACAACAGTGTTTTATAATCACAATATGTTGCCTCCCTTTAGCAAGCCCTTAGTGCCTCACTCATCTATCTAAAGAAAAAACTTCTGAAATTTTAGTTTCACCTTAGATCACCTGTATCACCAAACCTTGTAATCAAAATTATTTGCAATGCAATAAAGTATAACTATTTTTAAAAATATTTTTTTTCAAAAGCTCAAAGAAAGATTAGCATATTTGTATGATAATATAACAAAGATAATTATAATAATAATAATAATACTAATATGTAAGTATAAAAACTTATATAAAATATTTGTTTAACTGTGGTGAAGTATATGTGTAAATTTACAATGGTTTTTAACAATTAATTCAACAATTTTGTAAAAATTACTAACGTAATAAAATATAAAAATGATGCAAGACTTTTTGTTTTATGGGAGTTGGGTGTTAATAATAAGTATACTCTAAAATTAGTTTTTAAAATATAATTTTTAAATAAGTTTGAATTAAATTCATAGGATAATAAAAAAATTACTATCTTTGCAAATGCCAAAATCAAAAAACCTTTTTGATATTGAGATGTGTTTCATGAATGGAATACAAAATCTGAGCAGGCCTATTCTGCTATAGAATAGGGTAAATACAATTCTGACACTCAATGGAAAGTGCCAAATCATTAAACAGCACCAGCAATATGCCAGTCAAAAATCTATACTCATGCTTTTTAAATGAGCTGACAACAGAAACTAATAAAGTTTAACTAACGTTTAACATTAATTTAAATAAGTGGTGAAACAAATTTAAAAAAAATAAAAATAACTTTACAAAGAAGAAGTAAATATAGAATACCAATATATACTATCAAGTCAGTGGTAGTGAATAGTATCCATTTTAATCATTACATCTCATTTACATAAACCATTAAGTTTACAATGTATTGTCAAAACAATCTATTTAATTCAACAGCTGCAACAGCTGCATAACCAACAGACCATAAAATATAGATCTTTTTAAAATTATATACAACCATCATTGCTTTTCTACCAGATATTGATTTTCTTGAAAATGCAGATTTAAAAAAATTCATTGAACAAAGCAACATGTTGCATTTAATAAAACAAAATGTTAAATTAACGAACATATATTTGTTCAGATTTCACTAAAAATTTAAAACATTATGAGGTAAAAAAGAAAAATTCTCTATGGGCAGTGATTGAAAAATTATAGATGTTTTCTTCAAGTTTTACTGACAAATAACTGTTATAAATAGGCACTACAATCACCCAGGCAGGTTCAGATGCAGATATTCCAGCAGACATCCCATAGCACCAAAATAGCCCTGTGGGCAAGAAATCAGTTTTTTTTCAATAATTGATATAACTAATAATTTAAAACATTGCAATAGTTGATTCTTCATTTTTAATCTAACACAATTTAGTACAAGTGTCAACTGGTTATGTGCCATTTAGGCAGTTGACTCCGATTTCAGCCTGCTTTTCTTTTTGGATTTGCTTCCATAGCCTTTGTCCAATTAAGAACGAACTACAAGGCAGCAGTTGTTTGATTTTGGAGTTGTCTCTCCTAGAAGAGTTGCTGTACCCAGTTATCGAGCCTCACCAGCCCAAGGGTTTGAACTCGAATCTTTTCGGTTTAGCAACCATGAGTTTTACCAACTGGACCAGGCCGATCCCTGCAATAGTTGGTTAAAACAGTACACAGTTGCTGTAATGAAATTGTCTCACAAAACTAACCTCGTGTTCAAGGAAGAGAGCTTTAAGGGAGCCCTTGGACCAAAAGTCCATTGCATAGGCAAGCAGCTTCATAGAGATTTCATTTACTCTCAGGAAATTCCCCACAAACACAACTTTGTCAATTTTCTGTGGTAATTAAAAATATATAGATAATAATATCTCAAACATATTTAATTAAGAAAGCTTTCATCAAAATTTAATTATTATCAAATGTGGTGATTGTTACCTCTGTTTTTGCACACATACGAGCAATAGAGCCAATATTATTTGTTAATGTAACAAGTATTGCCCTCGCTAAGTCTTCTTTTTTAGCAGATTTTCTTTTTTCTTGGCTAATCATCTGCCCAAAGCTGAAAGAACCACAGCACTGTAAATAACTATAGTTAACAAAAAGTAGTTTTTTTACCAAATCTAATAAGCTACTCATCAAAATATTCAGAACTTACAAATATTTTTATTTCCCTAATATTTATTTAATTTAATTGTCATCACTTATGATAGAAATTTGTTAAGTGAACACATTTTTTATAGAATAATAACACAAATCACAACATGAGCTTTAAATCTTATTACCTGCAAGCAACTGCATCACCCTTTAGTCCAAACTTTTCATAATCACCCCCATAAATATCTTTCACCAGTTTATCAATGTTCCTGCTGTCACCCTGAGATGCCAAATCAACAGCTTCTTCAAATGTTTCACAACCAGTTAACAGACAACAGAGTCCAAGAAATGTTCCTCCACCTAAACTGTGAATTTAAATACTCCTCAGTTCAAACAGTTTTTAAAAAATGTAACATCTTTTCATTAACAGAAGCCACATGACACCAAACACTATCTCTAACCTGAACTATGTAAATGCTGTTAATGGCATATTTTTAAAAAAAAATTAAAATTAAATATTTAATTAGAATGCAATCTTCTGAAAAATGTTCCCAGTATGATATAAGATATATGGGGAAGATGTGTATCATAATAAACTTAGTAAACTTAAATTAGAAAAAATAAACCTAATTGTTACCTGGTCCCACTCACTCTGTTGTAGTCTGTTTTTGAGCGCACTGACAGAATGCTAACTCCTGACCCAATATTCACAACAAGGTAGGGGTATGGATTCCTAAAATTAAATGGCTTTTTTATACAGTTATCCACATCAAGTGGGTTGCTATAGTAATAACATTCACAGTGAGGGTTGTGCCGATCAATATAGTGAATTCCTTTCAGCAAACAATCTAGCTCATCATACTTGTGGAGCTGAAGCAACACTTCCTAAGAATAAAAATATAAACTGTAATTGCAATGAACTTAACTGTACATGAAACAATTCTTGGAAACCATTAGGAAGTGTAATGAACATTTTCTGAATGCAATGTTTTACTAGTGTAACTGATTGATTTAAAAAGTTATTAATTATTTCAATGTTTGAACATATCCAGAACTTGGGCCAAAGCCAATTGTGTGTATTACCTCCCAATCATTTTTATTAACATTTTACCTGAATGTGCATAATCAATATAATAAAATATATTTAGTATAGGCCCTACATGATAAATTATATGTATCTGTACAGTGTAATAATTAAGATTTTTAAAAAGTTCTAGAAATCTTAAATTAAATAATTTTAAAATGTAACTTACTTCAGCAAAAACTTTTTCAAACATATAAGCACCACCTCCTGTAGCACAGATTCCACTAGCCAACCCAGAGAAGTTTTTGAGCTTTGCTAAATCAATAAATGCTGGCATCTGAGAAGTAGGGAATCTAATAAAATGGATTTTACCCCTACGACCACATATTGTTTGATTTTCCATTTCAAGATGCACATCCCTGATACCAGTCTTGCCATAGGCTGTATTGCCAATTAAATATCTGTGTATAGTTTCTAAAGTTTTTCTTTCTGTAAATTCAAATTCATCAAAATTTGTTGGTTCAAAGTACACTAGCTTTGTAAGGGTCCCTCCAATGTCCATACCAAAGAGTGGCATAGCTGTAGACATAGGTAATAAAATTAAGAAATGTTAAGTATGTCCTAACAAGCTTTGTAATGATACACTGAAATAATATTGCAATTTATATACCTCAACTAGTTTTTACAAGATTATGTTACAATTTTAACCTTAGCAGGGGTTCTAAAACAAAACAAAAATAGCTGGGTCATGAGATAAATATATTTAAAAAATTAAAACACAATGTAAAAAATGAAGTTTATGTCTGACTAAGTGCATACACGTTTGTTCTAGTCATATGGATGTTTAATAAGAATGGGCAAATAACTATTGGACAGTGAAAAAAAATAATGATGCAACCTTCTGGGTGAGGCTAAAAAAAATAGGGGAAAACTAAGATGACTGGTAAGGGACTGAGGAGGGTGACAAATTCCGATAGCGGCTTTTGTTCTGTAAGACCCCCAAAGGAAAGACTATAATAATTGTAATAAGGTAATTAAAAATACAAAAGAAATTTTATAATCCAACTAGACATCAGAGAAGTGATTACAATTTTTAAAAAACACTGTGGCTTATACTTTATAATTGTACTCACTTGGTCGACCAGGTATATCACAAAATGAGTCAGGACTTCCATTCCTATGCCCATTGACTACATTGCCATCACCAGCACCTTTAGTATCAGTTGGAGGACACTCCTCTTCTACACTCAGGTCAGAAGAGCTCCCATTCATTGTAGCGTAATCCATAGTGGGAATGTTTATAATACTAATAGTAGTAATTATAAATCAAATGGTCTATTTAAAAAGTTACATTTTTGACAAACTCAAGCTGAAAAAAAAATCAAATAGAAATATAATTGTAGTGATTTTTCATAGAGCAGTTGATAATTAATACAAGTGCATAGATATTTTTTGACAGTTATATGACAGTTTTAAGAATATTTTTAAGAAATTATAATTAAACCAAGCAATATGCACTTATTGATATTGTTCTATAAGTTGCTTTTTAAATCAAGTAATAACTAGCTGTGGTTGAACACAAGGTTGAAATACTTATTAGCCTTGTCTAAGTCTAAGAAAAAAATCAATGCAACTAATAAAAGAAAAGTAAATGTAGGTCATTAGGTTATTGCTGGCAAAAGTATTTGTGATAGTTGTATTTAGTGAACCATGAGATCTGAACACTTTACATCCAAAGTTGTCAATGAACTTAGCTAGCCTAAATAATGTTTTAAAGCAACTAAAAACAAAACATAACAAGCCAGTAATCGTAATCAAAGTAATGAGTTTTAAAATCTGAAAAAAATAACCGTTATTCATTAATATCTTCTGCAAAATTTTAATCAATATGCTATTGCAAAAATGTGATTGCCAATATTAAAATACCTCCAAGCAACTTATAATAAACAAAGCCTTTAAAATATGTTAATCCATGTATAAAGAAGTGGTAATCCCTCTTGCAATATAAACTTAGTAGCCTTCTTTTTGAAGCAAATGATTACTTAAGATTTGCTCTACACTTCTTCAAAACCACAATGACTGGAAATGTTATTTTAAGCTTGTGTGTAATAATTTTAGTGTATACTTCTAATTCCATTAATTGCATCTTCAATAGTAGGGAGTGTTTTGTTAAAAAAAAAAAGCTGTCATAGTTATCCAGCATGGGTTAAAAAATACCCACGTATTAGACTGGATATTGGATAACATAGATAAATACCACAGACTAAATTAACTTTGCTTCATATGCCCTGTAAAAAAAAGGTACTTTTTTCACTTAATACTTAATTTTCTTGTTTTGGTAGTCCAAATTTTATTACATTTTTGAAAACAGATATGATACTCTTAAGAAAATGTTTCAATGAATAAATAAATTATATTAATAAATAAATTATACATGCAAAAAGTCTTAAACACATTAAAATAAAGAAATTTATGAATTACTTTAAGTATTTTTTCAACATTGTCGCTAGATTAATTTCATGTGAGGTAACTTATTAAAAGTAAGTAAATTTCATTAACTTATTAAACTTTATTTCTACTAAATTGTTAAAATGTGGCATTGATACCTAAATTTTGCCAAATAAATGTGTATAATTACTTCAACTCCCATAAACATGTGGTACCAATATATTATAATAAAAAAGAGGCTTAGAACTACTTCAATAAAAATAATTTTTTCCATTTTTAAAATTCATGTCTATCTAAAAATAAAAGTAATAAATAGTAATATTAATTATAATTGTACGTTGAATTTTTTCGTGAGCGTATAGGTTAATTTGACATTCTGTTAGTTTTAAAAACACAAAATGTCAATTTTGTTCAAAATTTGTCATAAAACAAAAACAAAAAGTGAATTTTTTTTATGTGCCCAGCCTTCATAACCAACTGTTTTCTAAGTTGTCAAAACTTAGGTCAGGATTAAACACAAGGCCAGCAACATTATTTCATTTTTTTTAAAAAACATTACAACACCAAATAAAAAAGATTAAAATTTAAAAAGTGGAGCAGATCTATACAATTGGAGTAATGATGGAAGCAAATGATAAATGTAACACAGAAGTGGACACCGTCACAACCAAACCCAGAAACCTAAACTGGGCCCCTTAAACCCCAAAATAGCAAGTAAAATAGGTAGTTGGAATACATGAATAGCTTGGAAAGGGTGAGAAATGAAAAAATAGCTGGAAATATGTGCATTCACAGAGGTGTATGACACATCCCCTACATAAAATGACTAGTTGCTTGAAGCTCATACAAGATATTGCTCTGCAAGGCATTCACAGTCAAAAAGGGACACTTCTATCTAAAAATACAAAATAGGTCCTAAATAATAGGGCCTAAAATATTCCTCGAAATCATTAATTAAAAATTAAATTTCTCAAAGATGTACTTTAAGCCTCAAGCAAGACTGATCGGGTTAATTCTAAATAAATATTAGTTTATATTAGGGATAATTTTAGTATTATGGCCTATTATAAATATTATTATTCTAAAATTTGTCCTAAATTAAATGATTATCTAGGCCTAATAGTAATATCTAGGCCTACTATTTTGGCAGATTCTAGCAGGAAGAAGAAGTGCATGCGCATACAGCTAAAATGACCTGGCTTTTCTTGTCATCTATATGTTCGTTGTTGAGGATTATGTGTTGTCTTGTTGGACCAGGGATTAACACCATATATACTTAAATAGTAGATTTAAATAAATAGGCTATTGAAATAGATTTTTTTTAAATATGTTATACTTAATTTATAGTCTAGAACTCTTTACTAGGCATTACATAACTATACCAATAACCTTAAAAACCTGTGACCACCTGCCTAAAGCACAACTGCTCGAACACAGGGTACAGATTGTTTTGTCAGATGTATTACACTAAAAGTGTAATTAGATCCCATTGCAAAACTATAAAAGGATAATTTGAGCCCATTGCGCAGTTATTAATAGTGTTAAGGGTAATTTGAGCCTCTTGTGCAGCTATTTTTGCATTGTGCATCTTTTTCCAGCCAGACTAGCTTAGGTATTTTGATAAAAAATTCATAATGAGTATTTAATACAAATTATTAAATGGTTCAAAGGAACATGTCTTCACTAAAACTTAACAGCAAAAATTATTACTTTAGCCCAAGTAGTATTTTTGTGTGAATTTTTAAAATTTCTAGATCTAAGGCCTCACTTTTAAACAGCCTGCTGTGTTTGACTGTTGATGTTTTACATTCAAACTTTATATGAACAACCCTTAATATGTTCTTAAACACAGTATTTAATTTATTTAAATTTAGACTTTTTTTATCAGGGGTTAAGAAAAACACGATGAGGTTATGTAGCCTATCTTAAATGGGAACAGGGCATTACCCCCCCCCCCTGCCCAGAAGGACATTACCCCCCCCCCAGACAGGGTTAGAGTTAGGGCTGGGACTATGGCTAGGGTTAGGGCTATGGCTAGGGTTAGGCTTAAACCAATGTCTAATGTTGGTTTTGGTTTTGTGATAAGTTTTAGGCTGAGGTGGATGCTGAGGTTAGTATTAATGTAATACATAGATATATAATTTGAGTTAGAGTTAGGATTCTAACTTGGGGGAGGGGGTGAATATGGGGGGAAATGTCCAGGGGGTAATTGATGGGGGGGGGGGGGGGGGGGGTAATGTCCTGTAACCATCTTAAATAGTAACTTTATATTCCACACAACTAATCAAGGTTTTAAGGAATGTCACTTCATCAATATTAGAGTAGTAGCCATCAAACTTCGCTTACTTATTTAAGAGAGTGTCTAGAGCAATAATATAATTTTGAAAGAACCAGATATTCCTTGCCACAATTTTGCATTGATGAAGGAGATGTGTTCTAAATCAATTACGATGAAACATTACTTTATTACTATTCTAAAAAGAATGCCAAAGTTAATATTAAATTTTGTAGTATTCAAACTAATTATACTAATCCAGTAGATAGAATGTCTAGAATATAAATAAAATTGATATCTTGCTAGTCTTGATTTATAGGATCACAGGCAAGTTATGCTCACTTTCTAGTCAGTGAAAACTAATATATTATGTAGGCTACTTTCATTATTTAAATGCTGGCAGTGGTGGAGTTGACACACATGCAATATCAATAGGCCTAATGCTAATAATAAATCATAGAGACTAAGGGGCTGTGAACATATTTATAGCAAGACACCTTTTACCCACCATCACTCACATATTTTATAACAACATAGATGCTAGTAGACCCAACATGTTCCTGGACACCCCTTCGACATGACAGTTTGGAATCCTAATCAATAGTATTAGTTTTTAAAAACCAATGGCAACATTGTTTTATTTAAAATTATTTGTTAAATCTCTATTAGAAACAATTTAACATATTGATATAGGCCTAAGGATTACTGTTTAAGGCCGATAAAATTATCATTTAGGCCCTATATAAAGAGAATTCAAAGATAAATCTTCACTAAGCTTAGTCTTTAATTTTAATAATTATTCTAATCAGAACAACAAACACTACACTATTCACAGGATGATCAAATTTTAAATAAATATCAGTTTTACATCAACTTATTATGATAACGAAAATAACGTAGGCCTAATACTAATAGATTAAAATGATGAAGTTGGGAGCCTTGCTTTATCCCCTTCTATAACAAAGTTGTTATTTTCTGCACACGTATATTATAATAGTTTTATATCTTGATGTAGGCTCCAAATGGAATGGGTTGCCAGTACCATTCTTTCATTTTAAACATGGTTATTTCCTTCAAACATATAAAATAAAGACTGTCCCGATTACAGCGCATTATCAAGGGCTATAAAATTGCTATTTAATTTATAGTCAAGTATGGAAAGGATGAAGAAATGACGGGAAGTGCGATCATAACTGACTGGGTCCTGGGTCTCGCAGGATATCAAAAATATTAACAAACTTCGTTGAGTGCTGTGAATCAAAAGTGCCTACTTCTTAGCCCTTTTGCTTAATTAATTGGTCAATGCTAGCCGGAATAAGATACGCATGCGCAATGGAGAGAACTACGACTTGCCATCACGGCGATGTTTTCGATGGTACTGCGCATGCGTGTGTTTACAACTGCAGAAACCTAAAACCAACCCTAATCCTATCCCTAAACCTAACCCTAATTCTAGCCCTAACCCTAGCCATAGGTCACTGCGCATGCGCAGAGGTATCTTTTGCCGACCAAGTGGAGACGTTGGGGAGAAAAATCTTCGGTAATCTATCGTTTTAGGTACGTAAAATCACCCGCGACTAGTAATGTGAAAAACAGGTGACTCCTTAAATTTTATAATTATTTCACATTTTGAGGAGGATTTATGTTTTGAAAAATACAAAAATGTTCCATTGTTTCATTTATGTACCTGTTTTTAAACAATTGAAATAAAACTTTTCAGTAATAAATGAAGACTAGCGATGTTTACAACAGATGCAACCATGCTCATTTACTATAGCAGCCATCTTGTTTATTTTTTTTTATAGTAAACTTATAGCACAAGATTCAGGGGAAGCCACTCTAACTTACAGATGACCGCTTTTTATATAGCAAATCCCAGTGGCGTAGCCAGGATCGTCTCATGGGGGGGGTTCAAATTTTTTCCAGCATTATATATATATATATATATATATATATATATATATATATATATATATATATATATATATATATATATATATATATATATGTGTGTGTGTGTGTGTGTGTACATATGTATGTGTAAGTGCGTGCGTGTAAAGTATTGGTGGCTGGTGACAATAGAAACTCGTGGGTGCCACCGACTAACTTATCTTAGTATTAGCTATTGTTTTGTAACAAGTAACACATGTACACTATCGTAAAAAATTATAAAAATCAAATTTCCATCATTTTCAGCAGTTTTCTCCAACTAAAAATTTCCTTGTCGGCCGCAAAATATTATAGATTCTATTATGGGCGCTAATCTTAAACGATTTTCTTGAATTTGTTGACTTATGATAAATTTAAGGAGATTTTAATAAGTTAAATTTTTTTCTCCATCACCGATTTACGATTTTGGGAAAGTAAAATTGCTCTTTTATGATACTCACATTGCTGGTGCTCATTAAACTTGTCTGTTGCCTTTTTCCAGTTTGAAAATGAAATTTTTGATAGCTTATCCATAGGCTGACTACCTACACCACGATAATTCAAACTAATCAAAACACAATATTTGCAAAATGCGCCATCAAGTAATTTGGAATAAGTCAACCAGTTCCACCTAAGTAGCCACAAATATTGAAACTTTAAATTTCTTTGTCCGCTTGCTGGAAATTTTAAAAGTTTATCAGGACGCCAGATGTTTTCTAATAAATACAACCGTGTATCGTCTGTTATAACTCCTTTGATAAAATTGCCGATATCATTTGCGTAAGAAACAGTCGAAGGTGCTGAATTTATGGACATTTCTTAATGTAATGTACTTTGAAAAGCAATAGTACCATCTTCACTTTATAATTTTCAGTTTTACTTTTCTTTGTAAAGAAATCAGTTAATAAAGTAGTTTTTAATTTCCTTTTTCCTTCCGCCATCATTAAAATGAATTTAAATTGCTTGAAGTAGTTAAAAGATACACATTAAAACACGACTATACGAAGAAGAAAGCAAATTATTATTGGTCTTCTATTCTGTCTAAATTGACTACTGTAGGTTCCTGGCTTTACATCTATATTTAACCAAATACGCAGTTTTTTTTATATAACCTACCAACACAAAGTTTTGTGTCAACAATTGTGTGTCAAGCCCACGCCTTCCTGCCAGATGTGCATCCGGTAGTATTTTATAATTGATACGTACCAATATTCATCCCACCCTCACCCCCTTTTACACCCCTTAACTGATAACCTTGTTCAGCTTTCCCTTCGCCTATTGCGACCCTGAGTGTTTGTTGTTTAAGCACTGAATGATAGCGACACAAGTCCATCGTCGTCAATAGCTGTAACTTAACGTAAAGGATTGTCATTTTGAAGGTTCTAACCCCCCCCCCCCCTCCCCTCACCCCTGCCTACTCCTCCCTCTGCCATCTTTATCATTTTCAGTTTACTTATCTTTTTAAAAAATTAAGTGAAATGAATTTCAAATGGTTTGAAGTAGTAAAAACATACACATTATAGAACCTCAATGCGAATAATAATCAATTCCTTTGTTTGTTTTTCATTTCTAGACGCTTTCCTATTGCACTACAATCATATTAAACAACAAAGGCCTACCCACGTAGCCCACCCCTCCCTTTCGACACTCCTTAACTGATCTAACCTTGGCCAACTTTCCCTTGGCCTACTGCGTTCCAGATTATTATTTTTTACTTTAGCGAGATAATAAAATTCATAACTAAATTCTACAGGCAATTCTCATCACAATGATATACATTATTGTTCTAGAGGCTGCCAGGCTTAAGTGTTTAGTGTTTAAGCCCTAAATAATATTGACACAAGTCAATAGCTATAGCTTAACGTAAAAAATTAGTCATTTTGGGGGTCCATGGGGGGGGTTATAACCCCCCCTAACCCCCCCCTGCCTACGCCACTGGCAAATCCTGCTTAAAAACACTGCTGTTTAAAGATAATTTCTTGCCTATATTGATATATTTAGCCATTGATTTAGGTTTTTTATTCATTTATCTGTAATATTTGACACAAATATATCACAATATACTTCTATTAAAGCCTTGACAATGAGTTAACTTTTTTGTACATTACTAGTCGCTGGCGATTTTACGTACCTAAAACGATAGATTACCAAATCTTCTTCCGAGTAGTCACTTTGTAATTAATTAGTGAGGGGTAAGAAGCTTCTTCCGAGTAGTCACTTTGTACGATTTTATTTAGATCTAGGGTTATTAATTAATCTACTAATCTAGGCCTAGAGATCTAGATCTAATCTATATCTAGTAAGTAACACTACTACTACTACTACGGTAAAACTCCATTTTAGCGTATTTATTCTCAGCTTCTTGTTTACCTCCAGTTGAGCGTATTTTATTATAACAACCAAAACACACCAAAACATTAGGAAATCACGATTTATTATTTGTATTGTATTTTTGTTTTAACAAATGAATAAAAATGAATTTAAAAAAAACAAAGAGACTGACTTTTTTTTAGATTTGGATAATTTACTTTTGTTAAAAGTTGAGAAAAATCCAAATTTAGAATATTGAATGTGCAATGTTCGTGCGTCAGAATTTTCATGGCAATGGGTGAAATACGTAAAAACGTAACTCAAGGCGGTTAAGTTTGTACTGTTACAAGTATCTCCCAGGCATGATACTATAAATAAACATTAATGAACTTACAATGACCCAAAACTAAGGCCAACACAATTTCAAACAGCTATTGCTTGAGCTATGACATATGCTGATAACTGATAATTAAAGTCAATGTGAACTCACTGTGAACCCGCGACCGTGTAAGGCGTGTAAGGATTTTTCTCCCGCTGACGATCACACGATAGTTAATTGGAACAGTTCTAATGCTTTTTTATGGGTTTTTTTACCTTTTCTAATAAAAAATCGCATTTATAAAAAAAAAAAAAGTAGATCTGTGTTTTCCTAACGTTTTTGTGTGTATCGGTTGTGTTTACAATAAAATACGCTCAACTGGAGGTGAAAGTCAAGCGGGGAATAAAATACGCTAAAATGGAGTTTTACCCACTACTACTACAGTTACACTACAGTACTAGATCTACTACTACAGTCACAGAGAGTCGACTCAACAAAATAAATAAATAAAATTTAATAAAACAACACACTCCTCAGAGTCCTCTGCCTCTGCCTCTCATCAACACTGTTAGAAGTTCAAGTTGTAGTGTTTGTTTATTGAGGGGCCTAGCTTACTTCACTATTAAAGATCAGTTTTTAAAAACATAAGCCTAGGGTTTTTTAAAGTACAAATAAATAAAAACAGTACTTACTTGATGGACATTTCGAGATAATCATCCGATCACAAATAGACCAAGTTAAAAATATCGTACGACCCAAATCCAACCCATGGACTCACTTATCAACAGAAGTGGATTGTCTACCTTGAAAACTTGCCAGATACTGATACTGTTTGGTTGCAAACCTTCACGTTTCAATATAGATCTAGATTATAGATCTAGAATAGATTTAGATAGATCTAGAATAGATTTAGATAGATCTAGAATAGATCTAGATCTAGATCTAATTGTTTCAATATTCTTTTCACGAAAGCCTAGTCTACCAGATAATTTATTTTTGCATCGTATACAAAAAGAAAAGCGGTGACTATCTGCCATTATCTGCTCTGTTATGATGTAGGGTAGAGCATCGGTTCGCGACAAGGGTTTTTCTGAAGGGACGCTCAAAAACAGTAATTTGTTTTTAAAATTCAACTTTACTAGCTTGACTAGCGATGGAATAGAGATAATAGAGAAGCAATGCGTAATGTGCAAAATTATTGTCAGTCGTGAGTTTATGAAATATTAAAAGCTTAAATGTCAGTTACTCAGATACTTGCTTGATTGAACAAAGATTTTTTTAAAATGTTAGGCTAATGTTGAAGATAGTGAAATTAGTTCTTACAAATTCCGGTGAAGAAAAGATAAAGCGAATATCTTTGTCTAATAATACTATTCAGCGGGGTATAGATCTATCAGATATTTCAGTGGATGTTAAATGTTGACACCCAATTTCACTTGTTTGGGGTTCTGGAGATTTAACCCTTGGAATAAAAACCCGGATCACCAACACACCAGTAAAACCTGTTTTACTCTATGGAGCTGAGACATGGAGAATAACTGCTTTAAATAAGAAGAAAATACAATCATTTATAAACGCATGCCCCAGAAAGATTCTGCGAATTCGCTGGTCTAAAACCATCAGAAATGATATTCTATGGCAACGGACAAAGCAGCTGCCAGCTGAAGTAGAGATCCTCCAGAGAAAATGGAAATGGATTGGCCACACACTCAGGAAGCCTGTATCCAGCATAACAAGGCAGGCCCTCACCTGGAATCCACAAGGCAGGAGGAGGAGAGGCAGACCAAGAAAGACCTGGAGACGTGACCTGGAAAAAGACACCGAGAAGATTGGATACACCTGGGGACAGTTGGAGAGACTAGCCCAGGACAGAGACGTCTGGAAAGCTCTTGTCAGCGGCCTATGTCCCAGTAGGGACGACAGGCAAACCTAACCTAACCTAATTTCACCATTGATTTTTTTTTCAAGTTATTAAATCAACAGACATTTAGCTCATGTTAGCAGTTTGTCTTCGTGAAATACATTACATTAATTCAGATTATATCAATTCTGATTTGTAATGCACTTGAAACTACTAAAAAGTGAAGATATTATAATTATTGACGCTGGATAATCAAAATGGGAAACGTCGGTAGGGGTTCCTATAAATTGTGCTTGTGTCTAAATCGGGCTTTCAGAAAAAAAATGCATAAAAACGTTTTGATAACAAGCTTTGATGTAATACTGCACTAAAAAATGCGAAAATAAATTATTTTCTTTAAATATATAATAATTATAATAATCCCTACTGTTTAAATAACTATAAAGAAAAGCGTGGGTCACTGTACTATCTATTGCAGGGTTCTCCAAACTTTTCAGTCCGAGGGCCGCATTAACTATCAAATTTCAGTTCGGGGGGGGGGGGGCAGTTTTTTCTAGGCATGTTTTTTATTTTTCTGGGCAAAGTTCCTCAGCCATCACCAACAAACGATTTTCCTTGGACAAAAAGATCTCCGCGGGCCGGATGAGGGGACTACGCGGGCCGCAACCGGCCCGCGGGCCGTAGTTTGGAGACCCCTGATCTATTGGATACATTTTGCATCTTGATTAGTTTATTTTTAAAAATGTTAATTACACCTGATGCGGAGTTTGTACGCCAGTCTTTTAAAAAATTAAGAAAAGACTTGGATCCTGATTAAAAGTTTCTTCTTTTATACAATTCAGTATGTAGCTAGTCAGGATGAAGACTAGTGAGTATGGCGTCTTTAAAGATTTGAAATCAAGGTATTCCCGTACTTGCAGTGTAACATGACGTCAGAGTTTCTTTTAGGCATATCTTGGGGGGGGGGCACCGTCCCAGAAGAACGTCTATATACAATGTATATACTTCAAACAGAACCAGTGTTCCCCCCCCCCTGTAAAGTTTCAACTCCCCCCCCCCCCCAGGAGAAAAATGTATAAAAGAAAAAGTCTGGCGGAAAAAAAATAATCTTGAAACCATTGCCATGTTTGAGAAACCAAATGCAGCGTGGTAGAGGAATCTGAAGGTGAAATAACTGAAAATTTGAAATGGAAATACCAGTGCATTTCGAATCTCTGGGGGGAAAAAATTCTCGATAATTTCTACCCTGAGCTGAGCAGTGTTTCTTCCAGACTTTTTTTCTCAGGGGGGGGGGGGGGGGGCACTGGAAATTTTCGGGGGGGGGGGGTAGACTTTCTTCGGGGGGGGGGCGGACACTGTTAAAAGTATATATTTTCTATATACAAATATATAAATTCCATTTCGTTCGGGGGGCGGTAGACGAAGACATGCCTGGAAGAAACTCTGGATCTGAGGAAAGAAATGTAGGCCTACACGAAAACCATTCTCTGCATACATTGATATAGCCAGCAAACAAGATAAATTACCAAATGATTTGTTTTTAAATTTTCGAAGCGGTTCCTTAATCAGTAACTAGTTTAAAGAACAATTGCTCACACAAGCATGATGTTGTATCATTCATTCCAATAAATGACGATGCTAGCCTTCTGAGTTTTAGTTTTGTGTCTCCATACAAATCTCTATGAGTGTGCATTTCATCAAAGCAACATAAATTAAAAAAAAATATGTCGAGAATGTCATAATTTTGAAGCTGGCTATATAAAAAACTCATCCACGAATTTTAAGGGTGGTCAATAACATGGAATGGGACGGAGTGGTCTAGCGGTAGAGAGCTGGACTGCTAACCCGTAAGTCCCGAGTTCGAATCCGGGTTCAAGTCAGTACACAGTCCCTGAGTCCACCCAACTCTAACGGGTACCTAACTCACGTTAGGGAAAGTAAAGGCAGTTGGGCATAGAGCTGACCACACTATCTCTTCATATGCCGAGGTCACAGAAACAAGTGAACTCTACTTCACTTGCCCCGTAGACCGTCAGGTTTGAAAAGGGAACTTTACTTTTACTTTACAATAACAAGGAATTTCAACCATCGTGTTAAATTAATTATTAAACATACTTTAAAATAACATAAAATAGTACTTATTTTTGTTTTGTTTTTTTACCTTAGAAAAATATTTTTTAAATTGTATATTATCGGGGGGGGGGGGGGAGGGTTCGCCACCAGAAAAAGATGTGCTGTCATCATTGATGATGGTAACAATGACTAACAAGCAATTAAAACGCTGATTTTCTTTATTCTTATGTTTACACTTATATTAACATTTTTTAATAGCTTGATGAAATTCAAATGGCCTACAAATCTGTTTATTTTAACTACTATTTGGAATGCAAATTTAAACAATGATGTTATTTGCAGTTAGATCAGTAACTGACTAAAGATAAACAGCATATTCACACAGTTGAAGCCATATTGCAGAAAGATGGGTGGGGCTGGGAGAGTGACTTGCCAATTATACTGAGAAATCAACGTTCATTTTTTTCCTTAATAGATCGTTTAACTAATAAACCATCCGGATTATACAAATTAAAAACAGCAAATCATCTAAGTTCGACTTTACTAGACCATAAATCAAAGGCGTAGCGGCCCCTCCCAGCGCACGAGGACAAACTTTCAATTTGGCGCCCCCCCCCCCCCCCCCCATATATTATTTATAATTCAAAACTACAGCTAAAATGAGCTTTTAATTTTTTCCACAACCCATTTTGGCGCCCCTAGGGTCGGCGCCCGGGGACATAATTATGTAACCCCCCCCCCCTACATGCATTTGTAATGTTGTCGAGTAAAATTATTTTTAAAATTTCTATTTTTTTGGAAAAAAAGAATTAAAAAAAAATAAATAAAAATAAGGGGAAGCTACTCAATCTCAAGGGAAGCTAATCTAAATGTTTTTTATATTTAATAAATATTTATTCCTTTCATTCAAGATCTCTTTAGTCATCCAGATCTAAATCAGTAAATCTAGATCTAGATTTGTAGATCTCGTTTCTTTTCTAGATTCTACGTCTTTCTTAGACTCTAATAACTAGATCTATAACTAGTAGATCTAGTCTAGTAGTAGTATTATTAAAATAATAACTAGTCTAGTAGTTATTATGCTAAACTCAAACTGTAGTTAGTAGGCCGGATTGTTGCTTATATGGCTGGATTGACCTCTGACCCTGAAACGTCACGCGTCGTTTTTTGACGGTTTTTACGTTTATTTTAGGGGTCCTATCCACGACAAATGAAAAAAACTGCTAATATCGCAAATTCTCATCATTATTTTAATGCGATATGCTAAATAAATGGTCGCCATGCCTGAAAATAACCGAAAAAATCGCCAGATGTGTGGTTTTAATTAATACACGCTATTCTTGTCAAGTACTCTTGGGAAAAACTGAACTGCCGCCTTAAACGGCCCAGTACATGGTCGAAACCCCCTGGTACAAATGCAAAAATATATAATTGAGATATTTATAATGAGTAATTACAGTTATGTTGATTCGCCTTTTTTATATCGAATTTCCATATGAGGTACCCATGCAGACATTTCTGTCCGCTTTGTTTACTATCGTGACGTCATTGTTACGCTAGTTACCTCACAGAAACAACTCGTTTTTGTTTTTTGCGGAATGAACTGTTAAGTCTAGTATTTTAATTATAATTCAATTTTAGCGTGTGCAGAAAAAGTAAAATTATGGAAATTATTTTTGTATTAGTAATTTTATTAGTATATTGATTTTTTCTTCACTGTGGGCCGACAGTAGCTGCATTGAATTTAATTCGTGACCGGTGGTTAACCTCGTCAACGCTGCGTGGCCTATTCGTTTATATAATTAGTGATGCTCGTTCAGTGGCCTTTTTCAGAGCTAGGCCTAATTACGGGCGTTTTTTAGACTTAATTGATCAGCCGTTAGCCCTTTTCATTGCTGCGTATTTTAAAAAATGCTCGTTCAGCGGCCTTTTTTTTTTTTGGCGCTAAATAATCTGTTTACGGGCATTTTAAGCGTTTATTTATTTTTTTAAGCTAGACGTAGATCTAGTTTAAAAAATATTTTTTAATACAGCTGGCTGCAGGGGGGGGGTGCAAATCGAAAGTTTGAGGGGGGGGGTGCAAATCGCCTTTGGGTGGGGGGGGCTGACACCATTAAGTGCCGCACCGGGTGACACCCGACCTCGCTATGCCACTGGCTGGCTGTCTTGCATGCCTGATATGTGAACTTAAAAAAAAAAATGACCGAACTTTTAAAAAAAATGACCAGAAGTAGGGAAGTAGGTCTGTTTTTCAATTGGCTAGAGGGAGGGGGGGGGGGGGGGGAAGAGAGAGAGAGAAGTGAAGACACCGACCATCTCGTGTACGCGTGTTCATGCTATGACGTGTACTATAGGCCTGCTGAACTCACGGTGACCCGCGACCGTGGTGGGATTTTTCATCCACAGGATAGTAAACGTAAGCAAGCAATCACGCGAGTGACGATGTTTGGAGATTTAAAAAAAAAAATCACATACGTCATGTTTTCAAGATAAAAAAAAATGTAATGTAAAAAAAAAAATACCATGTATGAACCTCAGCTGCCACACTGTTGACTCAATATAATGTGAATTGAGTGTAAAATGTATTTGTATTTATAAACGATCATAACTGTTACTATCATATTATTTTAAGCATATTTATTATTTATTATTTAAAATTAGAATTTGAAATAAAAATATTTATTATGGTCATTTGATTTATGCAGGTGTTCATTACTTCATAAAATGGTATGAATAACATGTAGAGTAGAATTTAATAAATAATAAAATAACTAGATCTAGTTTTATTATCAACCAGTTGCTTTTTGTTATTTTCCGGTGAGTAAATTACCTAAGCTGACGCAATTACCATGGCGGGAATTAAAAGCTCGTGTACACAAGTCGACGACGTCATGTTATGCCAAGAACGCTGTTTTGTCATTCATTTTCAATTTTGATTAATTTTCAAATTCTCTCTTTTCTCGTCAACCGAGTAAGCTAGATATTTAAATGTGGTGTCAAATGTTCTCTTAAGGGGTAAGGAACTTAATGGTGTATTTGAAATAACAGAATATTTTATTTTAAAAAATCCATAATTTAACCTAGTAGTTAGGCCTATTGGGAAATTTTTCCTAATTATCATAGAATGATAGAATGGACCCAGATTAATCCTATAATATACCCCATTGATAAAAATATCAAATTTATCATTCTAGGCCTAATAGTTTTTTTTATATGAATTTTCAAAGTTAAGTGTTTAACTTGTTATGTTTCATTGTAACCTGCATTCGAGACGTGTGATTGGCTTTAAACTTGCATACCAATGTTGCTATTAAAGATATAATGATAAAACTTTGCACTTGTGTACTCAATGATATAGGCAATAGAAGTCTACAAATAAAATAAAAATTAGAAAAGAGGTAACTAGAAATAATGAAGTTAAATTAAGGGGTGTGGCACTGTTCTATAGTGACTGCCATAAGAGGATTTCCAGACTGCACAGCTAGGTTGCTATTCCATATACCATCATGAAACTTTATATATTAGGACTAGAGCATGTAAAAAATACAATCATGCAAGTAAAATAAACATAGCTAGAGGAAAACTATAAATAGTGAACTTGAATATGGTACAGCGCAATTAGACTATGATGATCAACTACAGGCTAATATGTTGCACTTCTTTGTTGCTACTATAAAAATAAAGATTAAACTTTACATATTGATTCTGGTGTTAGTAATAAGAATGCTAGTACACATATTGTACAGGTAATGTATAGAGTTAGAACTTGAAGGTCAAATACAGCACAATATGATCAAGATACTTAACGATTTGCCATAAGCATTGGATTTGTGTCAGTGTATATTGTATAACATGGTAAAAATGTTATTATTAATTTAGAAAATTTTGGTTCTTGTAATGTTTCTGATGAAAAGTGTTGAGGTGTGCTAAAACTCAAAGATTGACATTTCACAGTATTCTTATTTATAAAATGTTTAGTGGAGTTGACGTATCCTTTGATAAATTCTTAAATGACATTAATTAAAGTGTTCATGTTTTCTTTCTATTATAGTTGCCTATAACTAAAACTGTAATGCAGTGCAGCTTATAAAATTGGGCATTATTATTTTTAATTTAGGCCCTTTATAGTACTTTATAGATCTAGATACTACAGATAGGCCTGTCAGTATTTACATTAAGGCCTAATAGTTTATATATATATATATAAATATATATATATATATATATATATATATATATATATATATATATTTATATATATATATATATATATATATATATGTATATTATTACACATCTCTAGACCCATTATTATTTTAGTGTTTTCATTTCCATTTAGATCTAGATTCTATTTTTTTTTAAACTGTTTACAATAAATATAGATTTTTTTTCTACTTGAAAATGCCTTTATAATCTATTTATCTGCAATTCATTAATGCTAGTTTGCTAGATCTAGTTAACCTGGTATTAAGAAGGTTAATAAAAATCTGGCTAATTTAAAATTTTATAATTTATTTAGGCAGCAATTAGGCCTAATTACATTCTTTCCATTTTTAATCTAATAATTTAGATCTACAGTATATATTTTAAAGCCCATTTTATTGTAACAGTCCATTTAAAAACAAACAGCTATTAAAAAACATCGTTTGCGCATATCTATTAATATCTCGTAACCCGGCCGCCATTATGAAATTACGCACGCTTTCTCGTTCCTACCCCTACGAGTTTTATCGCGCTACTCCTCATTGGCCCATGCTTAAAAACCCTTCAAATCGACATTTCTATTTATCCAAATGGTTGGCACGCTATTTAAGCCTATTGTCATACAATTTAGAGGATTATTTATATCTGAAATTTAGTTGTCAATGCGCCAGTTCAGTAGCGTCGGCATTTCGACAAATATTTGCTATTATCGGTGATCGCTTTCGGTATCGGACAATGTAAAACGGGAGCTAATTCATTTATTAGTATGTATAAAAGATGAAATTCAACTCAAATATTCATATCGAATACATTTTATTCTTCGATTCCGATGGCGAGAATTAACATGTTAAAAAATGGCGAATTTCAACAAGTACGGTGAAAAAGTCAGGATGTGGTCGTACCGAATCGAAACAGCGGAAGTCGAAATGCCTACTGTAGTGATTGTGTAGTGTACGTACTAGTAGTACTACGACTACGACGTACTAAGACTCTTATCTATAATATTATCTATATCTATTATCTAACTACTAGATCTAGATCTAGTATCTAGATCTATTACTTATATCTAACTATAAACTAGACTAGACTAGACTACGACTAGTACTTACTACTACTATTTATTAGTTAGTACTAGATCTATATACTATATATTAGCGAGGCTCACTAACTTGAAAGAGTCTCTGGTTGCTAACAACAACATGGCGTCCTACACCGGACGCTTAGTTTCGGACATTTTTCTTGTCTGCCCAAGTGACTTTCTAGGAATTCGTTTTTAAAATGTTTACCTCGTGAAAAATGGCGGTTTTTTCACATAATGTAAACAAACTATAAATGGCAGTGCTAAATATGCCAGAGAAACGCTATAAATTGCTTTGGATAATGAAGACCGAAGCTCAAAAAGTGGTGCCGACAAACATTCGTAGATCTTTTTAAATATTAGCTACTACGATGTAGATCGGAAACCGAAAGTACATCAATATTAGATTTAGCAGTCTGTGTAAAAATAAATCGAATATTACATGCGCTAATTTTTAAAAAAATTCTCCAAAACAGTCACCACCAAAAGTAAAAATTCCATAACCCACGTGACCGCTATTGGGCGGGAGACGTTTGCCTAGGTGGCTCTATCGACTCTTTACTACGTTTGTGTTGTTATTTATGTTGACAAGCGTTAAGTGAATATTTTCCAATTTTGATTTTTACATTGCTGGACAAATTAATTAAGTATTTCGATCTGAACATGGGAAGATAGGAATTAGTTGGTATTTCTGTAAAAGCCCGTAAACCGGTGATCTCGTGGTGAAACGCGATCTCGATACGTCTAGTAAAGTCTAGGTGCTAAATTATTTACTTGATTTTATTATTACTAATTACGACTTGATCGAATTATAGTTAATATTATTTTCATTTGCTTTCATTTTTTATATAATTGATTATTATGATTTAGATCCAGAAGGACTAGGCTAATAAATTATAATAATCATATTAGAGGACAGCCTGCATAAACAAAAGTTGATCTAGATCTAGTTGACACAGTACTTGGACTTGCGCACACGCTCGCGTGACGAAAGAACGCAAGCGGGCTCGTGACGAATTTGCATAATTTTTCACTCACAAGTGATCAACGTTAATGTGATAAGCGTAGCCTAACAATCTTTAAATAGATCTAGACACCAGCTCTAGATACAAATTTAAGTATTAAAACTCCGCCTGGATATGTCTAGCTTCGGACGGGCGATGTTTCTCTCGTTGACAAAACAACGCGAGCGAGCCGTCACTACGCACAGCCTATGAGTGGCGATGTTTGGAATGCATTTCTCGCTCACATGTGATGAAATTTAATGCAACGAGTTTTAAAAATAAAAACATATTTTATTATGTCTATATATAGATCTACTTTTTTTTAATATTTAAAACTCAGCCTGGACAAAGCTTCCATGCTGGATAAGGGAGGAGGGTTAGATTCCGCCGTTAACTCAATCTATTATTATTAGGCCTAATTGTCCTAATTAAACATTCCTATTTACACTGATTAATCAAGACTGAATAAAAGTGAAAATGAATACCTTTAAAAAGTTTAGATCTATATATTAAAATATATTTTTAAACATTTATACGTGATTTTTTTGGTTCATTCCTTTGGCGTTTACTAGAAATACAGTAAATACTAGTAAATAGATTACATAACCAAGTTACGAGTATCCTTTCGATTTCGTTTTATTGCAGCATACCTCCACTTCCCCCTCCCCACACATGATCCTTACGAACCTCCTTGGTCGTTTTCAGGTCAACTTTAGGAACCAGATCTTTGAATGGTTGTCATGGAAAAATCTTTCCCAGCTAAGCTGTATGGCACCAATAATTAAAATCATGTATTTTAGTTCAAAATGAGCTAAAATCATCAAATGTAGTGCCTGGTTAGTTAGAGAAATATCTCTAGCTTTTATTGGTATTGGTTAAAAAAATAAATAATTAAAATTAAGATTTAGTGAGCCTCGCTACTATTAGGCTTGTCGGTATCGGCCGAGATCGCGGTAAAAACATGACCCGAAATCTCCCATTACTTTCTGATACCGGGCGCACGAGATTTAGTTTTGCATACTAATAAGTTTTTAATTTATGGTAATTAATTAAGTTTAAAAGGTCATTTCCTAATGTTAAATGAAAAGTAGAATGGTTTTCCAGTTGTTTTGATGGCTTAGCGATCTGATTGCATGCTGTCTCTGCTTTGGTCTTACCGCGGTATAAAGGTTAACTTCAAATGCTTTAAAAACGCGATTTTTGAAAAGTTTCCATTTAGATAATGAAAGTTTCCAAAGCAGATACATCCCATTTTTATAGAAATGATATTTATTTTTGGATATTTTGACTTTGACATTAGTAAATACTCATTTGAAAGTAGTCACCGTAAGTAGGTCACGTTGCCCCCATTGACTCCAATGTTATATTTCTTCATCCCGATCTGCCAGCTTTTAGTTTTGATACACTAACAACAGTATTCTTATGTAATGTACAAACAAATCTCCTACTTGTTGTTTTAAACATATTTTAATATAGATCTACCTGTCTTTCATTTTTTCAACTCTGGTTCTAGTTTTGCTTGAAGTAAAATTTTGCTGAGTCAGACATAGGTTACCTGTCTGTTGCTAGAATACACTACACTAGCTATGTGCTAACTGTAATTTTAAGTATTCAAGTTCTACTTACCCTTACTTAGTTATATTTATATGCTGAAAATCAGAATTCATACACAATACACACATAAAAACATTGATCAGATAACTTCAGTTCACTTTTAACAAAATGGCTTAAAGATAGACTCTACTTCACCTGCCCAAAATAATAAGGCAATTATATGCACATTACAGTGTTCAAGTCATTTACTTTAGATTGCTAACTATGTAGTTCTTTCATTCACTGTATTTATATAAAGCATTGCTTTAGAAACTTTTTCATATTTGCGCAGCACAGTTTTATAACAAAATGTCTTAAAGATGGACTCTACTTCACCTGCCCAAAATAATGGGGCAGTTATATGCACATTTCAGTGTTCAAGTCATTTACTTTAGATTGCTAACTTTGTAGTTCTTTCATTCACTGTAAAACATTGCTTTAGAAACATTTTCATATTTGCGCAGCACAGTTTTTTTGGGGTTATGGAAGGAAGCCAACACAAAAATATACTTCTGTATTATTTTTATTTATTTTTACAGCATATACAAGATCTATATATCATTCTAGCTCAACTCTGCAAATATGAACAAAATACAACTGCAAGTAAAATAACTATGCTCAATTTATTCAGGTATACCATGACTTGTCACAATTGGCCAATGCAAAAGCAAGGGCATTCCACCCCTCACAAAAAAATTCGCTAAAAAAAAACTATTTGAGCTAGACAGAAAATCTTTTTTGTTTTGTTTTCATATAGTTGAGCTCTACAAGAATATGTAATTTTTATTTTTATATGATGATTAGTGTTTTTTTACCAAAATCCCTACTACTATATATATTAATTTTATTAAATAACTAGACTACTAGATCTAGGCTAGGTACTAGATCTAGTGTACTTTACTTGTAACTTTACCAATTATTTAAAAAGTTTTTTTTTCTGAAAAAAATCATGATTTTTGAAGAAAGTTGACTACAGTGTCCACAGGTCCCCCCTTGGCCCTTAGGCCCTTAAAAGCCAGTATTAAATATTAATTAATCCTTTACTTACACTTAGGCCCTATTATTATTACTTAACAAGTTAAGTCTCTTACTTTTCTGATTGGTACAGTTCATTATATTGACAGAAGACAGAGAAGACTCCGAAGACTAAAATAAACTACACTGAGTGTACTACTGTACTGTACAGGCTAGAGATGAATAGAGTATAGAGATTAGGCCTAGGCTATATAATTATATTTTTAAAAATATTAAAAATACTACTGCAAATTTTAGATTTTAATTTTAGGCTAGATCTATTGATCTAAATTTGTAATTATTAGGCCCTAATTATTTAATTAGTAAATAAACTTTATTAAACAAACTAAAAGTAAAGTAGTGTAGGCCTACTTATATTTTATAGTAATTAATTAGGCTGACTAATTAAGTGTAAATTCTAGTTCTTGAGATCTGTTCTACATCCACCTAATATAAACCTAGTTTTGTAATTTAGGCCTAATTTAGAAATTTG
This sequence comes from Physella acuta, assembly GCF_028476545.2. Lineage (NCBI taxonomy): Eukaryota > Metazoa > Mollusca > Gastropoda > Physidae > Physella > Physella acuta. The sequence continues at coordinate 149,746 of NW_026732025.1, forward strand.
TTATGCTGCGAAAGATGTCATCAGGTATTACAAAAAGTACCATAGCCAGTCAGTTAAAACAAGTTCAAGACAAAATACAGAATGCAGCTTCACGAAGACCTGGGGTAAAAATTATTAAATTAAGACAATCCACTAATACTCATATTAATTAAATATTGTCTAGATATTCCTATACTATATATATATGTCATTACCTTTAGATTGTAATTGTTTATTTACATTCTCAGCTTGTAATGTAAAAGAAAGAAAAATTAGGCCTACATCTAACAATATAACTTAATAAAGACAAGATGATTTAGATTTCTACATTTTTTTTTGTTGGGAAGTGTACAATTGTTTTAGGAACGTTTTGTGATGACACTTTTGAACATACATCTAAATAGATGTTAGTTCTAGAAGAATAACAATTAATAACGGCATAGGTATCTTAAAGAACTGAACTTTATTTTTTTGACAGCTTCTTCAGTACACACACCCCCGTCTTGTTGCAGTATCAAAAACTAAAGGCACAGACTTGATCATTGAAGCTTATGATGCCGGACAACGCCACTTTGGAGAAAACTATGTTAGTATATTTACTACATTGGGTTGATGAAGCTATACCTTTCTGCTTATTTTTAAAACTTAATTTATTTATAACTAAACTAATGCTTTCTTTCTATTGCAGGTTCTAGAACTTCATGAAAAAGCAAATGATATTGAGGTGAGAAGAAATCAGAAAATCATTCAAACCTATTGAGACAGAAATTCTATCTATTCTACACATTATAGTAAGGTTCCTTTAAAGATCACATTAAAGATGTTAAAACATGTCTATTTGTTTTAAGTAAGCACAAATTAATGTATTCTTTTTAACCATTTTCTAAACACAGTTTTGCAGATTTAGTAAACTGATCAAAATAAAGAAATTTATATCACAATGCTATTGTACCTTGCAGATACAGGACCATTGTGAAGATATCAAATGGCATTTTATTGGACATTTGCAAAGAAACAAAGTTGGCAAACTTTTAGGTATTTCTGTAGTTATGTTAATTGTTAAAGCTTAAAGGAGGGGTCGGCGTGGTCGAGTCGGTAAAGCTACAAGCTTGCTAAACCAATAAGTCTCAACTTCAAACCCTCGGGCAGATGAGGCTCGTTAGCTGGGGACAGCCACTGTACTAGGAGAGACAACTGCAAAATCAAACAACTGCTGCCTTGTAGTTTGTTCTTGGTTGGACAAAGGCTATGGAAGCAAATCCAAAAAGAAAAGCAGGCTAAAATTGGAGTCAATGGCCTCAATGGTGCATAACCAGTTGACACATATCCTTAATTGTGTTTATGAAGAAAGTAGAGATTGATTGTAAGAAGCCGATCAGATTTTGGGGTTAACATACCCATTTACATACTATGCTCAAAATTTTGTTTTTCAGTAACCATTTATAATTTTAAGCCTTTTTAAAAGAATAACTACAGAATAGGCTGTTTGGAAAAACTATAAGAAGACATTGGTGAACATTTTTCATATGCTCAAACTGTTAAACATTTTTTCGGATTTTTCTTCATCAGATGGCAAAAATATTCTAGTAAACCGAAACTACGCTAAGTAACATATGTTTTCCTGTAGTTTTTCAAAACAATGTTACTCTGCTACAGTAAAAATTTGATAAAGTAGCTTTTAAGATTAAAAAAATTAAAATTATGTAAAAAAAAAAACGTTTTGAGAAACTGCAAGAAATGTAATAAATATTGGAAATAAACCAGTCTATGCTCATAAAACAAAAAGCTACTTCGTCATCTTTTTCCATTCGTGCCCAAGACACATGGGGCAGATGAAGTAGAGCTTCTGTTTCAGAGACCTTGGTATATGAAGAGATAGTGTGGTCAGCACTATGCCCAGCTGTCTTTGTTTCCCCTAACGTGAATTAGGTACCCATCAGAGCTGTGTAGGCTCAGTGACATTCTACTGACTTAAACCCAGATCCGAACTCAAGACTTTTAGCAGTGTAGCTCTCTAAAACAACATGTTGAAAAAATTATTTTACATATACTAAATAAATTAACAGGAAATAAAATTACTTTCCATTTTTATTATTCTACATTTTAGATGTTCCAAACCTTTATGTGGTTGAAACAGTTGACAGTGAACGTTTAGCAAAAGCTGTGAATGACACATGGGAGAGACTGAACAAAAAATCCCCTTTACGTGTAATGGTCCAAGTTAATACAAGTGGAGAAGATAGTATGCTTAATTGTATATGACAGGGGTCTCCAAACTACGGCCCGCGGGCCGGATGCGGCCCGCGAAGTCCTCTCATCCGGCCCGTAGATCTTTTTGTCCAAGGAAAAATCGTTTGTTGGTGATGGCTGAGGGACTTTGCCCAGAAAAATCAAAGACATGCCTGGAAGAAACTGGCCCCCGAACTGTAATTTGATAGTTAATGCGGCCCTCGGACTGAAAAGTTTGGAGACCCCTGGTATATGATATCAATGAAAATATTTAATGAATTGTAAACAATGTGTGTTCTAGTCAAGGGGGTTAATTGGAGTGTTCAAGTGGCCCGGAATAAAAAAAGTGGTTATATCTGATTAAAATTTTGTATATTACCACACCATTCCTGGTTACCCTCCGGGATTCTTCCCCATGTCCCAGCATTACTTGTTCTAATGTTAATTTAATCTTCCAATGAACAGAATAATATAAATACCAAAAACGTTACTTCTATATGAATTCACCAATAGATAATAGTTTTAAAATAGTTTTTATGGAGTGGCCTTGGTAAAGAAATAAATAAATTGGCGTTATAAATAAAAAGTCAAATTAAAATTTATTGACAATTTATATTGTATTGTTATTTTGTCAACAACAATATTTTTCAATGATAATGAGTTGTGAATTGTCTGAACACTAGATAAAAGTGGATGTGCACCACAAGAGACTACAAGTATTGTTAAGTATATCAGAGAGAAGTGTCCACAGATTACTGTAATGGGGCTTATGACTATAGGATCTTTTGATCATGATCCACTGACTGGGCCTAATCCAGACTTCAAGGTGGGATTTTTTTTTTTGTATATTATTTTCGTTTTTACTTGTACCTTCTGGATATCTTTGGTTGGCCTACTTTTCTATTCCTCTGGGGGCTCTAGTCTAACGCTTTCCTCGCGATGTTGTCTTCTCTTCTGAGGACTTGCCAGATCCATCCTTATTTGTGGGCTTTAATATCCCTGTTGCTTTGTGATTTGTCACTGGTCTTCATTTGAGATTTTATCTAGTCATCTTATTTTTTGTTTTAAACACCTGAGTGTCTGTGAACAACTGTAGCCTGTAGGCAATAAAGTAATACTGCCTTAACATTTGTGTTGAAGATTCCTATCTTGCTCTGAAGTGACAAGGCTTTGAAATTCTGTATCAGGCGTGAGTGAGTCGAAGGCACATCTGTCCTTGTTAATAAAGATAATTATCGTTGTAGATCACATTCCCAGATATGTAATTTCCTCGTCTCCTTGTATCTTCTCCTTGTAGCTGTACGAGCAAGTCCTAGTCTGATGACCTCTATTTTATATCTAATGATTTTGATTCCTACTCCTACTTGACTATTCATATAAAAATTATTAATTGCTTTGATCTTTGAAAACTCGTTTCTTTAAAATGTTCAACTAAACCAACACTTAACAATTTTCCATAATAATATAAGAAAAAGAATGAGCACTATAAATTGGTTATAATTTTAATAATATGACATATGCTCTTTTAACTACCTTAAAATACCATAAATTGGTTATATTTAAATAAAAAAAGTAATTTAAAGGAATGCTATTTTTGAAAAATTCCAACATTATTTTATTCAGTCAAGTCTTTAAAGTCTGTTTTTTTAATGAAATATGCTCTTTTAACTATACTAAAATAATTACAACATGTGTACTTGTTCGTACATTCTTTTGTTCTTATACCAAATTACTTATTCAAACACCGCAAGTTTAAGATAATTGGGTAACAGAATTAAAAGTTATCTTTCTCTTCTATAGACACTTTATGCTGTAAGAGAAGAAGTATCCAGAACTCTAAACATTTCCATACAAGACTTAGAACTGAGCATGGGAATGTCTGCTGATTTTGAACATGCAGTAAGCTGATTATTTTTAACTCTATAGGACTAGAAAAAAAAGTTAAATGAGATCATTCTGTATTTAGCAGTAAGAAAAAGCACTGTAGACTGTTTTGTTTGAATTAAAATTGCTTAATGTTGGCGAATTTCCCCTAAAAATACAATTAAATTATCCCTTACAGATAGAAATGGGTAGCACCAATGTGAGAGTGGGCAGCACAATATTTGGTGACCGCAGTGCACCACCTAAAGTTGAAAAGTCACCAGAAGAATCCAGCTCTTCCAGCAAAAATGTTGACACAGTGTCAGGTGATGCAAGTTCTTTACATAAGACTGAAGGATCAGATCCACATACACTGAAACTGCAAAGCCTCTCACTTACCTAGAACTTGTACAGAAAAAGGATGTGATGTTTACTTGCCAAAGAAAGTATTGGTTGATTCTACTTTATTTTTTGTTTAATTTTCTGAAGAAAAGGATGTGATAAAGACACTTAATAAACAGCTCACAGAGTGTCCACACTAAGGTCATTAAAGGTGCTGTTTAAGAAATATTTGTTCTTGTTTAAAATTATTTTACCTACCTAATGTTAATTGCATTTATTCTAGTTTTAAAAAAACCTGTTATTTTTCAATATAAAGGATGTTATTCTTGATAATAAATTGAATAAATAAGGTATTGAAAGCCTTTATTTTATAATAATAATAAGCCTTTGAATGTTACTGAAATAAGAAAATAAAATAAACTTTCTGTTTTCTTTTGGTCAGTAAAACACGTTATGCAATTACTAGAGCAATTAACTCTTTTATAATATAGAACATTATATGTGAATTGAAAAATTTATTACGATGTTTCTATAACACTTATAATTTTTAGTACTAAGATTTAAAGATCCAACAGTAAGTCTATTTAAATTCTAAAAACACTGTCATTTTTAAACATTTGGGAAAATTTAATCAAGCCAGCACTCAATGACACAAAAAATGTTAAGATTTAAAACCTGTGAAACAGCTCATTGGACTATTACTACTAATTAATTCTTTTAGCATTTATAAGTTAAAAATTAATCTTCAAATTAATTAATCTAATTAGATTGAAAATTAGATATTCTTGTGTTTTTATCCTGCATATTTTATTCTGGAAAGTTGAATGGAATTACTGCAATACATGTTGGTCTATTTAGTTACAAGATTTGCCGCATATTTTCCTTGAGGGATTTATGGGTTAGTCTGTACATATCTGCACTTATTTGCAACCTCTGTTCACAAAAAAAAGCTGACTTTTTGTTAGAATAAAGATCTATAGTTGATTTTTCAAACTATTCTTTACTGCAAAATTGATCAATTAATTAAAGATAATGGTAATAATTTTTAAAGAATAAAAATACATGAGTAATATTTTTTTAACAATTATTTAGGATATACACCACAAAACTACTAAACATAAGCATATCTGCACTTATTTGCAACCTCTGTTCACAAAAAAAAGCTGACTTTTTGTTTGAAAAATCAACTATAGATCTTTATTCTAACTATTCTTTACTGCAAAATTGATCAATTAATTAAAGATAATGGTAATAATTTTTAAAGAATAAAAATACATGAGTAATATTTTTTTAACATTTATTTAGGATATACACCACAAAACTACTAAACATAAGCATGTGGGTTTGACATACACTGATGATATTGACAGAAATACAGACTAAAAACAGCAGAACATAGTTTTAAATTAAACTTCAAAATTGTTACATGACTCAAATGATATGGAAGAGTATTGAGTTACCCTTTGAACTAAATCTGAACTTGTGCCCTGATAACTGCATGTATTAGATACTACAAAATGCAACAAATAGCACATTAAAATAGACAGTTATTGAGTAATGTTAAATGATGATTCAGGCTGAAGAGAATGCATTTGGAAAAACATTGTTTTATAAATCCCTTCTCAATTTAGAGGTACCGATAGTTGTGTATTAATACTGGCTTTTAAGAAATTATTAAAAGGATTTTTTTCACCTATTTCAATACTAAGCAAAGAAATTATACCATGGAATGTAATCAAGATTATAATAAAGCAAGTTAAATATTTCAACTAGTCTTAAAAAGAAGTGGAGTTTCTACAAAGTTGGATGTTTAAAATCCTATAGAAAAAGTGTATATTATCAGAAAAGGAATTTTTACTTATAGTTAGTACCAACCTATCCATGTTTTTAAAATTTCTATATTCTGTAAGTTTAAACAGCACTTAGGTCTTTTAGTTTATATTTGGATATTTTTATTCCTAATTGAGGATGGGTATACATTAAACATTCAATGAAATTTTAATCTTAATTATTAGCATGAAATGTGTAAAAGCAATTCATAATCAGAAATAATGTCATGTTACAAAAGTTAACACATAATAACAAATAATGTATTTAATTTTTACAGTATGTTCTTATATATCCTCAAAGAATATATATAAAACCTTTTATTTAAAAAATACCAACAACTTTGCAAGTATTCTGCCTATAAAAGTTGGGGGAGGGAATAGAAAGGAACTAGGAATCAAAAGTATATAACATGCTGCAGTATTATTTTCTTTAAATTAAAAAAAAAAAAACTAACTGGCAACACTAAAAGTTGTATGTATTTGCAGACTTATTCTACTCCTAACGACTAAGGGTGATCAATATTTTTTATGGATAATAGCTAAAAATTTAATAGTGTACTTATTTAAGCTGGTATAAATTTTCAATCAAACAAAGGTAAAAAAATGTTAGATACAATAAAATCAAGACCATTGTTCATCATGTAATAAATTACAATACAAAACCTGATAAATAACAATTGACACATAAAACATTTTATAAAATACATCGTGGATAAAATATTTGATGGTGTGGGTTCTAGTCTAGATATTAAGAAAATGTATGGTGGTGTTTATGAAAAAAAAAAGACACCAAAATCTAGAAAGATGAATCATAGATCAGTATCTTTCAATATTGTTGATTATTTTTTCCCTATCATATCACATACTGGTATTACTGCTAGTAATGTTTACCAAAACACATTTTAAAAAAACCTCTGGTGTATTTTTGTACAATTGTCCTTTTGTGTGTAATTATTGAATAAAAACGAGTCTAATATTTTCACTTTCCAACATATTGTCATTAGAACATTAAGAGGCTATTATGTGCTATTCGCAACTTAAAAAGTTATCATTATCAATTTGATTTGGCAGTTTACATTCCACCTGCAGCAATTTAACTGAAACATTTATATAAGTATAAGCAAACACACCCAGTCATCTTTTGTATTAAAACACATAAGAATTGAGTATATTCTAAAATGATCTTAGAACCAATACAATTTGTTATGGCACTGAAGAAAAATACAGTCCATATTGATATTATTTGATCGCATTTTTCTTGAAAACTATAAATTTTTACACTGTTTACCATTTTAAGTTCTTGTCACATTTGTGCCATATAAAATTCAAATCACACAAATAATTAACTATTAAATGATATTAACATATTTATAAAAAAAAATGTCAACATTGGAAAAAATAGTTATCTGGTGCTTGGAAAATGCAAAAAAAAAACATTTAAGTAAATATATCTGCAAAGATTTATTTTAAAATAAAATGATTACAGAAGACAGTATACTGCTTGCGAAATACACTGAAAATGGCCAAACTTATGTTAACTATTTGAATCAGAATTGACGTCATTTTATCATTATAATATTCTTTTTATACTGTATTTGTCTTACTGATCAGCATCACAACTTTTTGACAAGCATAGCATGAAAGATTACACAATTTCCAGCTCTTGAGTACAATTTTGACACCGATCATCGCTGTGGTGTGTCTATACTTGAAATGTCGATTTCAAGCTGAATTATGATTAAGGAAAGTTCTTTTGAAGTCCAATTTTTAAAAGGACTGTAGGTTTTATATAATTTAAAATGATAAACAACAACATAAATTAAAACGATATAAAAACAAGTACACATTTTCCAACATCAAAATTAAAATAATTAAAAATTAGAAAAAAATTATAGAGACTCGACAAATACATAAATTCTAAGGATTTTATTTTTAAGCCTGGAATGTTTTTTTTTAACCTAGAATTGTAGAGGCATGTACATAAGAGTACAAGTAACAAAAAAAGGATACTATTCGCAAGCCTCGTTCTGCTGGGTCTATGAGTGTAACACCTCGAGAAGTGTATATTGTCTGATTTTGTTCCTCCAGATATCGCCGAACTTTTTTAAGTGTCTAAAAATTAATTTATTACAAAGAGCATTTATTTTAAACCATGCATTCAATTATGGTTATCCGCTAGTAGAGTTTATATTTTTAAACAAAAAAAAAAAGAGTGGTGTAAGAAAAATATATAAATCCAATAAGTCACAATAATTCTAAACCAAACTGAAAAACATAACATTGTTAAAAAAAAAAAGACTTACTTTTTCATAGTAAGTGTCCATGCACATAAGAGCAATGTACCCTGTCAAGCAAGCAAAGCAGCTTTCACAATATGTCCGAGATCCTAGACTTTCAGCTTCAGCAAACATTTCATTAATTGTATTTATGGTCGTTTCATAAGTGCTTCTGTCAACCTTCAACATAAGAACATCTTGCTTTAAAAAAATTCATTAACAATGTAAAAATATAGCTGTATTTGTCACAAGATTAGAAAGTTTCACATCGGCATCTAGTGTTTTTAAACTAAATTATTTAACATGAGTAGTTCAGCATTTTTGACATTGTTTTCATCTATTGAGAATTAAGATGGCATCTTATCTTTCATTCTAAATGTTTGTGTCCCAGGCATCAAAAGCACTGAAAGCTTGAACTATGGTTCTTACTATCTTTTAATAAAGCCAAATTGATTATTACCATAACATTTTAGTAATAATTTACTGACCAATGTTAAAGGTCTTTTAATAACTTGTCTAAGTTTAGAATGTATTTTAAGATATTTATTTATAGAGAAATGTGAATTGCAACATGTATACTTTTCCCAGTTATATGTTTAGCAGTTATGTTTACACTTTATCTGGATTAAGACACAAAATATACTGGCATACTTTGCTTTACCACACTTTTCACTTCTAAAATATTATTGAAAACTCCAGACATTTTCAACCTACAGCACCATGCACCAGTCTTTTTTATACAAATAAATTTACAAACCAAACAACAAAAATGTTTTACCTACCCTTCCTTCTAACTCTGGAGGATATCTAGTTTGAAATTTAACAGGTATACCCTCAGAAAAATCACGCTGAATAAATACTTTTGTGTGTGGAGATCTCTGAGTGTCCATGACAACCTTACTGTGATTGTGAAAAGAATTTTGTGATTTTTAATTATTACAAGGTTATTTAAAAAAAAAAAAACAACGGCTAACCTATCACTAGAATTATATAAGTACTGCTATTGGCTCAACATAATCATCAAATTTCATTGTGTCCTCACAGAGTCAAACCTCCACTTCACCTTCCCACACTTTATCCCTTGATTCTTCCAAAACCTTTTCTCATCACTGTTACCCCAACTGTTGTTATGGATTGGGGATTCCTGGCTAAGCTGGGAGTAGGCAAAAATAAAACTAAAATGTAGTATTTTAGCCCCAAATGCCAAATATAAAAAAAAAGCTAGAACCAGCAAAGGCATCTATTTAGATCCAGGTCCGAATAGCTATAGCTGCTATTATGACCTCTGTCCTTATAACCTCTGCCAGGACCAGGCAATTAATTTGTTATGATTTAGTTATACAATACTTTTTAAATGTAGATTATACCTTTTCTGTTGTGATGTTTTTTTTTTTAAATCCATATATCTAGAGATTATAGACCTTTCTTTAAATACCCGATATCATTCCTGACGGATTTTGCGGGAACGGGTGTCGTGAAGTCTATTATATGAACTGCTCTGACCAAGCAGATGAACATGCAAGTAAAAATGTTCTTTATTTTTTATCTCTTCATATGTTAAACATAATTTGATTTTATAGGATTATCGGTCCCAAATAAATTAAAAAAAATAAAATAGTAAAATATAGCTGAATGTAGGCAACAACTATTGGGACGTTTTCTTGAACACTAATATCTTGCTATAGACTTAATAACAATGACCCCCAAATACGTTTATTGTATTGATTGGTTTGGGGAGACAAACAATAGTGATGTCATCAATAATCTGAAATAGCAATGTTCTTGCTTTTATGTATGCTATATACATACACTACTGATATCAAGACCAAAGTAAACAGTGACCCTAGACCTTGTCAGTATTTTTCTCCCACTGACAAGAAAACGTGAGCAGGCGATTGTAGGAAGCAATGACGTTTAGAAAGCTAAATCTATAAAAGATAGCCTATAGTCTTGAATCTATAAAAAGAAACTCTTGTGACAGATCTACAAGCTTAGTTGAATACTTTTTTCTTGCCCAGAGCAGACTGATTTTCCAGTTCTGTCCTGTAACAGTAACTTCCGAGATTTGAGAGGCACAATATTTCTCAACGTGCCAAGATGTCTTAAGTTAAATATTCAACATTTAATGATTTGAATGATTTTGTTTATAGGGCTAAATATAAGGTATTCAGAAATAGTAGAACCTAACACTACAAAATCCACAAAACTTTTCAACAAACACACACACAAAACAACAAAATTTAGAAAATACTAGCAAATCCATCCAGTATCCAGGGACCCTGGTTTAATAACAATTAACAGCCAGGCTATTTGGACCCAGGTCCTAATAGCCACTTCAAGCCAGCTACAAGATTTAACCTAGCTTAGTTCTAATTAAATCTAGGGTTAATTGCTTATACCAGTCTCCGGGATTTGACTACATCCGGCATCGGCCAATGAAATACGCGCTTTCTAAGCGTTTTGGTAAGGCGTGACGTCATCAGCGCGGTGTGTCAAAACAGCGGTTTTGAAGCCTAAATTTAATTTATAGTTCAAATCGCAACGCGTTTTTTCAAAATGAGGGAAAAATGACCCTTTTAAAAAATGGAGATAGTCGTTTTTTTCAATGATGACGCCACAAAATCTCAAAATATTGACGTCCGAAAAAGCAATCATTGTTAAATATTTGCCTTTTCGTGCACTAATATTTTGTCAAGTCTACCAAAACGCTTATAAAGTGCGTGTTTCATCGGCCGATGCCGAAAGTATGTAAATAATACAAAGAAAACAGACAATAAATTTATTTTGATCATATTTTATTGCGTATTGAAGTAAAGCATGCAAACAAAGTTGTCAACAGCACACCGCGGAGACTTGCGCGGCATGTGTTCCAAATTAGGTCAAAGCACGGATCTAGGCTAGCCCGCGCAGCTAAATGCCAAAATATAATTTCTTAACGTAAAGCCACAAAGCAACGTTAACTTTATAGACACGGGTGTTAAATGCTGTCCCTGCAGGGTTTTAAATTTGCATTATCTAGAACGTGGGGATATTGGTATGTAATTAATTTTAAACTGTAACCGATCGATGGCAAAGTGGTCAAGGCGGGAAAATGAGGTCACGTGATGTCTCAAAAGTTTAGATGGACACCCGACATCTAAATCTAGTATTTCGATGAAAAGCGGCTTAGCGGCTGAATTTATTGATTAAACGCTTTGATGGAGGTATAGATAATTAATAAAAAGGAAACAAAATTATCCTACTTACAAAATACGACATCATATCCATGCAGAAAAAATTATTCCAACGCCATTTATGAATATTAATTAGATCTGCAATTGTATCACCACATGACCCTCATGATAATATTTAAGTTCAAGCAGTCTTTTCAAGACAAAAAAAAACTTAAAAAAAAAAACACACCTTATAAACGAACCCACAAGTGCATTAACGAAGTAATTAGCATAATTAACATATTGTAATTAAGCTAATTAATTAATTAGCACTAATGATAATGAAGGGAGATAGTTTTTTTTTGTTATGGCACCTCTCCAAATCCTATTATTTTCATAATCACTATGCAAAAAGTATTTATGTTACAAAAACTACACATCTCTGTTCTCTCGGTGCCTAGCGCGACCTATTTAGGCCAAAGTGAGTTTGTTTATGTTGACGTTTTATTTTTAGACTTCACGGTACAACGCAGATCATTGGCCGGAAGAACATATTGTCAGACACTGGTATAAGTAATCATCGAAATCTAGATTTAGTAGCTAGAATCAAGATCTAGAATCTACGTAGGTAGAGTAGACTGAAGATTGAAAATGAATAGATCTAGAAATCTAGATTAGATCAACTTCACTTTCACTTGTCTTTCCTTTAGGCCGTTCGAATTCACAGCTTCCGGGTTTGTTGTTTTGAAGCCATCTCACGGCTCATGCGCTTACCAAAAATGGCGACCAGTTTCGCTTTCACTAATGGGTAGAGGGATAAAACTAATGATTACGAAGCCATCGTTAATTTTAGACATCGGAACTATCCGTTTCTATTTAAGTCTGTTGTTTAAGAATTGTCGGATCTACTTTTGGCCTAATTTCTTTGTTTGTATTTAACGAGGCCGTCGAGAGAAAGTCACGCTTATTTAGCTTGCGTTTCAAGTCGAATTAACTAAAGCAGGTGCGCTCGACAATAACTTTTTTATTTTTTACAATTTTTATAACATCTTTACTATCAAATAAAAATTGAATTGTTTAATGAAATTAGGGTGAAAACAATACATTTGAGGGTGTAAGTGATCACCCCTCAATAATGCCATTTTATTATATTCTTGTTTGGTGAAAACGAGGCGCGGGAAAATGTGTGCCGCGCAAGAATCCAATCATTTGGCTAGATTTATGACTGTTTTTTATGTCATACCTAAAAATAGAATGTTTACGCTTTCTTCGTTGATGATCGTTTTTATTATTTTTTAAATTGAAAGTATGAATTATTAGTTAGATTGCGGATTTTGTAACTTGGTATACTTACCTTTTATCAATTTAAAAAACATAGCATGCTAATTGTGAACAAATATAGTCATAAAACACAGAAATATAAAGTTATAATTGCGATGTGCCACACCCGGGCCACACCCCCTCAAGAAAGCATGTGTTTATTAAGCTGGTTTATCTCACTTTACAACAGTAATTAAAATTAATTTTCAAATTTTTATCACTTATTGGGTAAGATTAAGCACATGTTTACCAAAAATAAAAATAAAACAAAAGCAAATTCTGTTTTAATGAAGGTCACGGGTGAAGTTTTTTTTTCCTTCTGTCACGTTCAGTGGAGGGTGCCACAGGCTGACCTGACTTTGGAATTTTTTTCAGTAATAATGACTTTGCACAGAAAGTTAAAATATGCTAAATTAGCTTAGTTTACTAGTGTTCTAGCTATTATTGATACATTTTTAATAAAAAAATCATTCTGTAATTCTCATCAAACAGCCTACTTTCCTTGGGCCTTGGTTAGACTCGGTTCGGTTAGAGGCTAAAATATACAAAGGCCTAAGTAAAATAATTGAGATTATTAATTTTAAAAAATACCATACTTTTGTGTGGACTTGAGTAAACACTAGTGTTTTAAAAGAACAAAATCGCCAGCCAATCTATCAATGTTCAATTTCCTGCCTGATGAATAATGATGATACATTCGTTTACGTCGCCATCTTAAAAACTAATTATATTACTATTGGTTCTTGTGCAATTGGCTTGTCTAATTTTCGGAAAGAAAAATAAGCATATGCAAACTGTAAAATAAATAGGTTAGCATTCAATAGTTCCCCTTGGATTAATTTTTAAAAGAGAGATTGGGTGTATAAAATAAAATTCTATTACATCACTTTCTTTAGTTACTTGAATTTCGGAATTATTTATAATTTTAAAAAAAGTCACTTCTTGTAGAATATATGCCACATGTTCAGTGGGTTTTAGTGGATCGCTTTAATTTGTTATGAAAAGTTATGAGCCTTTCCCTGAGGCTGAGGGGAGGATATACATTTTAAAAATGTATTAAGGGGTCGTCCATAAATGACGTCACACTAGCAGGGGGAGGGGGTCCGTAATTTTGTGACGATGTGTGATTAGGGGGAGGTTGGGGAGGTTCAGATGGTGTGACGTCACTTTTTTGCATTATTAAAAAGCAATGTTAGAAGACGAGTTTTAGCGTTATTTCGCGTTTTAGAAGACGGTTTTAATAAATTATAATAGGAATTAATCAAAATACTATATGCTGACAGAGTTCTGACAAGATTTTGGAAAAATATCGATGTTATAAGAACAATTCAACTGCAATTTTGAGGCGGGCCATAGGCTGATGTGTGACATCATTTTAGGAAAGGGGGGTCTGGCTTTTTGTGACGACGTGTGACCGAGGGGAGGGGGTGGGGTAAAATTCGTCAAAAAAGCATGACGTCATTTATGGATGACCCCTAAAGATATTTAGTAAGGTACCGACTTTTTTTATTAATTTTATTGCATCTAATAAAAGAAAAGCCTGTTATTAGGAAGGTTTATTTACTGACTTCATGTTTTATTTTGGACATTTGCCCTTTTAGTATCTGGATGCCTTTTTTTTTAGCAGTAGCCTAGTAGGCATGTAATCAATTTAAAAGAACAGCATGATCTAGTGCAATACTTAATCTTCTAATTTCCCTTATCCTTAATCAACTCGATATACAACTCGTCTTAAGTATTTTTGTTTTGAAACTTGATCAGAAGTTTGCGATATCGATCTCTTAAGTACACACTCTCCTTAGTAGAATCCGTGGTCGTATCTCTATCATGTTTGCAATCAACAGCCGTGAAAACCTGAATGATCGCTGCTGCTTAATTATTAGAGGCGTAGCCATGGGGTAATAAAGTTACAATTTTATTTTAATATTATGCCAACCCACCTAGCAAAGACAGACAACGGAACATATTGTGATCTAAGAAAAAGCTGGTTTGATCTGTTTACAGCCCTTAATTTCGCCGATCATTCTTTAAAGCACACACAAATAAATACTAATCCAAAGTATGTCAAGGATTATAGTTATTAGAGAGTAGCGCATTAAATAATTATCATAATTTTCTTATGTGATGATACATAAAAGCTTTTTATTATTAACTTTTTATATTATTTTTTTTTTAAAATCAGTACCGAAGATCTATAAATCTCTATTCTATGAGTCTCTATGACACTATTTTAATTATAATGTGGTCTAATTTAGCAGTCTCTTTACTCTCGACGTTTTGTTTTTGACTCGTCTTCGATGTTTCAAATTTTTATGTATTATACGGTATTTAAACTCTGCAAGTCAACATAAAAATTCCAACTAGGCTAAAGTGCAAGAAGCATATTTTTTTGTTACAAAAATATCCTTGAACTTTGCCTTATTCATCATGGCGGCCACTAACAAGGTGCTTGCAAGGTTGCCTGGTTAGTGTTCAATATATTTTTTCTAAAATAATCTATTTGCATTACTCAACTGCATAGATCTAATGAGCGACAATTGGTAATTAATTAATAATTATTCGACATTTTCCCAATCACAATCGTGGCAAATCTAGAATCTATATTATTTATTATTTAATATTATTCTAGATCTAGTCTAGCGTAGAGTCACTACTAGTAGTTAAGTATCACTACTAGTAGTCTACTAGACACTAGTCACTCACTCTGACTCTTCTACACTCACACTCTACACTACTACTGCTACTCTGCTAGACTCTAGAGTCTAGAGCAGGGTTCTCCAAACTTTTCAGACCGAGGGCAGCATTGACTATCAAATAGGCCTATCAGTTCCGGGGGGGGGGGGGGGGGGGGGGGAGGGGGGGGGGGGGCAGAGTTTTTTCATATCCCCCCCCCCCCCCCCCAAAACGCCCCCCCCCCCCAATAAAATATAATTTATATAGAAATATATACAAAATTCAAGTGCTGCCCCCCCCCCCCCCTCAGAGAAAAAAAATCTGAAAGAAACACTGTTGGGGGCCGACAACACACTCGAGGTCCAAGTTTGCTCTCAAATTATTCTTTACGTATTCTCTATGGTTGAACCCATGTGACCTTATTAAATTCGCCATCTTCACCACAGGATTCAGTACACTGCAAATGTCCATATATTTAGCACTCAAAGCTTGCTGATTAATAATAGAGTGCCGGAGCAATGGTTGTAGAATATTTTTCTCATTCTCTTGTCCAACCAAGACTTTCTTTATGCCACTAATGTACTTTTCCCCATCAATTAACTGAGGTTAGTCCAGTCCATGTTATGATCATCAAATGTTTTTTTAACTCATTGAATATATCCTCTCCGGTAACAGTGCCATACATATTATGTAGGGAAGCCAGCTCTTGTGTTATGTTCATGTCTTCATCCATTACTTTAATGAACAGTTGAGAGGTGGAACAGCTGTCCAGCGACTCATCCATTGCAATTAAAAAATAGTGAAATGTGCTTGCATTTTCCGCTATTTGAGTCTCGATGTTTTCGCCACCTCAGCCACCTCTAACAGACATTTTTTCCGTGGACAAAAAGATCTCAGCGGGCTGGATGAGAGGACCTTGCAGGCCATAGTATGGAGACCCCTGGTCTAGAGTCTAGACTCTAGTCTAGATCTCAGATTTCTAGATCTAGATCTAAATACTTAAATACTAAACTCACAACTTTAAGGAAAGTAATTGCAGCTGGGCATAGAATTAACCATAGATTCTACTATCCTTTCAAATGTCTTGGTCAGAGAAACAGATAAACTCTATCTTATCTTCCCTATTGACTGCCATTAGAATAATTGCATGATTGATGATTGGTGTAATTAAAACTCAAGATACACCTTTATTAACAAGCAACTTTTAAAATATTTTATCTTAAGTTAATGCAGCAATAAATATCTAAATAACTTCAAAATAAATTCTTTTATAGCTTTGACTAGGTCATTGAGTCGCAATGTATACACAGCAACTAGACCAAACCTGATGATCAATGAGAATACTAAAGTTATTTGCCAGGGTTTTACAGGAAAGCAGGTAATTCTAAGCTTCGATATTGGTACTATCAGCTATTTATTTTATTTTTATCCTAATGCTGTTAATAATGGGAAGAAGTGGTGTTAGGATATCTATTAACTAAAAAAGTGCTATTACTTACTGATGCCTTGGCTTATTGCCAGCATGAATTGGAACATTCCAGGGTCAACAGCTATAGTAAAATTATGTCGTAAGTTAATATTTGATGGTTTTTAATAATTCTCATCTTGTTTTAGAAAATAAGCATTAGAAAAGTTATATGGCTTTGTATAAGCAGAAATATTCTAAATTGTATAAATGAATAATATTTTAAACTGTATAGATGTGTGGGTAGTGAAAAACCAACCTATTTGTTTAGCAAATTTTTTTTTTCTTAGGGAACTTTTCATAGCCAGCAAGCTATTGAATACGGGACAAAGTTTGTGGGTGGTGTTTCGCCAGCCAAAGCAGGCCAGAAACATCTTGGACTACCTGTTTTCGCCACTGTAAAAGAGGTAAGCAGTCTAAGTCATCTGATGGTCATTATGATTGCTGCAGTAGAGTTTTCCATGTCTCTATTATAATACGGAAACAAAAATACAAAAAAAAAAATAAAAAATAGTTATGTCTAATTAGCTGTTGGAAATGAATAACTTTAATCTTTTAATACTTGAAAAATTAATTTAAATGTGACTTTTTATAGGCTAAAGATGAAACCGGTGCTTCAGCAACTGTTATTTTTGTACCTCCGCCTTTTGCTGCTGCTGCTGTGATTGAAGCTATAGATGCTGAAATTCCATTGGTAGTATGCATCACTGAAGGTATCCCTCAACAGGACATGGTGAGGGTCAAACATAAACTTGTTCGTCAGGCAAAGACCCGATTGATTGGTCCTAACTGTCCTGGTATTATTAAGGTTTGTTTATCTTTTCCATTCATAGTATTTTATACATTGTTTAAAATTCAGGGGGTTTAATTACAAAAAAGTACTTAATCAAATTACACCTTTCTGAAACAAAGTAAAATTACAAATATAGTAGTATTATATCTAACAAGCCGGCCCGCGGCATAACATACGCCGCTATTTAGTTGTTGTTTTTTTTTACTTTTCAGTAATTCATAATTTGTGAATTCGACAGTACCAACGCTGACACTGAAAATATTTCTTTAAAACACTATAAGTAGCACATTAAGGACCATAACCCCCCTTCCTCCCCCCCCCCCCCCAACGTTTAAAATAGTTTCAAACTAAATTATCTGCCCCTAATAGCCGTCACTAAACCTGACTCCACGAAGGTAAACATAGCGTGAACCACAGCTCACTAAGATCATGTAGGGGTGGGGATGGTAGGGAGCGCGTTTACAGCTTGTTTTCTAGCGTCTCCCAGAAGAGAATTATATATATAGATATAATTAATTATTTTACAAATTTATCCTAGCCTGGTGCATGTAAAATTGGAATTATGCCAGGACACATACACATGCCTGGGAAAATAGGTAAGCTTTTTTTTAAAAAAATATGCTCATATATAAAAAGTATTTTAACTGCATGCTATTTTAAAATGACTGAACACTCATACCTTGCTTTGTGACCATTGTCTTTCTTCTTTTTTTTTTCATTATGCATGGTTGAAGTTAATACAAGATGATTAAAAAATGTTAACATAATTTAAATAGACTTAGTATAAATCAATAATAATAAAATGCAGCTTAAATGTACTTAGTATGGATTAATAATGATAAAATGTAAACATTTGTAATTAAATAAACCTTTTAAAATGTAAACACAAATTAAACAAACTTTGTATGGATTATTAATAAATTAAGGCTAAACTAAATGTGAAGAATTTTAAAAAATCTAGTATGGATTATTAATACTAAATATAAATACAATTTAAATAAACTTGGTATGGATTATTAATCTGTAATCTTCTGTGTTTTGACATCAGCAAGGCATAAGACTTGTACATAGTAGTAAGTAGAAATTCTCTAGATATCTTTTTAGAACACTCATTTATCATTTATGTAATAAAAATAAAATTGGATCACATCTCATTTACTCTACGTTTTTTATTTTTAAAAAGATGTTAGTAATTAAATTAACTGGTCTTTTAATAATATCACATCCCTGTAATGGGTTAAAAGCTTATTTCGCTTTTGAAGAATATTCATCAGAAAGTCTAGTGACCTAGTTTAAGATTTTTTTAAAGTTAACACTTTTTTTTATAATTGTTTGCTTTAATCAAATTTACATAATTAATTTTAATATTTCTTACTAATTTATTTTAACAATTAAAAATAGATGTGTTTGAAAACTAAAAAAGAATAAAACATTTATCATCTCCTTAATTTTGTATGCCTTGTTTTGGAATATTGAAATTAACTTTCAGAATTATGTGTTTTGGTTGTAAAGTAAGGTATGAGTGTATAGATTTAGACTTTTAAATATATTACGTTTAAAAATTTATTTTGAGGAGCATATCTTATCTTTTCTCTCCAATGAAAATATGTATTCAGGAATTGTTTTTTAAAAAATAAAAGCAGCTTATATCAAAATCTTTTGACAGGTATTGTATCCCGATCTGGTACCTTAACATACGAAGCTGTGCATCAAACCACACAAGCTGGCTTAGGACAGTCCCTTTGTGTTGGAATTGGGGGTGATCCCTTCAATGGTACCAATTTCATTGACTGTTTAGAATGTTTTCTGAATGACCCCAAAACTGAAGGTAATTAGGAAAATTTTATTTAAAAATTTCTTTCTATTATTTGAGTTTAACATATTTTTTAAATAGTGTGTTAAATTTTATTTGGTGTTAATGGATGGGTTACTTTGGGTTACTATTTACATACTTTTTTGACTATACCTCAACCTGTCTTTTTTATTAATACAATTAAAAAATTATTTCAGCTTTAAAAAATTATTTTTATTTTTATAGGTATTGTCTTAATTGGAGAAATTGGAGGACAGGCAGAAGAGAATGCTGCAGAATACCTTTCACAAAACAACAAAGTAATTTGTCTTCAACAATATATTCATATAACATGGAGTTTGATCCAACCACTAATCTTATCAGATTATGTCTTTACGAATTATAATTCACAGCTGTTCAGCTATTTTAATGGTTTAACTTTGTTAAATGACAAATAACAATGCATAAAAAAACCATTAAACATTATCTTGTTTATTCAGAATTAATTACTGGAATAATTGTAAAACATATTTTATTTCTTACTATACAATTTTTTAGGGTCCAAATGCCAAACCAGTAGTGTCGTTCATTGCTGGCCTTACTGCACCCCCAGGACGTCGTATGGGTCATGCAGGAGCTATAATTGCAGGAGGGAAAGGTGGTGCTGATGAAAAGATTGCTGCGCTGAGAGCAGCTGGTGTTGAAGTTACAATGTCCCCTGCCCAACTAGGCAGCACCATGGCTGCGGTAAGCTATTTAAAGCACTTCACACTTAGTATGAACTTTATATTTATAATTTTACAGTATATTGCCATACAGGGTTATTCATTTAATATGTCTGCAACAAAGTTTTCCCTTCCACCCTCCATTCCTAGTGTAATTCAGAAAAGATAATACCTAATATCCCACCTTTCACTTAAAAGGATGGTATTATAAACATGTTAAAGTGTAGTAAATTTTAATTAATCATAATTTATCTTTTGTTTATGAATTACCTTGTAGCCCATAATTTGTAGATGTTGAGGTGGTATTTTTCTGTGACCTTCAGCTATATAAAGTAATTGTGCTCAGCACCATGTTCTGTCACTTTTACTTTATCTAGGAACAGGCATCCATCCTGAATTGGGTGGTCATTCTGTAGTTTTTTAAAGTGCCATTTTACTGTTGGGAGCCTCATTAGCTGCTGTTTTACTCATTTTAATTGTAAAAATATTTAATTGCTAATAGTGCATATAATCTGAGGATTTATGAATTTTGAGATGTAGATCAGTAATCACAAGGATAGCAGCTTCATGTTCAATTTCATTACTACTTAATAATAACACATTTTGTTTATTACTAAGGGGTCGTCCATAAATGACGTCACTCGTAGGGGGAGGGGGGTCCGTATTTTTGTGACGGTGTGATATGGGGGAGAGGGTGGGGGATCAGATGGTGTGATGTCACACTTTTGCATTATAAAAAAGCAATGTTAGAAAATGAATTTTAGCCGTTATTTCGCATTTTAGGAAACTGTTTTAATAAATTATAATAGGAATTGATTAAAATCTCTGTTGAGAGAGTTCAGACAAGATTTTGGAAAAATATCGATGTTTTAAGAAAAATTCAACTGCAATTTTAAGGGGGGTTGTATGCTGAGGTGTGATGTCATTTTAGGGAGGAGGGGGTCTGGCTTTTTGTGATGATGTGGGGGGGGGGGGGGGGTAAAAATCGTCAAAAAATCGTCAATAGATGAAAAATGTTTTTTTAATTGTAAAACCATCTTCTTAACCTTATCTTATATTGATAGGAATATTTTAATAACTATAGACAAAGTGCAATAATTTTTTTTGTTTTATCTTTCAGGCCCTTCAGAAAAAAAGGTCTTAGCCAGGATTGTTAGCAATAATCTGTTGTAAAAGAAACCATTTTGTATAATATTATTTAAAGGGACGTTCCAAAGAGGTTTTGTATGAATGCTCGCTCACTGCTGACCGAATGAAGTATTTAGTTGACTCCGGGAGTCAAAATAGAAATGTAAAGTATTCTGTTGATTTGATGCTGTCAGTAGCTTCCTATTGGCCAGCATTTCATCAAGCGCTTATCATTTGTTTATTTCGCGTCTCAATACATCTACCTCTGCTGTATAAGACAAACTATCAATTGCTATGGAAGAGGTGATAGTCAACTTTTTCTTTAGGTTTCATATGAACTTATTTGATGGGATGTTTTAGGTGCTAAATTATAAAAATACAGTGCTCAGTAAAATGAGTTGGGCATGACAGAGACAGACCATAAAACAATGAATGCACAGAACTTCTTTGTGTTCATCACCATCGAAATGTATTAAGTCGATTATGTTAATTATGATTTCAAGGTGTCATGCTGGGTTATGGTAGAATAGTTGCCTTTGAGTGTGAAAGAGCAATGAAAAGTGAATATTTTGTTTTCTGCCCTTCAGTACCCTTATTTGTGTAGTGTAATTTCAATAATTAATTTATGAACGGTGATTATATTTAATAAATTTAAAAAATTGTCATTTACTTTGTTGAAATTATGCATTAGAGAAAATGAAAATTTAATGAGTATATAATCTTATTTAAATAAAGTGCCATCCATTTTTCCCCTTTTCTAAGTTTTAATCAAGATAAAACTAACATTGTTTTACCAAATTTATTTTTCTAATTTCATAACCAATCATTCATATAATCTTCAAAGCTTTAACATTTTATTTCCCTTATTATTTCTTAAAATCTCCTTGTCAAAAGTGGAACTATGTATGTGCCTTTATTTGTTGTACGATCAAATGAAACTAACGCAAGTAACAGTTCTTAGTTTTGATTCTTCACATTGCACATGATATTGTTTATGACAATAAGTCAATCAATACAAAAAAAAAATGCTGGAATATTAAAGGTGATTTGGTACAATTTGACCTTCATTTTCCTTGATTTAAAATTGAGTTTAGAAACCTTATTTTAAATTTGTATTTATAAACAAAGCAAAGTATAACATCACATTTGTAAAGGGCACTCTGTGCTTCAACCGGCACAACAGAACAAAGACTATACACATTTGATCATTTTTCTTTTCCTTTATTTTGATGTTATTGTTAAATCACAAAGATGTTTGTATTGATTTGTCACTTTAAATCCTGATGTTTAAGCCCATGGTTGTTAGAGAGTCTTAAGACATGTTGCTGGAAGTCTTAAGACATCGGTGTAGGTAATTCAGCGCTTGTGTAGCAGAACTGTGGCTTGGATGAACCGACTTCCGATGAATCAGGATCACTGGCGACACTGTTCATCACCATAGATGGGAAGAAGTAGCGCGGCTCAAAGACCAGGAGGGTTATGAGAAGCAGGAACAAGACGCTGAGGATCTCGTGGCTCTTGTTGTACATCAGCGTCACCTTGTAAAAGATGTAGACTAGGCCAGCAAAGACCAGAACAAACAAGATGCCTTTGGCAACGATGATGCTAGAGATGAAGGGATTGGAGTCGCAATAGTTAGCGCAGTCTTCCTCCTTAATAAGCATGAGCTCATCTGGTGGTTTTTCTTTGCCGCAGCGCATGGCAAATGTGGATTTGCTGTTTTGGCAGATGCAATCATCTTTGGTGTTGAATTTGTCACATACAGGGGTGATAATGCGGAACTTTGGTGACAACTCGGGGCAGTTCTTAAAGATTAAAACATGTAGTAGATTAACATCTGGTTAAACATCAGAACAGTATACAGACACCCCTAGAACTAACACAATTCAGTGGAAATTGTTGCTGATTGATTTATTATCCCACATAACACGAATAGCCAAATAATTTTAATTGTCTGATGATAAAAACAAACAAAAAACAGTACATTTTTGAATTAATCTGAGCATAACAGGTGTAAAGAAATTCAAACGAGTAGTATCATTTGACTACAACTAGCTTTATTTGACTACGTGGAGCCTCACTGGTCTACATCTCTGTCGTTATATACATTGCGTCACGCGGCGGGGTGTGCGGTCCACAGCGGGTGTCGCCATTTAGGGGGCGACACCAAATATAAAATGTAATATCAAAACGTTAATACTGTTAAAATTTTAAATTAAAGAGGGGGGGGGGGATGTGTGACACCAAACCAAAAATGCAAAGTTAATTAAGAGGGGCGGGGCTACACCCTATCTACTGCACCGGGCAACACCTAACCTAGTGACGCCACTGGATTATAAATTGTGAATTCAGCTTTAAAATTCTAATATATTTCGATTCAGTTTTTGGGTGGCCGAATGGTAGAACTTACGACTCTTAAGCCGAAAGCCTCGGATTTGTATCCAGGGCTAGCCCACCCAGCTCTAACGTTAGGGAAACATACGGCTGGGCATAGTACTGACCACACTATCCACCACTATGTCGAGGTCAATGAATGAAATGAACTCTACATCCGCCCACTCTGAATGTTAAGAATATGCAGCTACATCTAGTCAACACATATTATCTTGCTTTCAGGATTAAAAAAAGTAAGCAAAAAAAGAAAAGAAAACAATATCCTACATTTAAAACAATAAAAGACTTTGGCCATGCCCTACCTTTGGCCCATCCATCCTTCACTAGTATTGTACCTAAACGAACATAGTCAGGTTTACCGTTTGGGGTGATTTGTTTTTCACGTCCCCGCAGCCCCCGTTCCCCAGAGTTAGTTTCCCGCGATGGC
The DNA here is from genome assembly GCF_028476545.2 of Physella acuta. NCBI lineage: Eukaryota > Metazoa > Mollusca > Gastropoda > Physidae > Physella > Physella acuta. The sequence continues at coordinate 174,133 of NW_026732025.1, forward strand.
TTGCTGCTATGGAGTGGGAGGATACTTTGGTGTCCAACTTTTCTGGGGACCTCATAGAACGACTCGAGTGCCTAGACCTACTGGAAGAAGGGTGACACCTAATATTTATAGTAATTTACACATTGAGTGATAATAGTAATAATGTATCTGATCATCTAAGGTGTATAGTATATATTCAATTTATTCAATAACGGTAACAACAGTTAGCACGGAGGCATTTTAAAAAACGCAATTGAGATCTAGCATTTAAAAAAAAAGGTGTAATAAAGAAATAGATCTAATATTACATCGTTATAGTACAAAATGAGATAGAATATACACAATTCTACAAAGTCTGCTAGGACTAGACACTAGAGTTAGCACAGGTTTGTAGGGTTAGAACAGGGGTTCCCAACCTTTTTTTACTTTTTTACTCTAGAGCACATTCTAAAATATCGGTAGGGCGGCGGGCACCACCTATTTTAAATCGACAAACTCCTTCCCGTCACCTGGGGACAAAACTTTCGATTTGCACCCTCCATCAAATTTTCGATTTGCACCCCCCCCCTCAAACTTTCGATTTCCATCCTCTTCAACCTGTCAATAATGTTTATGAAAAAAAATTCTGTCTCTGTCGAATAGTGATAGGCGGGCACATACGAATCGTTCGGCGGGCGCCATGGCGCCCGCGGGCACGGGGTTGGGAACCCCTGGTTTAGAAGAAACATCTTGATTCTAGTAAACGTAACACAGTAGACTATTTTAATAGTATTTTATAGATTTAAAGGCTTATGATATAGATCTAGATCTATAGTTCTATACTGATACTGTCAAGCTACCAGAACACTCATGTACAATGCCAGAAAAGTGGAATGCAAATATTTTATGAATGTTTAAACATATTTTGCACTATTTTAATATTGGAATGAGATTTATAAACTCATTTATGTTTTTTTGGACGTAGAATCTACTGTGTTTGTCCTCTATACCCTCGAAAGTCAATAAGCGTAGAACTTGATCTAGACAATCTAGATCTAGATCTAGATTCTAGATTCTAGATCAAGATTTATTTATTATCAATTTTATTAACCAGTGGAAAAACCAAACATTAACTGGGTTATAAATTATGGACCGTTTTACAACAAATTATAGATCTAAGAGTTCAAAGTTATTGTATTTAAAAAATCGTTACCTCATTACTGCGGCTGTCTAACGAAAAAAATTTCAATTAAATTGTGCACAATAGTGTACGTTTTCTTGCTAAAATCGGAGATTCCCATTAATTTTTTTTCGGTGTGAAAAGTTTAATGTGATTTCCTCACGTTAGTTTAAAAAAGATACTTTGAAAAAAATAATCAAAAGCTGATTTTTATCTGAAATAAATAGATTTATGTAACATTTATTTAAAGTAATAGTGAAGTAGACTAAACTAACCGTTAATGTCTTTTAAATGTTCGTCCCAAAGTAAAGAGTTTAAAATTGTTAAAATTAAACTTTTATTTACCTTAATTCATGGCCCGATCCAGAAATAGATGTTAAAATGAAAAACTAAATTTTAATCAGCCATTGTATGTTCAACTTTTGGCAAGCTAAATTAATAAATCTGAAATGATAAGTCATTTTTAAATAGCTGGGATACAAGGGAAACAACTAACTGCGTAAATTAAATTTGGTTAATTCCCTTTGACTGCTGATTTGCGATCTACCACACTTTAGCTGTCTTCTATTTTAAGCTTGGTTAAAACATAATTACATAATTAAAACTGTGTTTTTAAACGTGAGTGCCTCTTATAAAGACTTATTATTAGATTAAATCAGACGACCGTTCGGACATTTATTTTCATCCAGTTTTTTTGCCTGTATCAAATCAGGTCTTGATTGGACAGGTTTTTAAAAAAAATGTAGGCCTAATATCTCGCTGATACAAGGTTGTGTTTTTTTCCGTTTACGAGGAAATTGTTATTGCTATTTGTGTCAGAGTGGTGGTTAATTAAAATATTGAATTGTTGTTAATACATATGTTTAGATATTTGTATATTTGTATCTTTTGAGATATATAGACCTGTATATAAATGTATAAACATAGATTTAGTTAGGGGATATTTATTGTTTATACATGTATAATATATATATATATATATATATATATATATATATATATATATATATATATATATATATATATATATATATATCGCCCTGTATGTGAAAAAAGTAAACACAAGTATATTGTTATATATTGGACTCGACAGAAGGAGATCTTATTGTAAGACTAAATTCTCTAACCTAGTAGTACGTCCCCACGGAAAATTCATCTTGAGTGGATTAAGATTTTAATCAATCAAGTCACACATTTTTACCCCTGTATCCCCTCCCTTCACCCTATCCTTCTGATAGGGCAGACCACACACCGTTAACTTGCTAGCCAATCTACCCCCACCCCTCAACCAAAATCATAATCACACTTTAGGACATATCTTCGGTAGCTGTTTGACCCTCCCCCGACCCCCAGGGGCATACCCAGATCACCCCCCCCCCACGTGTTGGACATGATGTGTACAAACACACTCAACCACGTCACGTGATCTCCCCCACAGCACGTGCTTTACGGATGAGCACCTACAATTTAACATCACCCAACTTTTCCATCTTCACGTCAGGTTGCCTTACACCCCCACCCCCTCCCCACTCCCCCACACACACGCATTCAATCGGATAAACCACTGGACCGTAATAGCAATTGACAAACGATCACCGAGGTTTGTATGAGCGAATTTTCTAGAAGAAATAAGCGAGGGAAGAAGAGGAGGTCAGCCGCTGGGGGACAGGCCGACACACGGGAAACAAGCCATTAAAGGTCTGCTGGCGCCCAGGCTCATGGGGGCGTTTGACCTCGGCACGCCCAACTGCCCAAAGATCAAGGAATGAAATTTGTCTTCAGGGGCTCGCAGTTCTCTCCCTTTATACAGGATATTGAATTGTCTCCCCTACCAAACACACACCGCCGAGATTAAAACGTTTCTAGTTCTGCCAGGCGCACTCGCCCGTCCTGTTGAAGATTAAATCATTAAACTTGCCGTTACAGAAACTAATTCCACCTTCCAGTCATCAACACCGACCTTGTTGCCATTAACGGGGCCGATTATTACCGTCACTCCCGCACGTTATGTGGCAATTCAACTTTTTAAAGAACCGCTTCTCCGATAACTTATTTTGTTTCGTTAACGCATCGGGGTTAGAATTTTTAAACAATAAATTCTACTCGGTTTCGTAACTGTTGTTTCGTTTTGTTCGAATTTCTGCTAGCTGATTACGTCACGACGGAGACCGATAGCCCGGACAATGAACAATGCTACTGCGAATGGAGCTATCGTTCATTAGATGATTAAAGCCGTTCCGCTTGACCGCACGGCGCAGACTGATCCAGATACCATCGACATGCATGGCTTGTAGTGGCGGCTGGAGTGATTCATGTACAGTGCACGCGAGCGAGGTGGCCAAATTAGGGGTAAGAGGGGGAAAAAATTTCCGAGTGACTCCCTGTAGTCCGCCTGTTCATTAGGTTTAAAATGGTGTAAGTAAGGGAAACAACTGGCCTCGACTTGTAGGAATGGGAGACAACTCACGCTATCTATTCTTGGCCAAGTCGAATTTTAACGTAATTGTTTTTACATTGTATAGAGGCCTGCAGTATACTAGTAATAAAAAAAAATGTACTTTAAAAGATAAAAATAAAAACCAAAATAATTTAAATAAATACACTAGCAATACACACCCACACAATAGCCCCCCTTCCCTCCCTTGGGATAATTAATACAAAATATTACGGCATATGGCAGTGTCATAGATTAGCAACTGTAGTTACCCGCCCTTTGTTTCGGTTAAATAAAAACCCCATTGGCTGCGTTAAGATTCAACTAAGGATTTTGAATTAATTATCTTCTTTAAAAAAAAAACGGCCCGTTAATCAAAACCCAACACATAATGAACTGACACGTTAATTGCTGTAAAAATGCTACTCGGTATTGTAGATTATCGTATTGAAGAAAAATTAATTAATAATACTTTTTATAAAACATTTTTAAACATATTTTTCTAATGTTAGACAGTAGACAGTTTAAAACAATCGATTGCAATTATACTAACACGTGTTAGGGAGTTTTTGCAAATATGTAAATAAGCTGATCGATGATTTCTGTCGGCTGCCTCACGTAAAAACTTATCATTATCATTATAGTGATGTAATTAAAACATGTAAGTAATTTGGTATTTTATATCACAGTTTTAGGTTTTAGATACGTTTTAGTGTAATGTATTTCATGTTTCTAGTATTATTTTTAGCGCAATTTCCATTCTGGAGAATTGCGTTTATTAACCCGTCATTTCTGGATGTATGAATGTATGAATGAATGGATGGATGGATGGATGGATGTGTGTCCGCAGCTTTAAGTCGTATCTCCTCCTCAACGAAGCAATATCGATGACTAGTTCCAAAAGCAATTATGTTAAGCAAGTTACGAGGATTAACATAGGCCATAAAAATTTCGGGTTTCTTTCATGGATTTCCCGGAAAAGCCAAAAAACCTCGAAAAAAAGCAGTTTTTGGCCCATATCTCGGCAACCAGACCACTTAGCGACTTGAAACATTTACCAATCGATTCCTGCCATAATTTAGAACAATATTGCCGAAGAAAGGTTTCAAAAATATCCTTTAGTTCGGTCACAAATTTTTTTTTGAATTAATTAAAATTTGGACCGAATTAGTAGGCATTTTTGTCCAACCACACCACACGCGTCATCACGTTCAATAGCTGCGCCATCACGTTCAATGGCTGCGCCATCACGTTCGGTAGCTAGGCGCGCAATGGTTTTTAGTCATGTAACTCTAATGTAAATAAAACATGTAAAATACTGAATTTTTAGCGCAATTTCCATTCTGGAGAATTGCGTTTATTAACTCGTCATTTCTGGGAATGGATGGATGAATGAATGAATGTATGGATGTTTGAATGTGTGTCCGGGCTTTAAGTCGTATCTCCTCCTCAACGAAGCAATATCGATGACTAGTTTTTTTTAATAAAAAACGTTTTAATTTAACTAACCAATGGTTTTACTAACCCTGCTCTTGATTTACGCTACGACAGAGCTATTTTTAGATAACATAAGGAAATTGCGCTTAAATGTCACTAGACTTTTTAATTAACTTGTTTTACATGATGCTGTAGTGTTCTTTTTCAAGTTTTTTTTCAAGAGCAACTTGCTAAATAACACCAAACCAGGTAGAAAGAGTGATGAATAGTAGACAAAGATCAAAATTGTGTGTGTGTGTGGGGGGGGGGGGGGAGAGCTTACTTTAGATGAGGAGACAGCGGTCTAGTCTTGAAAGTTGAAACCCCGTTTGCTAAAATGTGGGTCTCAATACCATTTTCAAAAATGTAGGTCGAAATATCGTTTTTTAAAATATAGGTAAAAAATACCGCTTTCAAACTAAAATAACTAAAATGTTGTTTGAAAAAATGATTTCTAAAATGTTCGCTAAAATACCGTTTTCTAACAAAATTGTAGGTTGAAATACTGCTTTCTAAACTGGTAGGTCGAAATACTGTTTTTTAAAATGTAGGTAAAAAACACCGCTTTCTAACTAAAATATTGCTTGAAAAAAAATGATTTCTCAATTGTAGGCCAAAATACCGTTTTCTAACTAAATGTAGGTCAAAATACAATTTTTTTCGTTTTCTAACTAAAATTTAGGTCAAAATACTGTTTCCTAACATGTAGGTCAAAATACCTTTTTCTATACATGTTAAGTTGAAATACTTTTGTTCAATCGTGCAGACCGAACCACAGTTTTTGCGCACGTTTGTTTGAATGCGCTACCAAGCGCGGAAGAAAGAACCTATAAATAAATTCATCAAACGACTCCATGAGCTCGTGGCGCTGTGACATGACACCTTGGTGTATATCGATTATGTCGTATCGATACGATGACCGCCCCGATACGACTACAACGCCGTGCGACTCCCCCAGTTCCCACAGGAAGTAAAAAAAAATGGATCAAATTTAAATAAAAAACACGAAGATGAAAAAAAAATTTGGACTCATCAATCGAGCTCGGGGTTGTGAAAACGCTAGCAGACTGGGAGCCGGTCGGGAGCCGGTCGTGAGCCGGGAGCCGGGCGCGGGACTTTGGAATGACAAAAGATCACGAGCGGTACCAGAGGCGCCAACAGCTCGGTCGTGCATTCAAGCCACCGATGAAGATGACGTCTGTTTGCACCACGCACGCGCCCCATCAGGGAGCAGACACGTGACCGGCAGTAAACTTAAGACGGACGACATCCTTGCCGTGTGGGATGGTGGGAACGCAAAGGACAAATTTCGCGCATGCGTGTTCTTGTGTTTTTTTCCTCTCCCCTAGTTTTCTTTCTGTCGCGTTGTAAAAAAAAATGAAAAAAAAAAATGAAAAGATCTAAACCAGTCTTGGTTTTGTAAATAAATATCGAAGTGCGGCGGCTGTTTGATTTTTGATTTGGGAACGCAACGGTGCAGAAGTACGGGCAACAAACGTAGCCCGGCCGATCGGCTATCTCGTTGAACTTCGTTGGTTCTCGTTGGTTCTCTTTGACAGGTCACGTGTTTTAACAACCAGCGGGAGTAGAGTTTTGAAAAAAACTGGGCTCCAAATATGGGACGTCGCTGTGTTGTTGTTGATCCTGGTTGGAGTTTTAGTGTCTGGGGGCCTGGGTGCGGGATAAAGGGAAGTGGCTTTGTGTTCGTTTTCATTAACTTACTGTTGAAAAATTACTCAATGTTCATTGTTTACATTAACTTAAAGCTTAAAAATTATTGAATGTTCAATGTTTTCATCAACTTAGTTGTAGAAATGATTGAATGTTTATTCTTTGCTTCAACCTACAGTTGAAGAATTATTGAATGTTCATTTGTTCATTAACTTAAAGCTTTAAAATTATTGAATGTTCAAGGTTTTCATCAATTTAGTTTTAGAAATTATTGAATGTTCATATTGTACATCAATTTACAGCTTTGAAATTAATTATTAAATGTTCATTGATTACACCAACTTATGTAAAAAAAAACTTCATGGTGATAGTAATTCAATGAACATAGCTGAAGTAGAATGGAAATGTCGGTCTATTTGGTGTATTATAAAACTTGAAAAAAAAAAATCAAATACAACTGTAACACTGTTACAAATTCGGTGTTGTATAAAACTTTTTAACCACCCACGCAACTATAATAATGTTACAAATTTTGTTTTATAAAAAAAAATAAAAAATCCCACCATGTAACTGTAACATTTTTACGAATTCGATGTTTGATAAAACTTTTAAATATCCCAACACGCAACTGTAACATTGTTACAAATTCGGTGTTTTATAAAACGTAAAAAATCCCACCACACTGTAACATTGTTACAAATTCGGTGTTTTATAAAACGTAAAAAATCCCACCACACTGTAACATTGTTACAAATTCGGTGTTTTATAAAACGTAAAAAATCCCACCACACTGTAACATTGTTACAAATTCGGTGTTTTATAAAACGTAAAAAATCCCACCACACTGTAACATTGTTACAAATTCGGTGTTTTATAAAACGTAAAAAATCCCACCACACTGTAACATTGTTACAAATTCGGTGTTTTATAAAACGTCTAAAAAATCCCACCACACTGTAACATTGTTACAAATTGGGTGTTTTATAAAATTCCATTTTTTTTGTGTCTGGCACGGCGATGGAAACCGACCTATAATTTCAATCGATAATTGCAGAAACAAAGCAGAGGGGAGGGAACTCCATTAGCGCCAATATTCCATACGGGAGAGAGGAGCGACAACCAGATCGATGGAAATGCTTTTAGTGTTGCAACCCTTTCCCCGATCTAAAACAGCGTTAATGTTTGCTTTAAGAACGCTTTTAGACTTAAGTTTCTCGGGCTAATCAAAGCGAATAGCGGTACATTTTATATTTATACTCGTGGCTGGTACCCCCACCCCCACCCCACACCAGCCTCCTCTACCCCGGACCACCTCCCAGGTGAGGAAAATCAATCAAATAAAATTAGTTACAGTTCTCTGTAAAGAGAAACAACGGCATAAAAAATAAAATTCAAGGGACGTAATTCACAGGTTAGCTACTTTAATTACAGGGACATAATCCAGCATTTTAAATGCTGGCTTTCGTTTGGCGATAGTTTCTCAACTTGGAATAGTTTAGCGAAAATAGTAGTCCCTTATTATCTTTTTAAAATATATCGTTTTATATTGCAAAATATCTACAGTACATATGTTGTGTGTATAGGGGGGGGGGGGGAAGTAAAATTACATAATAATATTGGGGTAGGAGATTGTTTTATAACTATATTGTGTTTATGCAATAGGGCTGGTGGTATAGAGCAATATTTTATCAAACTAATTTACAATTCATAGATTCTTGTTTTAGCAGTTTTGCCATTTCAATTGTTTGAATGAATAAATTGATACAATTTGTGCACCTATGCTATTTTAAAAGTTTTATAACTGTTACAAATAAAGACGCATATATATATATATATATATATATATATATATATATATACTTATACGTATACTTTTTTTTTACCGCTGCTTCTGGTGCAATCTTGTTCTTCTCACCTGAACAATTCTTTCTTCTTAGTTCTTTGTCTGAAATCTCCCACCCCCCCCCTTTCTATTTCCAGCTCACCTTGCCGGTGTCCACCCCAGTCTTCAGTAACTCAAGTCCGCACGTGTAGACCACAATACCACCCCACTCCTTTCACCCTGACCCGGGTCCAGAGTGAGCACTGAAATTAGTCCCTCTCCACACTCACCATTTTATCTATTGAATAACGAAGTGGACCTGGAGGTCCCCTACGCCAGTGACTGGCGTTACGATTGTTACAAAATACCCATCTCAAAACCTGCATTCTCACGGCCCGGGGAGGACACGCGGACCCACCCCCATCCTCGCACGTGCCTATTCTGCCCGGGCACGTGCTAAAAGCCCCTAATTAACCAGCGCGCTCAACTCACGCGTATTCTTAAGGGCCCGTGGCGCACGCGGCCGCGCACCAGGAAAGTTGCTTTGTATTTTCGAGTTCAACAAATGAAGCATGGCTGCCCAGGCCTGACAGTAAATAACGCGTTTGTCGGTTTGTCCACGCGGGCAGGGTGTCGGGGTGTTTTTTTTTTATCCGTCGGACACCCTAGAGGGAGGACACACTCCCAGCCAGCCCGTAGAGCTAGGACACACTCCCACCCATCCCGTATGGGCACGAGGGCCCACCGGTCGAGTCTCATCCTGTTGATGCAGGTCAAACAATCCAACCTGCAGGTCAAACAATCCAACCTGCAGGTCAAACAATCCATTCTGCAGGTCAAACAATCCATTCTGCAGGTCAAACAATCCAACCTGCAGGTCAAACAATCCAACCTGCAGGTCAAACAATCCAACCTGCAGGTCAAACAATCCAACCTGCAGGTCAAACAATCCAACCTGCAGGTCAAACAATCCAACCTGCAGGTCAAACAATCCAACCTGCAGGTCAAACAATCCAACCTGCAGGTCAAACAATCCAACCTGCAGGTCAAACAATCCAACCTGCAGGTCAAACAATCCAACCTGCAGGTCAAACAATCCAACCTGCAGGTCAAACAATCCAACCTGCAGGTCAAACAATCCAACCTGCAGGTCAAACAATCCAACCTGCAGGTCAAACAATCCAACCTGCAGGTCAAACAATCCAACCTGCAGGTCAAACAATCCAACCTGCAGGTCAAACAATCCAACCTGCAGGTCTAACAATCCAACCTGCAGGTCAAACAATCCAACCTGCAGGTCAAACAATCCAACCTGCAGGTCTAACAATCCAACCTGCAGGTCAAACAATCCAACCTGCAGGTCAAACAATCCAACCTGCAGGTCTAACAATCCAACCTGCAGGTTTGATGCATGTCGAGACCACTCAGATTTTCCTGTACATTTGGGTGGCAGGTCTCCATCAAATCATACAAGTGCATCTGCCATCTGCTTTATGTCCCAAGTCCAAGAAGTGTTTCCTAATGCAAGAAGTGTTGCCTAATCCAAGAAGTGCTGCCTAATCCATGAAGTGTTTGCCGAATCCAAGGCGAGTTGCCTAATCCACCAAGTTTTGCCTAACAGCGTAGCTTTGTAGTTAGGTTACATAAGCATTAACTTGATTCATTAGTTGCATTGCTCCACTACTTCCTTCTATGGGTAAACTAGACAGTTGTCTAGACCAACTAATTCTAGACAAGTTTCTAGATCAACTAGTTTGCTCACTATGTAAACTAGACAAGTGTTAGCTGACTCGTTGACTGGGTTAACTAGACAGTTGTCTAGACCAGAAGCGTAGCGACTCCTCACGGGGACATATGTACCCACATATGTACCCACCCGCCCGCTCTCCCCCCTACGCTTCTGGTATAGACCAACTAATTCGCTGACTATGTAAACTAGACAGTTGTCTAGACCAACTAGTTAGCTGACCATGTAAACTAGACATTTGTCTAGATCTACTTGTTCGCTGACCATGTAAACTTGACAGTTGTCTAAACCTACTCGTTCGTTGACTGGGTAAACTAGACAGTTGTCTAGACCAACTAGTTCGCTGACTATGTAAACTAGACATTTGCCCAGTAAATCCAAACATTACATAAAGTTAGATCGAGTTGTATACGTAATCCCTGTAAGTTTGTGTGAATCTGAATTTCACAGTACACAAAGTCTTAGAGTAAATCTCTGTTAACGATTATAGCCTATATTACTTTGTTTTAAGTTGTTGTCTAATACAAATAGGTCATATTACAGGCAAGTAGTTAAGGACGGTAGGCTAGTCCAAACATCTCTTAAGATAACTAATTAATAAGTAACGGAATTTTAAAAAGCCGTACTGTTTGTAGTAATAATGAATCAATCTAGGGGACACATTGCTTCTTTTTAGTGAAAAATTTAAAGGGACATAACTTACTTCTACGGTGTTATAAGGGAAACAACAACAAAATCTGAAAGATTATAAGGGACACAACTCTCAACTGTCTTTCCCCAACGCCCATAAATTTCTAGATACCGAAATATTTTATTTCGTCCGACATTTTATGTCTGACCAAAATAGATTGCAGCACTTTCCAAAATTGCTCCTCCCCTCCCCATGACCGTCTCAGCCCCTCCCCTCCCCATGTCCACCTCACCATCCCCCCTCCCGTCCCTATCACCACCTCGGCTACCTCATCTGAAACACCGGAGGAAAGTATCGCTCGATGTCGTTTCTAGAATAACGATTTCCCCCGTTCAAAAAACTCCCCCTAGCAGAACGATTCATTAAAGAATCGATTACCAGACTAAAACTGTTTGTACTATTAGCCACTTTCAATCACAGCAATACAAACTTTTCGACAATTCCCTTGCCCCAAGTTCCGAGATCTTTAAGAAATCTTTGAATACCTCTCTTAGTACTGGTTCAATCGCTTCAAGAAATCAGTGCGGCATTAATCAAGATTAATTACACACACATTCAATAATCGATTTCCTTTCCTTTTTTATCTGTATTCGAAGAAAAAAAAAGTTGGATACTAACCCATTCAGAATCAAGGTATCGCGTTTAAAACGCAGTATCGATCCAACAGGTTACGAATCGTTCATGGCATGAATACTCGGCGTACAAGACGTCACATCCATCATTTCCCCAGCAAGATTTATGCCACCTCCCCACCCCTGGAGCAGTCACCCTCACCCCCAAACGCCGGTATCAGCCTCCAGCCCCACCCCCCAATTGTCACTCCCCCACCCCCCGATCACACAAGAGTACCGGGGTTAAAACGTTTCTCGTGTTAAGCTCAACTTTAGTGGGGTGCTCTGGTTCTGGAGAGGTCAGAAAACACCGCCGAAAGGTCACCTGATAAGGGATGAGCTGTTAATTGTCTGTAATTTACACTTCGTTAATTTTTTTCCCCGCCGCTCACAAAAAAAAAAAAAAAAGAAAAAAAAAGTAAAAGAAAAGTTAAAGAGTTATGAAATAACATGGTTTAAGACACTGAAATCGATATTGAAATTAATACAATTTGAAGATTGGATTGACGACCGCGGACTGAATAAAAATGTATTATTTATCGTTGAAATGTATAAATATTATTCCAGGAAGCTCATTGGCTTAGTATCTCTTGGTTTCCTTTGAATGTTTTAACTTAGACTATACAACGTTTCCCCGCTAAAAATGATATAGATTAAACAATTTTTTATAACCTCCTAAACACATACAAAATCACATATTTTTTTCAGAGTTGAAATACACGAAATCACATCATATCCTCTCTCTTAAAGTCAAGCTATTTAAAAACCACACAATTCTCAAAGTGTTTAAAAACAAAATGAACAGTACATTTATTTAAAGCCACCTTGAACAAATCTTCACTGCTTTATTTTAACACTGCTAGAATATTCAGGCGTAACAAATATTGCTCTCAAGATAGGCTTTGTTTTACTGTCTTTAATTCTTTGTTGAAAACATTTAAAAAGTTATATCAAATTACAGTATAAAGCATAATTTATACTACTTACCCTATGAATAGTGTTTATTATAAAAATATTTTAATGCCATTACCTAAGTAGATAAAAACATTTCTTTCGTTAGATTTTTTCATTGAAAGGTCAATGCAAAGATCATTGTGCGATGGTCATTGTAAGAAAGGTAAAAAGATGAGAAAAAATGATCAGTAAGAAGGTCATCGACCTGTCTTTCATTTGTTATGGTTTTATTGTAAAAAGTTGTCATTGTCATATGGTCAGCAAGAAGGTCATCAAAAAAAAAGGGAAACCCCGCCTATTTAATATAATTGTCAGTTTAAGCTGAACGTTGTTAAGCTCTGGCATGTTGTCCGGTGTAATGTTGTCTAATGTAATGTTGTCTGTTATTATATTGTCTGGTGTAATATTGTCTGTCTGTTATATCGTCTGTCTGGTGTTATATTGTCTGGTTTAATGTTGTCTGGTATAATATTGTCTGTCTGGTGTAATAATGTCTAATGCAATGCTGTTGAATATTATATAGGCCAAGTAACGATAACTCCATTGGAGAGTTTGTGCAAACAGAACAGGGTTCAGTGTTTCTTCCAGACTTTTTTCTCCGGGGGGCACTTGAAATTTTCGGGGGGGGGGGGGGGCGGTAGACTTTCTTCGGGGGGGGGGGGGGGGCGGACACTGTTAAAAGTATATATTTTCTATATAAATTATATCAATTTCATTTCGTTCGGGGGGCGGTAGAATTTTTTCGGGGGGGGGGGGGGGGGTGGGGTGTTGCCCCCCCCCCCCCCCCCGAAGAGATGCCTGGAAGAAACTCTGACAGGGTTACTTCCAGTGGCGTAGCGAGGTTGGGTGTCACCCGGTGCGGCACTTAATGGTGACCCATACCGGGGACAAACTTTCAATTTTCGATTTGCACCCCCCCCCCCCCCCCTCAAACTTTCGATTTGCAACCCCCCCCCCCCTCAATTAAATTTTTGATTAGCACCTCCCCCCTCTCAAACTTTCGATTTGCACCTCTTAAAAGACTATTTAACACTCGAAGTAATCACTTAAGTAAGTGGAATTATCATTTTTCTCTATATATTTTGCTAGTTTTTGCCATGGTGTCACCCCCCTAAATGGTGTCACCCGGTGTGGTCCGCACCCCCGCCCCCCCCCCTCGCTACGCCTCTGATTACTTCATCTCTTTTTTTAGAGTCTTTCCTCAAATCTTCTATTATGGTGTCATGTTGTTTCCTGTCACGTCGATCAGCCATCACGTTGGTTCCTGTCACGTCGAGCTGTTATCACGTTGGGTTCCTGTCACGTGGATCAGCTATCACGTTGGTCCATGTCACGTCGATCAGTTATTAAATTAAAGTGACTAGCTTTGGAGCCATCAATGAGGAGGGTCTCACATTATATTCCTGTCAAAAAAAAATCTATTTCTTGGCGTGCTGGGTTAAAAAAAATCGAGAGCCTTAAAAAACTTTTTTTATCAAATAAAAAAAATAAGGTCCGGTCTCCACACGGGGACAGCTAGATAAAAAAAAGTTCTGGCTCAGGGGAAAAAACTCTGGCTCAGGGGAAAAAACTCTTGCATGCACGGTTGACCTTTGCACGTCAGGCGAGATAGCGAGCAGATAAAATACACGAGGGCGGGGTTAATGCGCGCTGATTCGTGCTCACGCAATTTGTAGAGAGGGAGGGGGTAATGATGGGAGGGGGATGTATTAGATGGTAGTACATTAATAATAGGGGAATTAGATGATGGTATATTGATAGTTGTAGGGGAATTAGATGGTGGTATATTGATAGTTGTAGGGGAATTAGATGATAGTAAATTGATGGTTGTGGGGGTGGGGGGGGGGGGGTTGATGCATTAGATTATGATTAGATGATAGTACAATAATATTAAGGGAATCAGGTGATGGTATATTGATATTTGTAGGTGAATTAGATAATAGTAAATTGAGGTTTTGTGTAGGAATTAGATGATGGTATATTGGTGGTTGTGGGGGAGGGGGGAATTAAATGATAGTATATTGGTAGGGGTAGGGGGTATTAGATGATAGTACATTGATGGTTGTAGGGGGGATTAAATGAAAGTATATGATAGTGGGGGTTTTAGATGACAGTACATTAATAGTTGTGAGGGGGGGGGGATTAAATGATAGTATATTGATGATTGTGGGGAAATTAGATGCTAGTAAATTAAGGTTTAGTGATGGGAATTAAATGATATTACGTTGAGACTGGTAGCCTTTGGTAGGGCATTAGTAGATAATATTGCATTAATTTGGTGTCATTTAAAGGTAGTGTAATAGTGATGGCTGAATGGGCCCCACCTTAGCACCAACATAAGCAACACAGATGGTAATTATAAAGTCGGGTATAAGATGGACATCATTAGGGAAAGGGAAGAGAACAGAAACAAGATTGTCGAGAAGACAGTTCAAGAAAAGTGGGCTGACATTTTGGCAAGTCGAAGCTATGGCAACCGACAAACAAAATGGCGTCCCATCCTTTACCTCATGCGTTGACAAAAAAAGTGAAGTCAAAAATATTTGTTTTTTTCTTGTCAATATTTTTATCTATATAAACAAACAGACAAACAAACAAACGTTATTGATCCTCTATACCCACTCCAAAAAGACGCAAGCAAAACGGAAAGGACGAAAAAAAGGGGAAAAATTACAAGACGCGAAAAAAGAATCAATCCATATTAGACGTAGACAGGCTAGAATAGCCAGTGTCAGAGTGAATGAATTTGGCCTTCCGAAGCGAAGAGAGAAGCTGTCGGTTGACGTCGGCCCCTCCGAATGAACGCACGGCACACTTCGACAACTGACGGTAACCAATACACTCAGACCGGAAGCGAAGCTCGCGAACCGGAAGCGGAATAGCTGAAGCCCGCAATTACCAGGCGCAACCTTAATGACCTAGGCAATCTTGATGTCATGCGCGCGGGAACATGCGCGGGTCGATACTCACGTGACCTCTGATCGTTTGTTTTCATACACAACAAATTGTGACCTCCCGCCCGGCCGGGAGACGTGTTCACGCGATGCAACAGTGGCTCACGAATCGCACACGACCTTTGTCTGGGTGGCTAGGTGGAGGTGAGTAGATCGTGTACGGGGGGGGGGGGGGGTCTAGGGACTGCTCGATGTCTCTGCTTGACGGTAATACAAGGGTGTCTTCGCTATTCGAAGTCAGAAACACCGTTGTGTAACATTATGGTATCTTCGCTATACGAAGTCTGAAAAACTGTGATAACACTAGATCTCTTCGCTATTGGGAGTTTGAAACACGGTGACATTTACACTATATTATCTCTTCTATTCGGAGTTTCAACACGGGGACCTTCGCTATTCGGAGTTTTAAACACGGGGGGGGGGGTCCTTCGCTATTCGGAGGTTTAAACACAGGGGGGCCTTCGCTATTCGGAGTTTTAAACACGGGGGCCTTCGCTATTCGAAGTTTTAAACACGGGATCTTTATACTTGTAAATGTTTATTTTCGGATTTTGAAACACAGTGACTAACTAAAATCGTTGTAATGTTTTGACAATTTTTTTAAAAAGGTCAACTGACCCTGCATACGAGATAAATATATAACCTCCACCCCCTCCACCAAAGAAGTTCCACCAGTTTCCTTACGTGTTTCCACCTTCCATTACATCACTCATTACATCACACAACACCCATGTACTTGAGTTTTGAAAAATAAATCTCACAAAAAATTCCAGCTGAACATTTTAATCCGTACTTCCTCCTCTGCTCTCAAAGAATTTTTTTTGGACGTGAAGAGAAAAAAGTCCATTGTAACATCGAGATAAAGAGGAATGCTATGATTTCAATATGGGCGAGATGTAATGTATCTGGTGCTTTAAAGTATAATGTAGGGGGTAAGTATGTTACATGTAGCTTACCCGACAGTTCAAAGTAAAGTAGGGGTATGATTGTTACAAGTAGGGTACGATTGTTACATGTAGGGGAACGATTGTTACATGTAGGCTTACCATTGTTAATATGTAGGGATAAGATTGTTACATAAAGGGGAAAGATTGTTACATGTAACATAAAAGAGAACTACCTGATGAAACAAAGGGAGGTGGTGGTGAATTGATAGAAGTGGATGACAAGATGAGAGGATCCAGAAGATTGTTGACATCAGAAGATTGGGGACACCAGAAGATTGGTGACATCAGAATATTGGTGACACCAGAAGATTGGTGACATCAGAAGATTGATGACACCAGTATATTGGGGACACCAGTATATTGGTGACACCAGAAGATTGGTGACACCAGAAGATTGGTGACACCAGAAGATTGGTGACACCAGAAAATAGGTGAGACTGAGTTTTGTGAGACTTTCGATGCTCCTATCGTGACTGACACACCATAAAACCTAATTGACGCCTTGCTGGTTTTCTGGGGGGGGGGGGGGCTTTATTCAACGTACTAACCAATATATGTCTCGAGAAGATCCACCACAAAATACTTCTAATCCCACATTTTTCTTTACCCCCTAAGACAATAGCTGCACATTTGTGCGTCGGCTGACAAAACGATCCACTCCATTTTTTGATGTGCGCTTGCCCTAAGGTCTTAAGCTCTCGTACTCAGGTCTGTTACACCTTCCATTGTCCGCGTCATTTTTTATGCAATTTTACATGCTAAAAAATTCATTAATTATTAACGCCATTCAAATGACACTCACGTGAGATAAAAACAAACAGAAACAATATGGCGGGGAATGGGAAATGGGAGGTTTAGAGGCGGTGTTTGAACTCCTCCAATGTGGGATTCTGTAACACCTTGATTGGATAGTTCCTTAAAGATCTTTATTTGTCTAATGAATACTTCAGGATCTTTCTTTGTCTAATAGATTACTTAAGGATCTTTCTTTGTCTAATAGATTACTTAAGGATCTTTCTTTGACTAATGGATTACTTAAGGATCTTTTTTGGTCTAATGGGTTACTTAAGGATCTTTCTTTAATTATGGGTTACTTAAGGATCTTTTTTGGTCTAATGGGTTACTTAAGGATCTTTCTTTAATTATGGGTTACTTAAGGATCTTTTTTGGTCTAATGGGTTACTTAAGGATCTTTCTTTAATTATGGGTTACTTAAGGATCTTTTTTGGTCTAATGGGTTACTTAAGGATCTTTCTTTAATTATGGGTTACTTAAGGATCTTTTTTGGTCTAATGGGTTACTTAAGGATCTTTCTTTAATTATGGGTTACTTAAGGATCTTTTTTGGTCTAATGGGTTACTTAAGGATCTTTCTTTAATTATGGGTTACTTAAGGATCTTTTTTGGTCTAATAGGTTACTTAAGGATCTTTTTTGGTCTAATGGGTTACTTAAGGATCTTTCTTTAATTATGGGTTACTTAAGGATCTTTCTTTGTGTAATGTATTACTTAAGGATCTTTCTTTAATTATGGGTTACTTAAGGATCTTTCTTTGTGTAATGTATTACTTAAGGATCTTTCTTTAATTATGGGTTACTTAAGGATCTTTCTTTGTGTAATGTATTACTTAAGGATCTTTCTTTGTGTAATGGGTTACTTAAGGATCTTTCTTGGTGTAATGATTACTTAAAGATCTGAACTTTTTTGTTCAATGGTTGCTTTAGGATATGTACATTCTTGGTCAATGGTTGCTTTAGGACAGTGGTTCCCAACCTTTTTCGAATGGCGACCCCCTTTTATAAAAAGTAAGTGACCCGCGACCCCCCCCCCCCCCCCCCCCCATAGAATTAAAAAGCCGAAATTATTATGGAAATTAATAAGCACTAAAATAAGATTTTCTATTAGACTTTCAATATGAACT
This sequence comes from Physella acuta, assembly GCF_028476545.2. Taxonomy (NCBI): domain Eukaryota; kingdom Metazoa; phylum Mollusca; class Gastropoda; family Physidae; genus Physella; species Physella acuta. Next base: position 192,498 of record NW_026732025.1, read on the forward strand.
ACTCTTGATAACAGTTTTAATAGCATGAGTAAAATTGCATACTATTCACTAAACCTTAGTGGTTAAGTTTTTAATTTAAAAAAAAATTTGTTAACGCCTACCTATGTCATTATAAGTATCTTAATTTTGTTTTTAATCGAAGAATAGTGTTGAAAATATATTATCGAAAAGTCAATCAATTTTACGTTTGGGTATGAATGATGAATACTACACCAAAATTGTGTCTGCAGTTTTTCATCTTACTCGGAATCATTCTGCAAATCAAAGAATTCATCTTGTAATTTATCGGGAATGCTGGCAACATCAAGGGAAGAAGAGAATGGGTAATGCGTAAATGCAGATTCTTCTTTTTTCAGCTCAGAGAAATAACAATGGAGTTCGTTTTTAAGAGATTCAAGATGCCCAGAAATTGCTTCTTTCAAAATTTTAATTAGATCTATCTCACAATCAAATTCATCTACCACACTGCAGAGTTTCTCAAATTTACAATATTTCCAAGATTTATTTTATTTACCGATTTTGCAGCTTTGATAAAAATGCCCCGAGATTATCATGGAAAGTTATAATATTCGTTCATTTTCCCTAAAGCTTCAGGTTAAGCTTATCTTGATGTTCGAACACATCTGCTAGGTATGATACTCTCTCCAACCACTCTATGTCGTTTTAAGTATACCAAAAAGTCTTGTTTCCTTTGCACTTCCAAGAACAATTTGATTTCAGATTTTAATTCAAAAACACAATTTACAACATTTCGTTTGACAGCCAGCGTACTGTAGTGTAGATGAGCAGAACCTCGTGATCTATATTAATGTTTTTGCTCAGTTCTTTGAAGGCTCCAGATTTTATATACTTTACGACTTATACTAGCAATGGACTCTTGATGTCGATTGGTTAGGGCAGTGGTTAGGGAGCTAAATCTATTCTGTTTTCTGAAAGCCCAATTTTGAGCTAAACATAGATGGCGCACCATCCGTACAAACCCCCACATCCGTTCTAACCCATTTTAATCATCCAGTTTCAAAAAGGTATATATTTTCTCCATGCTATTTTCACAAAAGAGCAACTCTTCTTTGCTATCATCCGCATGAATATAGACACAGACCAGCAACTGCGAACACGAACTCACGTCTGTTGATTTATCAACTTGAAAAGAAAACAATGGTGAAAGCTTAATTTCAATAAAAATGTGTTGTTTAACATTTACGTACATGCAGCGTTTGATGAGATTTTCTCCTATTGTTTTTTTGTTTTGTTTTTTGCTTGGCATTTTCTATCGCGACTTTATTTGATGCTTGCACTAATGCTGGTGAAAACTTCCTGTTCGATCAAGTCTCTGACGTTTGCAACTAGCTTCTTACCGACGAAACAACTCCATATATTTTTTGGTGTGTTCCAAATGACTCGTCTCAAATGACGTTTTAGTTTTGAAGATTTCATAGATTCGTGACTGAGAACAACTTTGTACAGTGCGCTTTGTTTCTTCTCTATTACATTTCCAGTGATGTTAATGAATCCGAATTTCAATAATTCTTCTAAATATTTATGGTTAATTTCAAATTACTAAGGTTTAGTATACCAGTTGGCGACCCCCCAGAAAGACCTTCGCGACCCCCAGGGGGTCGCGACCCCCAGGTTGGGAACCCGTGCTTTAGGATATGCACATTCTTTGTCAATGGTTAATTAATGATCTGACCATTCTTGGTCTAAGTATTACTATGGAAATTCTTGGTATAACGCCAAAAGGCTACTTGATAAATATTGTATTTTTTTGTTTTGGGACTATTTAATGATCTGGACATTTTTAAATCTTGACTTGCGACTCTGGAAAATTTCTACAATGTTATATAATATACAGCCTATAAAGAAAAGGCTAAACTATATTAAAATGAGTACTATATTTGAAATTGTAAAAAAAAGTAAAATATATTATTTCTCTTTAAGCTTGGTGCTCATAAAGGGATTGTGTAATCAGTATTATGACCAGCTTCCTTTACTTTCTCCGCTACAAGTTGGGTATTCATTAACGCTGGGTGGACTCAACGACGTTAAGCACCCACCAGAGCTGGCTGGTCTCGTACCACGTACCGTGTACTAGAAGTTTCTAAAATGGTGTACCCTGATGGCGGGGGAAAGGGCGAACTCTTGAACGTGTTGTGTTTCCGGTTTCCGTAAAAGTGCAAATCACATTTGACAGGGATTTGTTTTGTCCTATCAACCCCCCACCCCTAAAAAAAACGACGCGTATATCAGCCCGATCTTACCGGACGTTGCCAATGGCGAGAGTGCCCTGAGGCTAGTCCAGTCTGACGCCAGGTCCGGCCATGTTGCTGACCCATTGTTCACCTACTCACCCCAAGGGAAATAACTAAAAGTACTGTGTTTGTCAGAGTAGGGGGCGCTGCGTCATATACAGATGTCATATTTATTCCAAGGTCAAAGTTCATACTGTCAAGGTTAGGAATTCGGGTTTGTATATTTGAGTTCAGAAATATAGCTGTATACAGAATAACAATTATACTTTATATCACGCATGAAGTGTCTATACAATAAGTATATCAGGTAACTTTTATAAGTGCAGTTTACCAAGTAGATGGCATACTTTGTAACAAGTATACGTTCTGAAAACTGGATAACAATACACTGATGAATTTAAATAAACGATCGGTTTTATTTCTTCTTCGAGGTACCCACAAACCTGTGACGTCGTCAGTGTTTCTTCCATACATCTCTTCGTCTACCGCCCCCCCCACCCCGAACAAAATGGAATTTATATAGCAAAATATATACTTTTAACAATTTCCGCCCAGAGGCGTAGCGACCCTTCTCGGCGCCCGGGGCGAACTTTCAATTTGGCGCCCCCCCCCCGCTTATATATATATATATATATATATATATATATATATATATATATATATATATATATATATATATATATATATATATATATATATATATATATATATATATATATATATATGTATGTGTGTGTGTGTGTGTGTGTATAATTATGTGTGTGTGATAGTGTGTTTATATATAAGCTTGTGTGTGGGTAAGAGTGTATTTGTGTGTGTAAGCGTGTGTGTAAGCGTGTATGCTACAGTCCGGACAAAGTTTAATAATTACATTGTATGATTTTCATTCCTTAAAACTTTACGACAATTTAATTCCCATTAAGATGCGTTTAACTTTTTTTGCGAAAGATTAGTAATGTCAGTAAAAAAAATAAGCCTGATCTGTGTTAGAGGGTAGTTTGTAGCTAACGCTAATATGTTTAGACCAGCCTTTTATGTTCTAGTTTTGAACGATCTCTGTTGTGATATGGTACATAGTTGGATTCGAAGTTTGTTAGAGTAAGGACACACAAGTGACATACAAGAAGAAGTTATCAGAAATATTTATTGTTCACATTGGAATACGACATGGGTATTTCGTTGATTGGTTGATGGTATGACAAAATAAGCTAGAGAAAACAAACTGGAATCCAACGGATGTTAACAGCTCGTAGTCTTGGATTTCGCAGATTTGCCCTGCCTTCTCGCACACAGTTTCTTCCAGGCATCTTTTCGGGGGGCGAAGCCCCCCGGAAAAATTTTTACGCCCCCCCCCCCGAACCAAATGAAATTTATATAATTTATATATAGAAAATATATACTTTTAACAGTGTCCGCCCCCCCCCCCCCCCGAAGAAAGTTTACCGCCTCCCCCCTCCCCCCGAAGATTTCAAGTGCCCCCCTGGAGAAAAAAGTCTGGAAGAAACACTGATCAAAAGTATCTGATCTCTCACGTTGAAGTTGAGAGAATCGTAAGAATCTTACAAAGAACTAGTCGCGTCTTTTTTTTTTAACAAAACTGGCTATTGAAATTGTACATTACGCGTTAATACACTTGGTTTCTTTACTAAGTGTTAAGAGAGTTATCTACTCACCAATCCAGTACAAATACTTGCGATTTTTGTTAGCGAAAAAAGCGCCCCCCCCCCCACCCCCACACACCATCTTGGACAAAGTTTGTAGAGCGGTTTTTAACGTAACTAACTTTTTAAAAAAAAAATGTTACACAATTATACAATGCACAGTACAATTCGTTTCTTTCTGAGAGCTAAAGGTTGTTTACTCAGAATCCTGTGTAATTTTGCTATTTTATTTAGCCTAAAAGCGCCCCCCTGCACCATCTTGATAAAAGTCACTAACGTATTTTACAGTTCAACAATCGTACAATACGTTTTAATACAATTGGTTTCTTTTAATAGTGGTAACGTTTATCGACTCAACAATCTAGTGTAAATTCTTCCGTTTTAAGTCTCGAAAAAGCGCCCCCCCCCCATCTAGGAAAAGCTTCAAAGCGGTTTTGCCGGTCACTGTTTCTTAAGAGTATATGTTTTACATTAAGAAATCAAGATAGAAAACAGTTAAATCAGTATGTAAATGCGTGTAGCCATTACGTTTCTTAACTTAGACAGTTTATAATTCAAAACTGCAGCATAAAATCAGCTTTAAAAAAATTTTCCCACCCCTTTTGGCGCCCCCATAGGGTCGGCGCCCGGGGCGGCCGCCCCCCCCGCCCCCCCCTAGCTACGCCTCTGTTTCCGCCCCGAAAATTTCAAGTGCCTCCCCCCCCCCCCCCCCCGGAGAAAAAAGGTCTGGTAGAAACGCTGGACGTCGTGCACGCGAATTAATACAACTCACAAGGCTATGACGTTATGCAATGCATTTTTACATCGCATAAGTATGTGACGTAGTGCACACGAATTATTACAACTCACGAATCTCTGACGTAGTGCACGTGAATTATTACCTCTAGTTAGTAAATCTACTGACAAGTAAAAAAAAACAACAACAACAACTCTGATTGGCCAGCCAGAGAGGTCACGTCAATAAAAGCCCCGATGATCTGACATGGAGATAAAAACGGCAGACGACAGTTTGATGGCCGGCATTCAAGTTTTTATTGTATTCAACTGGCAGACGTTATTGGACAGACTGTCATGTGGGGAGAAGTACGGGTGGAAAAAATAAAGAACTATTGAAACTTTCTGAGGTTAAGGTGACAAAAAAGTATACAGTGACAAAACTGAAAGCGCTTACTGGGTGACATTTTATATGTATATATATATATATATATATATATATATATATATATATATATATATATATATATATATATATTATATATATGGTTGCTGTTTCTACACTGACCCATCCTTCATAACCCCATTAACCACACTAAACCACACTAAATAACCACACTGACCACACTAAATAACCACATTAACCACACTAAATAACCACATTAACCACACTAAATAACCACATTAACCACACTAAATAACCACACTGACCACACTAAATAACCACATTGACCACACTAAATAACCACATTGACCACGCCAAATGAGACCAAACTGACCACACTGACCACACTAAATAACCATATTGACCACACTGACCACACTAAATAACCACATCGACCACGCCAAATGAGACCACACTGGCAACACTAAATAGCCACACTGACCACGCCACATTAACCATACTGAATAGCCACACTGACCACAATAAATAACCACACAACCACGCCACATTGACCACGCCACATTGACCATGCTATTTGACCATACTGACTGCACTTAACCAACATCAAGTTTGACTTCTGGTCTCCGGGCAATCAATACAAACCAACCCTGTCACTCTCTACCCCCCCCTCCCTTATAACAAGACGTCGTCTCCCCCACCTCCTTACACACACCACCCACAAAACCACACATTCCACAATTCCAACACAACCCCCCCCCCCCCCCCCCCACACCCAATCCACGCTACATACATATACAGCATTCCATCTTTCACTCCATGATTAGATCATTTCTCATTTTCATCCCCGGCCGTAGCGATGAAGAAAAAAAAATCGCCCCAACGTGCATTAGCGAGATTGGCTTACGACGCTGGCGTGGTCCTGGCCTGTGCCTCCATCAACCCGATTGGCTCGAGATGCTTGAAAATGCCATTTGCCTGATTGGGAGTGAAGGCTCCCCTCTGATCTTATTTCAATAATATTATAGCCAAAAATAGGACATTTGAGTAAATGTGTAGCTGGGAGGAGAGGGAAGGAGGGGAATGAGAAGAGGGAAGGAGGAGTTTTTAGCCCCGTATATCTGAGGCAAGAAAGGACAGCGGTGTCTTCTTAAGGACAAGCCGGGGATCGGTTCAAAAAATCGGATCGTAACAAATGTTTTCAGGAAACAAAATTAAAAAAAAAAATTCTTGAAAAATAATTAGCTAAAATACGACTAAGATGAGTCATATAAAGAAATATATAAGCCTACGTATGGGAGATAATTAGAATGTTTATAAATTTAGTTAATTAATTACCTAATTATTATAAAATGTAATCTGTTTTAAGCTGCAGTGATATTGATATTTTTTTACCCACGCAGCTCAATACCTGAAAGATAATATTAGTGGGTTTAAAAAAAAATGGTTTTGCGTTTCGTTGTTTAGTATTTAAACATTTTGAGGCTAAGAAACTTTTTAGATATGCCACGGTTGGAAAATCGATTTCCAGAAGGTTTGGTTTTGTTTCAAAATTGTTGGAAGACACATTGGTTAGACAGATCTTGGGTTAGAAAATTTTATTTAATGTAGGGTTAAGGTTTGCTTTTAAATTGTTGATAGAAAAAGGATTAGACATACCCTGGGCGAGACAATTGGTTTACGCAAAATATAAGTTGTGGATTTCAGTTGTAAGCAGTGCTGGCGCCAGGTTATTTAGCGCCCTAGGCAAAACTTATTAAAACGCCCCCCCCCCCTTTCACACAGATTAACTAATAAAATATATGTATGAGAAAAAAACAATTAATTGAAAGTGAAATTAATTTATTATCAATTGCATAAAAGTTATAAGTAAACATCAAAATTAAATTTTACTTGCCTATTTCGTCTCAAAAGTTTGTACTAATTCCTCCAGTTCCAGTTTACAAGCGTAATTACATTCTATTGAAATTATCCACGAGTCTACTTTGTACTTACAGACATAGCCCCCCCCCCCCCCATTAAAATTTTTCAAATACCTTCCCCCCCTCCCGGGAGAAAAAATCTGTAAAAACACTGAAAAAAAAAACAGTTCTTGTAGTGTTGTGCTCTCTGCAGACCTCCCAAGGTGAGTTCCAGAACGGAACTTACTTGTTTTAAGCTTGACTGTCTTTTATTATAATTGTAAAATGTCTAGATTTATATAGTGTGATCGTGTAACGTTTTTTTTTGTTTTTGAAAAATAAAAGGTTATAAATATTATAGATTCCAGGCTACAAATGTTATATATAAATCCTTTAGTAGACGGTGAAAAATAATAAAAAGACAATTAATTAGATGATTAGTTTGCGACTATGACGATTTTAGACGCATTTGTTGCACTATCTCATACTAACATTAATTATTGCAATATATAACGGCTACTGATGCATTTGTTTTTCAACTGGATAATGCTAAAAAAAAACTTACAAACTATTTTGTTTAGAACTTCTGCTCTATATAATTGTTACCAGTGTTTCTTCCAGACTTTTTTCTCCGGGGGGGGGGGGGGGGGGCACTAGAAATTTTCGGGGGCGGGGGAGGGCAGTAGACTTTCTTCGGGGGGGGGGGGCGGACACTGTTAAAAGTATATATTTTCTATATAAATTATATAAATTTCATTTCGTTGGGGGGCGGCAAAATTTTTTCGAAGAGATGCCTGGAAAAAACACTGATTGTTACAATAGCAAATAGTAACTTATAGTTGTATTTATATGTATGCGGACAACCTAAGGTGCATGAATTTGAAATGCATGTATTATCTCCCATTTGAAAATCCAAATACCAACATTTTATTCAAGGGAAATAACTTTTATTAAAAATAGCTAAATTAATCAAGTGTAATAAGACATACTTGAAAAACACAATTAAAAAATCTAAATTTTATTATGTAATAATTATAAAATATCTTTTATATAAGCTATATAACCGTGGCAATACAATATATTTTATCAATTGACTACTTAACTGTAAGTTTGGTTTGAATGTCGAAACACAGTAGCTTTATTATAACATACTTCTAGTGAATTTTGATGACGTACTTCAAAATACTACTTATACAGTAAAATGATAAATTCAAATTTTGGATACCCCTAAACAAGGGGACACCATTCAAAATAAATAAACTTCGGGCAACTCATATAATTATTGGTTAAATATAACAAAATTACAATTTGAAAAGTGCAAAGTTTACGGTTAGTTATAAATTCCAGCCTATATAATATTATACATAGTGGTAATACAGATTCCTAAAAAAAACCATGATTTTTCAGCTAGAAAACGCCTACCTTTCTTTGTAGTGTGTTCCGTCCTGAATTGAAATCATCTAACAGTAGTATATTAGGTCACTTTTGGTTATCATGGGTGAGCAGGAGCAGGAGCAGGAGCAGGAGCAGGAGCAAAGGCTATATAGGAAAATACTCACCCAGCCTGGGACAATGACATATAGCAAAATACTCACCCACCAGGCGCAGCCTGCCGCAGCCTGGGACAACGAGATATAGTAAAATACTCCCTGGGGGAGCAGGAGGTACACCGACATATAGCAAAATACTCACCCATCTGGGTGAGGGTGGGTGAGCAGGTGGCGCAGCCTGGGACAACGAGATATAGGAAAATACTCACCCACCTGGGTGAGGGTGGGTGAGGGTGGGTGAGCAGCCTGGGACAATGAGATATAGTAAAATACTCACCCACCCTAGGGTGGGTGAGCAGGTGGGGGAGTAGGTCAGTAGGTCACCACCGGTGACCTTGTGACGTAATTAGTAACATTATGACGTAATCATTGACCTAGTTACGTAATTTTAATGCGTTTTTTAATTAGTTTTAATGAGTTTTTTAAATTTTAATTAATTTTTGACCTAGTTACGTAATTTTATTGTTTTTTAATTAATTTGATTTTAATTACTTTGTTTGTGTTTTGTTTGTTTATTTTTAATAAGTTTAATTAATTCGATTTTTTATTTATTTTGTATTTGTTTGATTTTAACTTTTTAATTATTTTTATTTTGTTTATTTTTAATTTAATTATTTTATTTTTAATAAGTTTAATTAATTTGATTTTTATTTATTTTGTATCTAGTTACGTAATTTTAATTTTATTTTATAATTAGTTTGAATTTTTATTGACTAGTTATGTAATTTTTAATTACTTTGATTGTTTAATTAGTTTGTTTACTTGTTGTTTAATTTAATTACTTTGTTTATATTGTGTAATTTTTATTAACGAGTTACGTAATTTGCTTATTTGTTCGAAATTCATTTTATTTCTTTGATTTTAATTACTTTGTTTAATTTATTTATTTGATATATTTCTTTTCTTTGTTGTTTAATTTGTTGGTTTGTTTATTTGGTTGTATGTATGTTTTAAATTCTCCCCTACAACGACCGTGTACAAAAAACAGGTTAAATTCTCCACCACAACGAACGTTACAAACATAGAACATTCATTAAAGATAACGATTAACAACACCTGTTACTCGCTAATGGCACCCGGCACGTATCGATTCACCAGCGAAGTTTTCTCACCGCTGCCCGTTTTAATGGGAATGTATTGATCGCACCCACGGGGCCATCACACCTAATTAATTTGGTCATGCATCGTGGGTTTTTCCCCGCTCGATTTGACGGGTCATGATGATTTATGTGGGTTCGCGAAGCGATCCCACCGGGGGGTATGGTAATTAACGACGTACATTAACTGGCTTTCGGCGAAGCCAGCGTTAAGTGTGGGAACATCTGTTACCACGTTAATTGATTTTTTTTTTTTTTTTTTTTTTTTCCCCCGGTTGGATCCCGTGCTTTTCACTAACAGTTATACGGACAGTATCATAGGTTTTTGGTTTTCACCGAGGCAATGTTTTGTTGTTGGTTGGTGTAGAGTTCATACTAAGGTCGGTGAAGTTTTCACCGACGCATGTTTCAAACTCTGTCCATTCATGTCTTGGAGTTGTTGCGGATAGAATTTATACTAGGGTCGGTGAAGTTTTCCCGATGTAATATTGTTTTTGTCTTTACAAGTTCGTTTTCTGATGGTGTGTGTGTGCGTGTGTGTGTGTGTGTATGTGAGAGCTTTTTGGTTTGAGTGAAAAAGTTTGATTTGCGGTGTATAACTTACACCGATGTTTTGACTGCATAGGATTTCAAAGTTGGATGGGAAAGTTGTCACACCTTTTAATCAGCTATTACAATTAATCACAAAAGAGCATTTAAATGTACATAAAAATTTTATTTACTTAAAACAACTCCTGTGTGTGTGTGTGTGTGTGTGTGTGTGTGTGTGTGAATGTGCAGCCCGTACAAAAGGACAGTCTGGATAATGGCGTCGATGTTCTTCTTCTACCACATCACCCATTTTCCATCCCCTCAACGTATTCAAACAGAAAATACACTTGACAAGGTCGCCAGGTCCAATGAAGATAAAACCATTTTTAGCCAAACTGATAGGGTCGACCGGGTAGACGTCGGACCAACACCCCGAAAATGTTTGCAACCTTTCCTCCTCATCATGGAACCTAATGTCACTGTCCCTGTCAGAAGCTGGGTTGGGTGGTGGTGTCTCATCAAGGGGCTCAATAAAGGTTCCACCTATAGATCGCTGTACAAACACTCTCTCATAACCTAGATTCATCTCCCCTTGATTTGTCTCATGAAAGGTACTGATCATCTGTACAGGATACAATCTCACTTCCTCGGGTCCAATATCAAGACCCGTTTCCGTTTGATCCGACATTCCCGTGCTCTCACGGGAATCCCATCCACAGCACTGAAGACAAAAACATTCACCGGACATGGTATAGGGTGCTTATACGGCGGTGTTTATAGTATTCCCTGAATACCACACCTGGGTGGGCTATCGATCAATACCGTAAAGAGCGGTTTCCAACTCGGATCCAGTATTTTAAATGGTTGATTTTGATTTCAGTCATGGCTCTTATACAGGATACCGAGTTACATAACTTTCAGGGACAAGTAACAAAACAATAACTCACATCAAAAATTTAAAAAAGATCGTTTATATCATAAGTTTTTATTGAATAAAAACAACCCCATCAGCATACCGTCATGGTTCTGTCTTATTTACATATTTACATTAAAGTCTCGTTAAAGTCATGGTTGGTAAACTAAAGGGTCTTATATGTCTAGGGGAGATGTTGTGACATTGTCTGCGTCTACTTGTCTTTTAATGTAAAAGTAAGAAAGTGAGTTTCTGTGTTGGGTGTAAGTGTATATCCCCGTGTTGTATGCTCTGAACCCTGTGTTTGTCCCACCACTTGGTTCCTTTGTTGTGAGGACCTGCATGAAAGATTCTTTGCCTAGTGTGTTGTGATTTTTAGATAATCCTTTGGTTGATGTTTTATTATACTCGCCAAAACAGTGGTACGTCTTACTACATAAAGATACCATCCCATCCCCTTCATATTCTAGCTTAAACAACCCCGGTGTTCTTTTTTCATAAATTTTCCTAGCCCTACACCCCAGACAATGACTATCTACCGTGCCTTTGCCGCTTATAAATTGTGGTCTATGTGAGTCGCATACTTCTGAGGGGAACCATTTGTCGTAAATGTCAAAAAACTCGTGTTCTAGTCCCGGTCTAACGGCTTTTAACAAGTCATCGGTACTTAAGGCTAAGTATAAACTGTCCGTGTCCATCTCACATAGCTGAAAGTCGGTTCTATCTATATATTTGTCTATAAAGTCATAATAAAATTCTAACATTCTAAGTTTTGCGTACTGATAAACGAAAAAGCCTATCTGAAGAGGGAGATCCCAAACTATCTTCTTTTTTAACGTTTCTACTTCGTAAACAGCGTCGGTAAGTTTTGTCATTTTTTTAAATCGTGGATTATTAATACAATCCCCTATATCCCTATCACTACAGTAGGTCATGTCCGCATGTCGTGTTTTATCCGTCAAAGTTTTACCGTATGCCGCGTTTCCTAACAATTTCATTGTTTCACTAGTTATTGCGTATTTGTCGTCTATGTCCCCCTTTCTTCGCGCGTCTGAAACTGTATCCCCAAATGTCTTAAAACATGCAACTGGATTATATTCAACGACTTGATAAATTTTAGTTACCACCAACCCATGATTTAAATACCACTTTAAAAGGGGGGTCGCTAATAAAATTTTCTCCCCTGTAAAGCTACCGATTAAAGTCCGTCTACCGCTAGTTAATAAGTTGTTATCGATCGCGTATTGTCTCATAAACGGTCCGATGTCGTCGCGCGTAACGTACGTATTTTTAAAAATAGGTGTCATCTCACTAAAATGTTCTCTTAAACTATCCGGTACTTTAATGTCGCATTCTATCAGTCCAAAACACGAGTCGTCTAAAACAGAATCGATGATCTGTTTTTCAGTCAGGGGCCATTTCTTACCATAGGTCGGTGTCGGTGTTTTTTGTGATTTGTCAATAGATTTTAAATAGTCTTTAATAGTTGGGTTCATTTTTTTCTGGTTCCCCCACTCACATTCCCACATTTCTACAACTTTAACGTCAACAGTCTCGGTAAGGTACTTCGTAATTTCGTTTGTCTTTTTAAATAACTCTGTCAAGGGTCTGTTACTAATAGGATTTACTGTTCGGTCTTTGGTTAAGGGGCAGTCGGGGTGTCCATGAAAGAGGCAGCCATGGAACTGATAAACGGTTCGACTGTTCGCGTCCCACCCGTCTACTCTTATATGGCGAGATCCTAAGCTAACTTCGCCCCCATTAAACGCGGTTTTTAAAGTTACCCCCTTTGTTTTTGAAACCCACGATAACCACTGAAAGGCCTGTTCCCCATAATGATTCGTTTTACGCGGTCTAAACCCCTCCTCACTATTTCTAATAATCGGAAATCCCGTCGGCATTTTTTGCATTAAAGACCATAAATAAAGCGCGTTTGCGTCGTACCCCTTAATTGCCTGTACCACCTTATTACTATTCCCCCTAATGAACGTTTCACCCTTTTCGTGATGTCTATGAAAAATAATGGAGGGGCCCCCTACGATATTATTTCGGATAGTTTTATGTAACTCTGATTCGCGCTCGGAACACAAAGAAAAAGAAACGTTTTCGGGAAGTGTTTTGAATAAGTATTTTAAGGTTACCCCCGGGACAGAAATCGCGTCTTTAAAAATATCAACCCCTAAATTTTTGTAAAAATTAGTTTGCTGCTCGAGCGCTTCGATAAACGGTTTTACATCGATATTGTTATACCAAATAAGATAATCTTTAAACGTTTGCATCCCCTTCTCTACCCAAATTTGCCTACACGTCGCGTACTCCTCGTCTGAAATGTTACAATTTTTTAATGATGAAAAAAAGGCCGAATGCGGAGGTAAATCCGTTTCATCTAAGACGGCTAAATTTTTTACATATTCGTACGGAAAAAATCCCTTGGTCTCTTTAACATTATACGCGGCGAGGTATTTACTATAGCTAAACCCAGGTGCTAGATAATTAACTATATCTAAGAACTTTAATTTATTAGTTGATATACACATAAAATTATTATTTCTTTTAACTACATATTTAAACGGTGTTTGTTTATCTTCTTCGTCATCTTCGTCATCGTTACAACTAGCTCTAGGTCCCTCCTCTAACCCCTCTTCTGTGTTTGAATAAGCTAAAAAGTACTGAATAAAATACGGCTTAACGAGATTTATATCATATTTTCCTGAATTAAACCCTATAACCGGCATTTGTCGCAAATACTCGTCTAATCTACCGCTAAGAAACCTATCAAACCCTTTGTCGTTCGACTTATTATCACTACCCCTAGCTTTAGGTGGAAATAGCTTCCTGATTTGCTTAAAAACAGGCTCGAACTGTTTTCTCAAAATTCCATAAGCTGCCTCAGCGATTATGTGGAGTCTGTCAATAACCCTAGTCACTAATTCTCGAGGGTCACCAGTCGAAATAAAACAGATGGGTTCGACGAACCCATCTACGTTTGAGGCGACAGAGCAAGACAAAGGCACGTGTTTGGCTACGCTTTTTGTAACTCTACCTAACGTGGGTAACTCGGTATGGTCGAAATAGCATTCGAAATCGTAAGTTGCTCGGAAGGGATAAACAAAGTTACTTTCTACATTTAACCCATAGGACGCTAAAAACTCCCAGATTGTTTGGTGTGTCTGATAAACCCCTCCCTTATACCTATCTACTGGTTTCCCCCCATTACACCCTTTCACGTGTCTGTTCATTTGTTGAACGGTGGGCCATAATTTGTTACACACAGAACACGCGAAAGAGTGACCCGCCCCACCTATATTATTAATGTACATAAACTGATTTTGAAAAAATAAAAGATACATGGTCTCCCTAAACCTATCACTACTTCTAAGTTTCGGAAAAAGGCTCTGGTTTTCGTCAAATTCAAAAATCTCAATATTTACACTAAAACAGGACTCTAAGAGGGGAATTTCGACCAACCTAACCCCACTAAAATTAGCCAAGGTCCCGAGACCTTGGTGTGCTTGCCACTGTTTCGCGAGATTTAATGTTGGCTTTCTAAGATTTATTACGGGTGCTCCTAAATGTCTGGCTAAACATCTAAAAAAGGAGAAGTTGTCTGTGTAGGGTTTTGAATGTGAATCCTGTTGTAACATGTTAATGGCGTGATTATGTTTAATAAAGTCAGGGATGTCTGTGAGAAGGCATGTGGGTGAAGGTTTGTCTGTGGTCGTGTGTAAGTCTACCGCATCTCCCCTAAGGTCGTCTACAGGAAAAATAGTGGTGTGTGAATTAAGGTTACTGTCGATGTTAGTCTTTACGCGTTTGTTGTTTGCTATGTCGTCATACGTCGTGTGTCGTTTTAAGGAGTTAGTGTTGGTCGCGGTACGAGCTGTTTGGCTCGCTGTTGAGAGTTGGACAGTATGTGTGTCGGTCACTAATGTGGGTTGGTGTGTTTGTCTGTTGGTTGCTGATGGGGTGTCGCTTGGTATAGTTTGGTTGTTGTGTGCTGTCTTATAGTGGGTTGTTAAATTTTCTCGGCGTGTAAATACTTTCCCGCAAGTTGAACACGAATGTCTTCCTCGACCATGTGCCGTCTCTTGATGTCGTATGAAATGTTGATTACGGCTGAACACTCGGTCGCAGATCTCACATGTGAAGCGAGTCATGGCTGGGTGGCTGTTAGGTTGGGCGGCTTCCATTATTGATGAAGTGTCTAGTGTGTGGATGCTTGGGTAGGTCGCTGGCTATGGAATAAAAATAAATACATAAAATAAAAATCATAAAATAAAAAAAAAAAAACATACTTAAAACAAAATTAAAAAATGAAACGTGCCTATGGGTTTGAACGTCTAAGCTGAACGTGTAGTTAACTGTATGTGGAGATCCAAAGTGGTGTAGTTGGTTGTAGTTGGAACGTTTGGTTCAGTGGATGCCTCAGGGATGGGTGGGTAGCTCAATTGGGTCACTGGTTGCCTTGTTGGGTCGGTTGTACACTGAAAAGAAAATTCAATTGACTACTTATTTAGATACATAATTATTTAAAGGGTATTTTAATGGGGTTAGTTCCCTTAAAATAAACGTACTATTCACCTTACCTCGGTGTACGATTCAAAAGTAAAGTAATTAATTAAAAGGTATTTGAATGGGGGTTAGTTCCCTTAAAACAATACGTACTATTAACCTTACCTCGGTGTACGATACAAAATTAAATACATGTGCGTACTTATTTAATAAGATTTGATTTTAATAGGGTTAGCGCCCATAAAACAAAAGTAATATTAACCTTACCTTTAATAGAATAAACACGCACAAAAGAGGTGGTCCGTGTAGGGTTAGGTAGATGTGATGCTTGGTAAAGCTGGCGTGGGTTTAGTCTCAGGAGTCAACAGAGGTCTCATCCAGGATAAGTCGCTGTGACGCTTGATTTGAAGTCCGAAGTCGAAGTGTTTAGAACACAATTTTCGCGGTCATTTATACGATTGCTCAGCGTAATTACACCACCAGCTGTCGCACAACATCTGTTGCATAATGACCTAAGTGCTCCGCGGAAAGCCACTTAATGTACGTCGTTAATTACCATACCCCCCCGGTGGGATCGCTTCGCGAACCCACATAAATCATCATGACCCGTCAAATCGAGCGGGGAAAAACCCACGATGCATGACCAAATTAATTAGGTGTGATGGCCCCGTGGGTGCGATCAATACATTCCCATTAAAACGGGCAGCGGTGAGAAAACTTCGCTGGTGAATCGATACGTGCCGGGTGCCATTAGCGAGTAACAGGTGTTGTTAATCGTTATCTTTAATGAATGTTCTATGTTTGTAACGTTCGTTGTGGTGGAGAATTTAACCTGTTTTTTGTACACGGTCGTTGTAGGGGAGAATTTAAAACATACATACAACCAAATAAACAAACCAACAAATTAAACAACAAAGAAAAGAAATATATCAAATAAATAAATTAAACAAAGTAATTAAAATCAAAGAAATAAAATGAATTTCGAACAAATAAGCAAATTACGTAACTCGTTAATAAAAATTACACAATATAAACAAAGTAATTAAATTAAACAACAAGTAAACAAACTAATTAAACAATCAAAGTAATTAAAAATTACATAACTAGTCAATAAAAATTCAAACTAATTATAAAATAAAATTAAAATTACGTAACTAGATACAAAATAAATAAAAATCAAATTAATTAAACTTATTAAAAATAAAATAATTAAATTAAAAATAAACAAAATAAAAATAATTAAAAAGTTAAAATCAAACAAATACAAAATAAATAAAAAATCGAATTAATTAAACTTATTAAAAATAAACAAACAAAACACAAACAAAGTAATTAAAATCAAATTAATTAAAAAACAATAAAATTACGTAACTAGGTCAAAAATTAATTAAAATTTAAAAAACTCATTAAAACTAATTAAAAAACGCATTAAAATTACGTAACTAGGTCAATGATTACGTCATAATGTTACTAATTACGTCACAAGGTCACCGGTGGTGACCTACT
Organism: Physella acuta; assembly: GCF_028476545.2. Taxonomy (NCBI): domain Eukaryota; kingdom Metazoa; phylum Mollusca; class Gastropoda; family Physidae; genus Physella; species Physella acuta. Next base: position 209,538 of record NW_026732025.1, read on the forward strand.
GACCTACTCCCCCACCTGCTCACCCACCCTAGGGTGGGTGAGTATTTTACTATATCTCATTGTCCCAGGCTGCTCACCCACCCTCACCCACCTTCACCCAGGTGGGTGAGTATTTTCCTATATCTCGTTGTCCCAGGCTGCGCCACCTGCTCACCCACCCTCACCCAGATGGGTGAGTATTTTGCTATATGTCGGTGTACCTCCTGCTCCCCCAGGGAGTATTTTACTATATCTCGTTGTCCCAGGCTGCGGCAGGCTGCGCCTGGTGGGTGAGTATTTTGCTATATGTCATTGTCCCAGGCTGGGTGAGTATTTTCCTATATAGCCTTTGCTCCTGCTCCTGCTCCTGCTCCTGCTCCTGCTCACCCATGATAACCAAAAGTGACCTAATATACTACTACTTCTAACGTACGATAAACTCGACTACTCGATATACTCTACTACATTCACAAACTTCGATATCTAAACATAAGTAGACTTGATGCTCCAGAACTACAACTCGCTTAACTTCACCAAGTTCAACAACGATTTCACTGGACCTACGTTAATTGTCAACACAATTCGATACTTTAATACAGTGGCGTAGCTACCGTCAGAGGCGTAGCGACCCTTCCTGGCGCCCGGGGACATACTTCCAATTTGGCGCCCCCTCGAGAGCAAATTTTCGATTTGCCCCCCCCCCCCCTCGAACTTTTCATTTGCACCCCCCCCTCAAACTTTCGATTTGCACCCCCCCCTCGAACTTTTCATTTGCACCCCCCCTCAAACTTTCAATTTGGCGCCCCCCCTAAGGTCGGCGCCCGGGGACATATATCCCCCCGCCCCCCCCCCCCCTCGCTACGCTACTGGCTACCGTAAAGCTAGCGTAAGCAAGGCATAGGGGCCCAAGGCAAATAGGGGCCCTTTTTCGAAAGTTTGAGGGGGGATGCAAATCGAAAGTCTGAGGGGGGGGGGGACGGGGTGCAAATCAAAAGTTTGTCCCCTGTCACCGGGAAGGGTCGCTACGCCTCTGAGGGGCCCATAAACACTTTTTGCATAGTGGCCCAAAAATCCTAGCTACGCCACTGCTTTAATACCACATGACTCAATATTACCGAACTCCAGAACCACGATACCTCATCACCCACATTCTCATTTCTCTACTACCATTCAGATTCCACTAGTACCTACAACTACACAACAGCCAAATAAAACATACGACACTTTAACACTTCGATAGTTTATACGTACGAAACCATATCAGCAACAGCTTTCCGCCGTTACTCCCAGATCTAAACGCTCCATCAAAACTTACCAAACAATTACAATACTTTGAACACCCTGCCATTACAAAACTCTATACACCAGAAAAGATTTCTAGTCCAAAGTCAGAGAAAACGAGAATTAAAAACCAAAATAGTTCGTGTATTGGAACGCTAGACATGCGCTGGAGCGATCACTAAATCAACATTAAAATTAGATACCCGTTTGGAAAGTTCGAAATTTAAATTACGAGCTTATTCAATCATTTTCTACTGCAATCATGTGACACCAAAATAAAAAGGCGAAGTGATTGGTAAAAATCGCACAGACCTTACCAAATTAGGGAGGTGGGGTTGCATTTTCATCATCGCGGATTAACATAGGCCTATATTGACCTAAATTTGGGGTGGGGGTGCAAAATTGATAGTTCGTCAAGGGCGCCGAAATAGATCGCTACTCCTTTGTATATTACGATCTATAGTTAATAAAAGATAATCAAAGTTATGAATTATTAGGTACTTTTTGATAATAGCGATTAAACTTTTTGCGCCCCCCCCCCTTGGGATGGCGCCCTAGGCGACCGCCTAGTTCGCCTTATAGGTAGCGCCGGCCCTGATTGTAGAGAAAGGTTTATAATCAGAGATGTAGCGTAATGGTAATTTAGGAGTTAAAAGCACGTTAAAGTTAGTCTCTTTTCTGTTTCGGTTGGAAATGTAACGGTATATTTCAACTGACGGCAACATTTTGTCTGTAAACAACAAATCGATAAAATTCGAAAGAATCGATCTGGTAGTATGAAACAACAAACAAGAAAGAAGAAAATCCTTATCAACCAAACCTTACAAGACAATATCAACTAGGTACGTGGCTTTAGCTGATCTCTATCTGTTGAAACAACAAACAAGAAAGAAGACAATCCTTATCAACCAAACCTTACAAGACAATATTAACTAGGTACGTGGCTTTAGCTGATCTCTATCAGTTGAAACAACAAACAAGAAAGAAGAAAATCCTTATCAACCAAACGTTACAAGACGATATTAACTAGGTACGTGGCATTAGCTGATCTCTATCAGTTAAGTTTGTTCCTGGTTTCCTTCAATGATATTTAAAAAAAATACAACAAAAAGGTTTCATTAGGAGATGACGTCCACAAAAATTAATCAGACTTAATGCTTTTTTTCTCAGGCTTAGCTCTGAGCTGCCCAGTGGTCGCTGGGTATTAGCTGGGGGACAGAAGGTGGAGCAGTTCCGTGTCACCAATAGTTGTCCTCCATGTCCTGTGTCACCATCAGTTGTCCTTAAAGTCCTGTGTCACCAGCTGTTGTCCCCATGTCCTGTGTCACCAGCTGTTGTCCCCATGTCCTGTGTCACCAGCGGTTGTCCCCATGTCCTGTGTCACCAGCGGTTGCCCTTAATGTCCTGTGTCACCAGCTATTGTCCCCATGTCCTGTGTCACCAGCTGTTGTCCCCATGTCCTGTGTCACCAGCTGTTGTCCCTATGTCCTGTGTCACCAGCGGTTGTCCCCATGTCCTGTGTCACCAGCGGTTGTCCTTAATGTCCTGTGTCACCAGCTGTTGTCCCCATGTCCTGTGTCACCAACGGTTGTCCTTAATGTCCTGTGTCACCAGCTGTTGTCCCCATGTCCTGTGTCACCAGCGGTTGTCCCCATGTCCTGTGTCACCAGCGGTTGTCCTTAATGTCCTGTGTCACCAGCGGTTGTCCCCATGTCCTGTGTCACCAGCTGTTGTCCCCATGTCCTGTGTCACCAGCTGTTGTCCCCATGTCCTGTGTCACCAGCTGTTGTCCCCATGTCCTGTGTCACCAGCTGTTGTCCCCATGTCCTGTGTCACCAGCTGTTGTCCCCATGTCCTGTGTCACCAGCGGTTGTCCCCATGTCCTGTGTCAAGGCCGACAGTTAATTAGTTCCGCGCTACACTAAGGCCGGCAGCTAAAGCTTTGGTTCCGCGCTACACTAAGGCCGGCAGCTAAAGCTTTGGTTCCCCGCTACACTAAGGCCGGCAGCTAAAGCTTTGGTTCCGCGCTACACTAAGGTTGACAGCTAAAGCTTTGGTTCCCCGCTACACTAAGACCGGGAGTTAAAGACTTTGGTTCCTCGCTACACTAAGGCCGGCAGTTAAAGACTTTGGTTCCCCGCTACACTAAGGTTGGCAGCTAAAGCTTTGGTTCCCCGCTACACTAAGGCCGGCAGTTAAAGCTTTGGTTCCCCGCTACACTAAGGTTTACAGTTAATTAGTTCCCCACTACACTACGGTTGGCAGTTAAAGACTTTGGTTCCCCGCTACACTAAGGTTGACAGTTAATTAGTTCCCCGCTACACTACGGTTGGCAGTTAAAGACTTTGGTTCCCCGCTACACTAAGGCCAACAGCTAAAGCTTTGGTTGCCCGCTACACTAAGGCCGGCAGTTAAAGACTTTGGTTCCCCGCTACACTAAGGCCGGGAGTTAAAGACTTTGGTTCCTCGCTACACTAAGGCCGGCAGTTAAAGACTTTGGTTCCCCGCTACACTAAGGTTGGCAGCTAAAGCTTTGGTTCCGCGCTACACTAAGGCCGGCAGCTAAAGCTTTGGTTCCCCGCTACACTAAGGCCGACAGCTAAAGCTTTGGTTCCCCGCTACACTAAGGCCGGCAGCTAAAGCTTTGGTTCCCCGCTACACTAAGGCCGGCAGCTAAAGCTTTGGTTCCCCGCTACACTAAGGCCGGCAGTTAAAGACTTTGGTTCCCCGCTACACTAAGGCCGGCAGTTAAAGACTTTGGTTCCGCGCTACACTAAGGCCGGCAGCTAAAGCTTTGGTTCCCCGCTACACTAAGGCCGACAGCTAAAGCTTTGGTTCCCCGCTACACTAAGGCCGGCAGCTAAAGCTTTGGTTCCCCGCTACACTAAGGCCGGCAGCTAAAGCTTTGGTTCCCCGCTACACTAAGGCCGGCAGTTAAAGACTTTGGTTCCCCGCTACACTAAGGCCGGCAGCTAAAGCTTTGGTTCCCCGCTACACTAAGGCCGGCAGCTAAAGCTTTGGTTCCCCGCTACACTAAGGCCGGCAGTTAAAGACTTTGGTTCCCCGCTACACTAAGGCCGGCAGTTAAAGACTTTGGTTCCGCGCTACACTAAGGCCGGCAGCTAAAGCTTTGGTTCCCCGCTACACTAAGGCCGACAGCTAAAGCTTTGGTTCCCCGCTACACTAAGGCCGGCAGCTAAAGCTTTGGTTCCCCGCTACACTAAGGCCGGCAGCTAAAGCTTTGGTTCCCCGCTACACTAAGGCCGGCAGTTAAAGACTTTGGTTCCCCGCTACACTAAGGCCGGCAGTTAAAGACTTTGGTTCCGCGCTATACTAAGGCCGGCAGCTAAAGCTTTGGTTCCCCGCTACACTAAGGCCGACAGCTAAAGCTTTGGTTCCCCGCTACACTAAGGCCGGCAGCTAAAGCTTTGGTTCCGCGCTACACTAAGGCCGGCAGCTAAAGCTTTGGTTCCCCGCTACACTAAGGCCGGCAGTTAAAGACTTTGGTTCCCCGCTACACTAAGGCCGGCAGTTAAAGACTTTGGTTCCGCGCTACACTAAGGCCGGCAGCTAAAGCTTTGGTTCCCCGCTACACTAAGGCCGACAGCTAAAGCTTTGGTTCCCCGCTACACTAAGGCCGGAAGTTAAAGACTTTGGTTCCCCGCTACACTAAGGCCGGCAGCTAAAGCTTTGGTTCCCCGCTACACTAAGGCCGGCAGTTAAAGCTTTGGTTCCCCGCTACACTAAGGCCGGCAGTTAAAGACTTTGGTTCCCCGCTACACTAAGGCCGGCAGTTAAAGACTTTGGTTCCGCGCTACACTAAGGCCGGCAGCTAAAGCTTTGGTTCCCCGCTACACTAAGGCCGGCAGTTAAAGACTTTGGTTCCCCGCTACACTAAGGCCGGCAGTTAAAGACTTTGGTTCCGCGCTACACTAAGGCCGGCAGCTAAAGCTTTGGTTCCCCGCTACACTAAGGCCGGCAGTTAAAGACTTTGGTTCCCCGCTACACTAAGGCCGGCAGTTAAAGACTTTGGTTCCGCGCTACACTAAGGCCGGCAGCTAAAGCTTTGGTTCCCCGCTACACTAAGGCCGGCAGTTAAAGACTTTGGTTCCCCGCTACACTAAGGCCGGCAGTTAAAGACTTTGGTTCCGCGCTACACTAAGGCCGGCAGCTAAAGCTTTGGTTCCCCGCTACACTAAGGCCGGCAGCTAAAGCTTTGGTTCCCCGCTACACTAAGGCCGGCAGCTAAAGCTTTGGTTCCCCGCTACACTAAGGCCGGCAGTTAAAGACTTTGGTTCCCCGCTACACTAAGGCCGGCAGTTAAAGACTTTGGTTCCGTGCTACACTAAGGCCGGCAGCTAAAGCTTTGGTTCCCCGCTACACTAAGGCCGGCAGTTAAAGACTTTGGTTCCCCGCTACACTAAGGTTGGCAGCTAAAGCTTTGGTTCCGCGCTACACTAAGGCCGGCAGCTAAAGCTTTGGTTCCCCGCTACACTAAGGCCGACAGCTAAAGCTTTGGTTCCCCGCTACACTAAGGCCGGCAGCTAAAGCTTTGGTTCCCCGCTACACTAAGGCCGGCAGCTAAAGCTTTGGTTCCCCGCTACACTAAGGCCGGCAGTTAAAGACTTTGGTTCCCCGCTACACTAAGGCCGGCAGTTAAAGACTTTGGTTCCGCGCTACACTAAGGCCGGCAGCTAAAGCTTTGGTTCCCCGCTACACTAAGGCCGACAGCTAAAGCTTTGGTTCCCCGCTACACTAAAGCCGGCAGCTAAAGCTTTGGTTCCCCGCTACACTAAGGCCGGCAGTTAAAGCTTTGGTTCCCCGCTACACTAAGGCCGGCAGTTAAAGACTTTGGTTCCCCGCTACACTAAGGCCGGCAGCTAAAGCTTTGGTTCCCCGCTACACTAAGGCCGGCAGCTAAAGCTTTGGTTCCCCGCTACACTAAGGCCGGCAGTTAAAGACTTTGGTTCCCCGCTACACTAAGGCCGGCAGTTAAAGACTTTGGTTCCGCGCTACACTAAGGCCGGCAGCTAAAGCTTTGGTTCCCCGCTACACTAAGGCCGACAGCTAAAGCTTTGGTTCCCCGCTACACTAAGGCCGGCAGCTAAAGCTTTGGTTCCCCGCTACACTAAGGCCGGCAGCTAAAGCTTTGGTTCCCCGCTACACTAAGGCCGGCAGTTAAAGACTTTGGTTCCCCGCTACACTAAGGCCGGCAGTTAAAGACTTTGGTTCCGCGCTACACTAAGGCCGGCAGCTAAAGCTTTGGTTCCCCGCTACACTAAGGCCGACAGCTAAAGCTTTGGTTCCCCGCTACACTAAGGCCGGAAGTTAAAGACTTTGGTTCCCCGCTACACTAAGGCCGGCAGCTAAAGCTTTGGTTCCCCGCTACACTAAGGCCGGCAGTTAAAGCTTTGGTTCCCCGCTACACTAAGGCCGACAGTTAAAGACTTTGGTTCCCCGCTACACTAAGGCCGGCAGTTAAAGACTTTGGTTCCGCGCTACACTAAGGCCGGCAGCTAAAGCTTTGGTTCCCCGCTACACTAAGGCCGGCAGTTAAAGACTTTGGTTCCCCGCTACACTAAGGCCGGCAGTTAAAGACTTTGGTTCCGCGCTACACTAAGGCCGGCAGCTAAAGCTTTGGTTCCCCGCTACACTAAGGCCGACAGCTAAAGCTTTGGTTCCCCGCTACACTAAGGCCGGCAGTTAAAGACTTTGGTTCCGCGCTACACTAAGGCCGGCAGCTAAAGCTTTGGTTCCCCGCTACACTAAGGCCGGCAGTTAAAGACTTTGGTTCCCCGCTACACTAAGGCCGGCAGTTAAAGACTTTGGTTCCGCGCTACACTAAGGCCGGCAGCTAAAGCTTTGGTTCCCCGCTACACTAAGGCCGGCAGCTAAAGCTTTGGTTCCCCGCTACACTAAGGCCGGCAGCTAAAGCTTTGGTTCCCCGCTACACTAAGGCCGGCAGTTAAAGACTTTGGTTCCCCGCTACACTAAGGCCGGCAGTTAAAGACTTTGGTTCCGTGCTACACTAAGGCCGGCAGCTAAAGCTTTGGTTCCCCGCTACACTAAGGCCGACAGCTAAAGCTTTGGTTCCCCGCTACACTAAGGCCGGCAGTTAAAGACTTTGGTTCCGCGCTACACTAAGGCCGGCAGCTAAAGCTTTGGTTCCGCGCTACACTAAGGTTGACAGCTAAAGCTTTGGTTCCGCGCTACACTAAGGCCGGCAGCTAAAGCTTTGGTTCCGCGCTACACTAAGGTTGACAGCTAAAGCTTTGGTTCCCCGCTACACTAAGGCCGAGAGTTAAAGACTTTGGTTCCCCGCTACACTAAGGCCGGGAGTTAAAGACTTTGGTTCCCCACTACTCTAAGGTTGACAGTTAAAGACTTTGGTTCCCCGCTACACTAAGGCCGGCAGTTAAAGACTTTGGTTCCGCGCTACACTAAGGCCGGCAGCTAAAGCTTTGGTTCCCCGCTACACTAAGGCCGACAGCTAAAGCTTTGGTTCCCCGCTACACTAAGGCCGGCAGCTAAAGCTTTGGTTCCCCGCTACACTAAGGCCGACAGCTAAAGCTTTGGTTCCCCGCTACACTAAGGCCGGCAGTTAAAGACTTTGGTTCCCCGCTACACTAAGGCCGGGAGTTAAAGACTTTGGTTCCGCGCTACACTAAGGCCGGCAGCTAAAGCTTTGGTTCCGCGCTACACTAAGGTTGACAGCTAAAGCTTTGGTTCCCCGCTACACTAAGGCCGGGAGTTAAAGACTTTGGTTCCCCGCTACACTAAGGCCGAGAGTTAAAGACTTTGGTTCCTCGCTACTCTAAGGTTGACAGTTAAAGACTTTGGTTCCCCGCTACACTAAGGCCGGCAGTTAAAGACTTTGGTTCCCCGCTACACTAAGGTTGGCAGCTAAAGCTTTGGTTCCCCGCTACACTAAGGCCGACAGCTAAAGCTTTGGTTCCCCGCTACACTAAGGCCGGCTTTAAAGACTTTGGTTCCCCGCTACACTAAGACCGGGAGTTAAAGACTTTGGTTCCTCGCTACACTAAGGCCGGCAGTTAAAGACTTTGGTTCCCCGCTACACTAAGGTTGGCAGCTAAAGCTTTGGTTCCCCGCTACACTAAGGCCGGCAGTTAAAGCTTTGGTTCCCCGCTACACTAAGGCCGGCAGTTAAAGACTTTGGTTCCCCGCTACACTAAGGTTTACAGTTAATTAGTTCCCCGCTACACTACGGTTGGCAGTTAAAGACTTTGGTTCCCCGCTACACTAAGGTTGACAGTTAATTAGTTCCCCGCTACACTACGGTTGGCAGTTAAAGACTTTGGTTCCCCGCTACACTAAGGCCAACAGCTAAAGCTTTGGTTCCCCGCTACACTAAGGCCGGCAGTTAAAGACTTTGGTTCCCCGCTACACTAAGGCCGGGAGTTAAAGACTTTGGTTCCCCGCTACACTAAGGTTGGCAGCTAAAGCTTTGGTTCCCCGCTACACTAAGGCCGACAGCTAAAGCTTTGGTTCCCCGCTACACTAAGGCCGGCAGTTAAAGACTTTGGTTCCCCGCTACACTAAGGCCGGGAGTTAACGACTTTGGTTCCGCGCTACACTAAGGCCGGCAGCTAAAGCTTTGGTTCCGCGCTACACTAAGGTTGACAGCTAAAGCTTTGGTTCCCCGCTACACTAAGACCGGGAGTTAAAGACTTTGGTTCCTCGCTACACTGAGGCCGGCAGTTAAAGACTTTGGTTCCCCGCTACACTAAGGTTGGCAGCTAAAGCTTTGGTTCCCCGCTACACTAAGGCCGGCAGTTAAAGCTTTGGTTCCCCGCTACACTAAGGCCGGCAGTTAAAGACGTTGGTTCCCCGCTACACTAAGGCCGGGAGTTAAAGACTTTGGTTCCCCGCTACACTAAGGTTTACAGTTAATTAGTTCCCCGCTACACTACGGTTGGCAGTTAAAGACTTTGGTTCCCCGCTACACTAAGGCCAACAGCTAAAGCTTTGGTTCCCCGCTACACTAAGGCCGGCAGTTAAAGACTTTGGTTCCCCGCTACACTAAGGTTGGCAGCTAAAGCTTTGTTTCCCCGCTACACTAAGGCCGGCAGTTAAAGCTTTGGTTCCCCGCTACACTAAGGCCGGCAGTTAAAGACTTTGGTTCCCCGCTACACTAAGGCCGGGAGTTAAAGACTTTGGTTCCCCGCTACACTAAGGTTTACAGTTAATTAGTTCCTCGCTACACTAAGTTGACAGTTAAAGACTTTGGTTCCTCGCTACACTAAGACCGGCAGTTAAAGACTCTAGTTCCCCACCAGCTACGCAATTGTCGTGCTAAAGAGCCAGTTCATCACAAGTACAGAACCACTGAAGCAGTGAATGGCATCAGTTCTAGACGACATTGACCTAGGGCCTGTAGCCACTTCAGCTGCACGTTAATGCTGTACTGAGTGCATCACCTCAAGGATCGCCTTATGTGATTCGATGGTGATAGGGTTAGAAGGCGTGGTCTATAGTGGTGACACCGGTCATTAACAATGAGCTAATTAATTAACTCTGTGACTATTACATTAGCGAAAACAGATACTTAAAGGTAAAGGTTGTAGCTCACCATAAACCGCGCGTGTTGTGAGAGGATGGTGATGTGTGGGGTGGGGGAGGGGGGTATAGGGTAGTACTGTGCCACTAGTGTATTATGGAGTTGGGGGGGGTGTGGGGAGGGTAGGGCCTGAATTAGAACCTACCATATGTTGCACGTGTAATGTGGGGGGGGGGTGGAAACGAGGGCAATACGATAGGCAGTGTGAGTAGTGTGTGGGTGTGGGGGGATATATGTGTGGGTTGATGAGGGGTGGGGGGATATATGTGTGGGTTGATGAGGGGTGGGGGGATATATGTGTGGGTTGATGAGGGGTGGGGGGATATATGTGTGGGTTGATGAGGGGTGGGGGGATATATGTGTGGGTTGATGAGCGGGGGTGGGGGATCTAAAAGGATTGGCACTCTCCAGAGTACTGAATTAAAATATAATCTTGTACAAACATAACTGGCACACCAACCCAAGCAGACGACACAGATCAAACCACGTGACCTCATCAAATGCGCTGAGTGACGGACACATCGACTTCCGGGTTTTGGTTTTTGTAAGAGAAATCTGAGGCGACATGTTTCTAATTTTACATTTGACCGACATTTAAACTACTATCAACATTGACACCAAGTAATTGATGAACACAAACAACATCTAAACAGTCAAACACTGAACAATCATCAGAACAACACTACAGCCTCAAAACATCTCTACAGACTCCCCCCCCCCCCCCAAAGCTCCATTTACGTTAGCATAGATTCCTTCTACATTATAATCACCCCCCCCCCCAACAAACACCAATATAGACTACAATTTTTTTTAGTTTAGATTCCCTCCGGATCAAAATCACCCCCCCCCCCCAAAAAAAAAACCCACAAAAAATAAAACAACAACAAATCAACAACAACAACAAAAAATACAGCAATATAGATCTCCACAGCCCCCCCCCCTTTTTTTTGCATCGATTCCTTATTCTTCAGCATGAAAAATTCTTTCAGCATCAAAACCACTCACCCCCCTCCCAACCTCAACTCCAAAAAAAAAAAACAAAAAAAAAACATGTACATTAAAGCTGTCGTCAACCTTGTCGTTAAAATACCTCATCACTACCTATCTATAAAGTATCATTATAGACCCCGAACACCACCATCGACCCCTACATCGGCCACCCCTCACCATCCACCCACCAATCCATCCACCCACCAATCCACCCATCCACCTACTCCAATCTCCCACATAGCTCAAGCCACAGAACAACTGATGCGATGCTAAGTGCCGTAAATGGATTTCCCTGGCCTGATACAGCCGAGGTGGGGGGGGGGGGCTGAGTCTCCATTAAGTAATTAGGCCAAGGGGTTACACAGAGGAGAACAGCAAGAATCAATGACGTCACGTCCCCAGCAAGTAAACTTCAGCCCAGTTCTGCACGTCTGCCGATAGAAGGACCCAAACAATCCATATCGTCACAGGATTGAGTAACTCAATGCACACACCCCTCCCCCACTGTGTAAGGTCACTGGTTTTTATTCAACTCTTCATGTATTTTTATCCGCTTTATTTCCCTTTGATGCCCCCCCCCCCCGCCTTCACAAACAAGCGTAAAACGCCACAGTACGATCCAAAGCGAGAGGGACGCTCCACCTCCCCCCCCCCTTTCTCCTCTTTATCCCAGACGCATTATCTATATTAATATTGCAAACACTAAACCCCTTCCAAAATAACAAATGTCAGCGGTTCTCCAATGGCTGTTTTCAATTTATCTTAATAGGCCGGCCAGGGAGAGAAAAAAAGAGCTTTTCAGTTGTATGAGGGATGATCTCTGGGCAGGATCTTCGCTCTCTGCTTCCTACCCTAGCCAGTCACTTTTCTGTATGTCGTCGCGGTCAATCTAGAACTTTCCACGTTGTGTTGTTTTTTTGTGTTTAGAACTCAACCAAAACGATGTCATTGAAAATGGGATTACATTTTCTGTAAGTGTTGGGTTCGTTGGAGTATTTGCATGTCCGGTTCTTCTCGAGTAGGCGGGATGTAGAAATGTTGACGGAAGTGACGTAGGTTGCACGTTCAAAGTGTCAACAGATATCCGCCGCCAACTGGTCAATTCTAAATTGGGCATGGATAAACAGTGAGCATGGATAAACAGTGAGCATGGATAAATAGTGAGCATGGATAAATAGTGAGCATGGATATTCTGTGGTGACCGAGGTGACGTCATGGACAATGTAGGGACTATTTCCATGTAATAAGGTAAGATTTTGTGAGTAAGTAGGATATTAGTGGGTCTTTTTAGTGTCTTATTTGTGTGTTGAAGCAAATATTTCTGCGTTTTATAAAATTATATGTTGTTATTTTGGGTATCTTTATTTTTTATTTATGGAGTTGTCTGTTTTTTTCTGCAGCCATTTCTAATTTCTGTGCACGTTTTTTTATACATTTTATTTTATTTTCCCTTTATCTGGATTTTTGTTGATTATATAATTTGTTGAGTTTCATTTTGCAATGTATTTTTAAATGTGTTTATTTTTAATGTTGCATTCCTGGGGTGTTTAAATTTCTGGCGAATTATTTTTGTCTGATGGTGACTTCAGAACGTGATGGTATTTGTATGTGTCTGAGGTCATGTCTTTATTCAAGCGATTCATTTTTTAATTGGTCACACGTAACTACATAAAGTAAACCATATATGCCTACTATTGTAAATAGACCACGCCTTACAGTCAGTTGATAAACGTACCCAACTTGAACACACGGTCCTGCAAACCACGCATAACATTCTAAATTACCAGACATGCCAAGCACAGTTGAACTCACATAAATCACACCTAAATTTACCCCCCGCCCCCCCCCCCCATAAATTTTGAAATTAACCACACATACCAATCAAAATAACCCCACATACCATCTTCAGATGACCCACATACCATCTTTAGTTGACATCACATACAATTTTCAGTTGATCCCATATAACATCTCCAATTGACCTCACCACATACCATCATCAGTTAACCCCACATACCATCTTCAGTTAACCCCACATACCATCTTCAGTTAACCCCACATACCATCTTCAGTTAACCCCGCATACCATCTCCTGTTGACCCCACATACCATCTTGTTGACCCCACATACCATCTTCAATAGGCCCCCACATACCTAACCAATGTAACAGCTAAACGTCTCTACACAAGACAATGATAAAAAGATTCTGTAAACTACCCTTCAACAACACACTGGTCAACTAAAACAAAGTTCTCATCAACGGATAGCGGGCACACTTCAATGTTTTTATCTAACATTCAATTCAAGCAATAGATTTTCCATAAAAATATTCTTGTTTTGACTAAGAAAAATGTAATGTAGTGTACTGAAACTGTTAAAACATCTCAATTCCTTCAAGCAATATGTCATATTTTAAATCAAAATACTGACATCTTATATAATTTGAATTTTCCAACCTTTCTTACTTCCCTTTCCTAAAACAAATAACCCTAGTATTACGCAACCCCGGCTAGTTCAACAAAAATGAAACAACGTTTTCTCTGGGTTTTCCCGAAGTATCGACCAAGACGCCGAAGTCATCTTCACCGCAACTAGTAGACAAATGTACTGTCCTCGCTAGGATGTGACAAGCAATTGGATTGGCTGATGGGTGACAGACACCACGCCCCTTTAGTTTATCAAATTCACCGTTGACGAGCAAGGCTTAGTTGAGGTATTAAATGGTACAAATGTTTACAAACTGAAGTGTGTCTTGTCACTCGGATAAGTCCAGTTTTTTTCTTAATACACCGGGGCTTTTAAAACATTACTTATTTCCACGTCCAAACTCTCCCCTGCCCCCCCCCCCCCCCCCCCACCTCCTACCCTTCCATAACCTCTCTAATTGTCAGAAGACATGAAAGATTTTGTTACCAGTCTCCGACAATAGACTCTTCTAAAAATAGACGTGTTAGGTTATTAGGTGCAGTGTAATCTTAGGTTAAGTGTGTGGGTTAGTTGAGGGCAAGACATGGGTTTGGGTTAGAAATAGGGGTTAGTGATTTGACATGGCTTAGGTTAGGGTGTTGGTATTAGCAAGTTTTATTAGCATTTAGTTTACTAATATAATCTAACTCGCTTTATTAAAGAAAGTTCCATTATAGTTTCATTACCGGACGCTGGTAAAACACATACCCCTTGTCAGAGTTTCTTACAGGCATCCCTTCGGGGGGCTTGTCCCCCCGAAAAAATTGTACCCCCCCCCCCCCCCGAACGAAATGAAATTTATATAATTTATATAGAAAATATATACTTTTAACAGTGTCCGCCCCCCCCCCCCCCCCCCCCCGAAGAAAGTCTACCCCCCCCGGGAGGAAAAAAGTCTGGAAGAAACACTGCCCCTTGTCCATCTTTGAACAACTGATTCCTCCCCCCCCCCCCCCCCATCTCCACCCCGACCACAGACTCACAGACGACATTGCCAGTTCCACTATTTTCCATTTTTATCCAGTACAATTTTGGGTTCGTATTTTAAATAGCACGCCTCACTTTCATTTCGGCGCAGTGGTATGGTAGATACAGTTTAGGGCTCTACTTAGGGCAAGGATTAGGGATTTAGTAATGGTTTGTACTAGGGTAAGATTAGAGGTTCAAAGTCATTATCAACTATAATTTTTCGGCTAGTTTGGCGCACGAATTATTTAATTGCTAAATTTCCTGGAAATTGATAATTAATTGCTAAGAAATTATAATTATTATAATGCTATTTCTAATCATCATAATAAAGTAAAAAGAATATTACAACCGAGGGTTGGCAATACGTGTTTGATCACGTGGGCTCAAAAGAGGGGTCACTTTGCTCTACTCAGTGGTGTTAAATCTGAACGAAGGAGTGGGGTCGTTGGTTTCATGGTAATTTGCTTTTTTATTCTCAATAAACAGATTAGGTATTTCAAATGAGTTAGGTAAAATAAAGATTCTCTTTAGACCTAGCGATTAACTTGGCGGATGGAGTAGAGTTCATACGTTTCTTGACCTCGACATATGAAATTAAGTAATGGTCAGCACTATGCCCAGCCGCTTTTACTTTCCCCAACCTAAGTCAGGTACCCATCAGAGCTGGGTGGAATCAGGGACGCCCTGCATTACCTTTCAAATGAGTTAATGCACTAAATGGGCCTACAATGAGTGCGTTTACACTATTTAGTTTGGCATAATCTTTTTTTAAAAATGCCTAGTCGTTACATATTTCATTTTCCCCAATAAAACGAATAATAAGGTAAAAAGGTATAATTCTAAAAATAAACGGTTCACAAACGAACCAAACACATTTGACCTAAAAAATCATCGCAAAAATTGATTTTTTTCCCCTTCTGACTTTCTCTTATCTTTTCTCTCACTTTCTCCCATCTTCTCCCGTGAAGAGAAAGGTCCCCTAGCATGAAACATTGATGACGGCTACAGATTAACTAGCTGACGGTAATCACCGGCTTTATTCGGATAACACGTCGGAAACTTGCGTTGACTGCGGTAAGGATTGAGTACGTCAGGGGAGGACTCGCGGGGCTGGTTTCAACCGTTGAAACACCATCAGGTCACCATGAGTGTGGTGGTGTTGGACTGAGGGTGTAGGGTGACACCTCTGGGAGATGCGTCACATACTATCATGGGGATGGGGGGGGGAGTTTTAAAGGGTAGAGCTGGGGGGGGGGGGGGGTGTTGGATGGTCTCAGAGGCTCACACGAGAGGGTGTGGTTTACTGCGTTAAGTTGACCTTCATTTGATAGAAAACAACAATAGAACACAGAACGTTTTGATGGACCCACCAAAGGAATAACAACAAAGAACAAGAATGAAAGAACAAACCAACAACACTGTACTTATATGAAGCTAGGCATTTTGGGGTATTGGCAGACCCAGATAAAAAAAAAAGATTACAGAGTATATATATATATATATATATATATATATATATATATATATATATATATATATATATATATATATATATATATATATATATACATAAACTACGTGTGTCTATGAAAATACATTAAAAACATAAAACATTTTTTTCTATGACATTCACGTAGCCTACATATAAAAATAGCTTGTTGCGCAAAAAAAAAAAAAAACCAAATACTTTCATTTAACATAAATCCTAGTATTTACTTGTCTTTTCAGTGCACAATCTCCTCTATAGAGATTAAATTATACATTGTTTTTATAATAACATCCATGATGCAATCAAAGATGCATATCACTTCACTATAGCAGGTGTACATTCAAGTTTGCACCTGTTTTTTTTTTGGTGTAGATTCAATTAGCGTGCACCAATTTTTAAATGCAGATGTTTAATTAAATCTTAGGATGAACTTATTAATTGTGTCGTTTTTAAAGGTCAATAAGAAATTCACGGGGATTAATTTAGTCGTTGTGAACTTAAGGGCGGGGTCGAATTTTATGCTTCGTGGGTTGAACAGGACAGTTTGGCCAAAAGGTAGAATGGTTGATAAAACTACATCTCTCCCTAGCTAGGATTTGGTTAAGCTCCGCCGAAGCTCGCCTTAAGCTCAACTTTGTAGTGGTAATCTTTTAATGGCGATGGCGCGGGCAGGTTCCGATCCTGCACCATGTGGGACCGTATTTCACGCTCTTTGAACTGTCACGGATGGTTGCTTGGTTAGGCTGTAGTCACCTGCGGTAGGATTTAGTCATCTTGGACTGTAGTCACCTGCGGCAGGATTTAGTCACCTGCGGTAGGATTTAGTCACCTGCGGTAGGATTTAGTCATCTGGGACTGCAGTCAGCTGCGGTAGGATTTAGTCACCTGCGGTAGGATTTAGTCACCTGCGAAAGGATGTAGTCACCTGCGGTAGGATTTTGTCAGCTGCGACAGGATATTGTCATCTGCGGCTGTATTCACCTGCGTCATGTTGTGGTGACCTACGGCAGGCTGATATCCCCTGCATGAGCTTTCATGGTCGTCCGACAATCTTGACATGTAGAAAGCTAAGCAATGGATACATAATATGTACATACTATGTACATCTCCAAACAGAATCAAATAACAAGTTCTATGGCTTACAGTGAGTGCTTCATCGAATGATATAAATTAATGAAAATAATGCATGTCCGAACTGATCGTTATGCTGATCATCAATATAAACTAATCATTGTCAAATATTGAATTGTAGACATAAACTGGACCATCAATGTTTCTATTATGTTGGCAGTGGGACTGTTTTGTCGGGGCCGTTTTGTCGGCGCTGTTGTTGACGCCGCATAGTAGAAATATGTCTTTTAGTGTGTGACCAGAAAAAAAGCGCAACGGAAAAAAACCGCAAAAAATGCGCAACGGGAAAAAGCGCAAATAGAAAAAAAAGCGCACACAGAAAAATGCGCAAAGAGAAAAACGAGCAACCAGAATATTGCGCAACTAGAAAATCATATCTAAACAAGGTATGAAGTTAACGTTTATTTTCTAAACGTAATAAGAAAAGCTAAACATTCAAAATGTAAAACACGAGTTGTGCAGAAAAAAAAATTAACAAAAAATTAATTAATTAGGAAACGCAGCATCCCTCATGCTAATCACAGTAAAGCCTCAGCCACAATTTCTTGAGCACCCCGTCTTTACACGTAATCTGCGCGGCCATCTTCATTCCTCAAACTTTGAACTTAACGACTCTCGTGTCGGGCGTCCCAAGATGGCGTACCGGAAGTGACGTGTTGTAATATCAGGGTGTCTAATCAAATTACACAGCGGCCATGTTTAGGCTACCCAAGTGACAACAAGAGGCAATGCTCGTTTCTTTCTTTTGTTCTTCATTTTTTTTTCGACTCAAATTTTTTTTTCTCGATTTTTAAATTTTTTTAAATAACCGACACCGTCGAGCCGTTAGCTCGCCCTGTCAAGGGTGTTCTCCGTAGACAGGAAGTACTCCTCGTCTCGCGAGATCACGGAGGTAGGTCACGTGACGCCGAGCGCAGGGAGGAACGTCCAGGTGCCCATTACCGAGGCGAGCGCCTTTATGAGAAACTCGCGTGCGCGCCGGCATGAGCGCGAGCCGGGAGTGAGTTAAAGCGACATCCCGGCTTCCGTGTGTCGTCCTCGGCAGCAGTTGACTCCCAGAGACGACGTCCAACGCGCACAATATTGTCCGCGGCCTTGTGGGACGGACGCGACCCCCACCCCCTCCGCCCCCCCCCCACCCACGTCTCTTTAGCTCTAATGGAGTCCCGGATATCAAAGACATCACTTCCTCTACCCAAGATCCTCTCGGCTACTTCCGGGACTGGCTGCGTCTCCTGACTGGAAGTCGAAACTCTGGATGCGACATTTAAAAAAAAAAAAAAGATACCGATATTAAAATTATACGAAACAAAATGTGTAACTAACATGAACACTCCAAGTTACGTTCAAGGACTTAAATTATCTCTCACAGGACTACATGTGTGTGTATATATGTGTGTTTGTGCGTACGTGAACTGTGCGTCTGTTGTGGGAGGTGTGGGTTATGATGGGCGGATGAAATTCTCTCCAATCGATGTGGCGCAACCACACAGACCGCTCGTATGTTACACCAGTAACCAGGACTTATCTACCATAACCACATGATATCGTAGAACGGCAAAAAGATGTTGACTAATTAACAAAATTAATTATCAAATAATTAAAGTGACTGGAATTATAAATTAATTAAAACTTTTACATATAAAACTCAAACTTTTAACCCTTTTTTGTGAAGATGTTGAGTCTGAATTTAATTATTTTGATCCTTTTTACTCGAAAGGAGAAGTCATCAAGACGCATGTTTATTTATTTGCGCGTAATTTTGAAGTAAACA
The DNA here is from genome assembly GCF_028476545.2 of Physella acuta. NCBI lineage: Eukaryota > Metazoa > Mollusca > Gastropoda > Physidae > Physella > Physella acuta. The sequence goes on from NW_026732025.1 coordinate 228,195, forward strand.
TTACTTTAACTTAAAATAATTTGATGTGCTCTCCTGTGTTCATTTAACTTATTTACTTAACTATTGTGGAGGATTTAAGTTTTGCGTTAAAGCTTAAGGCTATAAATGCAGTTTAGTATCGTTGGCATTGTTTTGAACCTGGCCTGTGGTAGTTCCATCTTCAAACACACCTACTTGACAACATAACGAATATACATGAAGCCCAAAACATAACAAAGGACAACATAACAAACACACGCGAAGGCTAAAACACACCAAAACAACATAACAAATACACACAAAGCCCAAAAGCACACCAAAACGAAACAAATACACACGAAGCTAAAACACACCAAAACGACAACATAACAAATACACACAAAGCCCAAAACACACCAAAACGACAACATAACAAATACACACGACGCTAAAACACACAAAAAAAAAAAAACGGCAACATAGCGAATACACAAAGCCCAAAACACAAAAAAACGACAACATAACAAAATCACACACACCCAAAACACACGAAAACTAAAACATAACAAATACACACGATGCTAAAACACACAAAAAAACGACAACATAACGAATACACACGAAGCGTTGTGAGCGGCAAGATCGTAAATCGGGCGTGACGTTACCAACCATGTCGTAAATTTTGATTAACATTGTCAGACGAGCAGATGGTCAATCTACCCCCCCCTCCCTCTCACACACCACGCCTAGACCCTGAAGCCAACAGCAAACATAATACACCTAGAGCAGGACTTCAAACCATAAAAAAAAACAAAAAAAAAACCTTCCATTCTTGACATTCAAAGTAAAAAAACTTTCCCGGTAATATTTCAACTCTGCCTTCTGTCCTGTTCTCGCTGGTCTGTTGATATGGACGCCAATCCACCCCGCCACCACAAAAAAAAAAAAAAAAAAAAAAAAAAAAAAAATGCATATATTAACACTCGTCAATTTTCACGTTTTTATGTTTTTAAACTGAATAAAAAAAAGTCTATTAAAAAAACTGGTCCACAAGAATTATACACAACTTTTTAAAGTTTTAGTGTTCATTTTACAATTTAAAATGGTATTGATTCGGATTGCGCCGCACACATTTGACGACTTTTTGTGCGCCTGCGGTGTTTCGCTTCGGTTGTCTACCGTTTAATTATCATCCCCCCTTTGTTGGATGCTATTGTCTACAATTCGGTTATTATCTCCCTTGCCGGGGGAGCGGCGCTGGGCTCTGCTTTGTGGGGAAATTGTAAAAAATGTTCAGTTTGGTGTAGGGGGCGCTGGGGGGGGGGGGGTGTACTCGTCTAGAGGCCATGTAATGAAATTAATATTCTACAAAAATAAGTTATAAAAGGAAAGGGGTTGGAGGACAAAAAAAGGGGTGGGGGGGGGGGGAAGATATTGGCTGTTTTACAGTAACAATAACCAAAGTTAAACGATCGTGAAAAATTGCAATTTGCATGGAACTAAAAAGTGTTTTGTTACAATCTCATAAAGAGTAAAAAAAAAAAAAAAATTCTTAAAATATCTGAAAACGTTTCTGATAGTGTCACATTATTATCAAACAAATGTCAAAAATGTGTTAAAGATTGTCTTAGAATACTATCAAAAGGTGACAATGTTTAAAGCAGTCTCTGAATGTCTAAACGACTGTCCGTGAGTGTTTGTAAAACGGTGTAAAAAGTCCCATAGCATTGTCTAAAATCCATGCAAGATTATAAAACACATACATTCTCACAAAACATGATATAAATAGATGATGGTTAAATACACCTCTTCTACGTGTTAATTAATAAAAAAAATCACCTGCACCCCCCCCCCCCTTCCCAAAAAAAAAAAAACTCCGGTAAAAAGTAATTATTTCACCCCCCCCCCCCCAGTTGGTGTTTGATGTAGACGTCATTCTCGCATGATCTATTCATCATTTCAAGCTTTCGTCATCAGGCGGTCGATGGACTTAATGAGCACCATATGGCCTTGATTGGATCACGTATTTAAAATATGCCACAACAATATTTTTCCACAAACATTTTTTTGTCTATTCTATAGAAGGCAGAGCAGGATACTTTAGATAGCATGAAAAAATGTGTGTGGTTTTTTTTCCGTATCTTTTGAAATTGATAAAATGGGCAGCTTATTTGGTGAAAGGAGGTTGTAAAAACTATGGTGTAATCTAATTAATTAAAGAATAGAACCGTAATGAAGTTGATAATAGTATCAACTGCATGGGTTTATTTTTGGGTTAAAAGGTGCTTTGTTTTCTGGTATAACAATTTGCTAGGAGGTGGACGAGTTGTCGGACATTATGTTACATGCAGTGTTACAGATATGTAAGAATTTAGTGAACACCACTGACCAGATGTTATCATATACTGGACCTCAATGGCCTGGTGTAATCATATACTGGACACCACTGACCAGATGTAATCATATACTAGACAGTTGTGACCAGATGTAATCATATACTGGACCTCAATGGCCTGGTGTAATCATATACTGGGCTGTTGTGACTAGATGTAATTATATTTCTGGACACCACTGACCAGATGTCATATAGGACACCAGTGACCAGATGTAATCATATACTGGCCACCACTGACCAGATGTAATCATATACTGGCCACCACTGACCAGATGTAATCATATACTGGACACCAGTGACCAGATGTAATCATATACTGGACACCACTGACCAGATGTAATCATATACTGGACACCACTGACCAGATGTAATCATATACTGGACACCACTGACCAGATGTAATCATATACTGGACACCACTGACCAGATGTAATCATATACTGGACACCACTGACCAGATGTAATCATATAGGACACCACTGACCAGATGTAATCATATACTGGACACCACTGACCAGATGTAATCATATACTGGACACCACTGACCAGATGTAATCATATACTGGACACCACTGACCAGATGTAATCATATACTGGACACCACTGACCAGATGTAATCATATACTGGACACCACTGACCAGATGTAATCATATACTGGACATCATTGACCAGATGTAATCATATACTGGCCACCACTGACCAGATGTAATCATATACTGGCCACCACTGACCAGATGTAATCATATACCGGACACCACTGACCAGATGTAATCATATAGGACACCATTGACCAGATGTAATCATATACTGGACACCACTGACCAGATGTAATCATATACTGGACATCATTGACCAGATGTAATCATATACTGGCCACCACTGACCAGATGTAATCATATACTGGCCACCACTGACCAGATGTAATCATATACCGGACACCACTGACCAGATGTAATCATATAGGACACCATTGACCAGATGTAATCATATACTGGACACCACTGACCAGATGTAATCATATACTGGACATAATTGACCAGATGTAATCATATACTGGCCACCACTGACCAGATGTAATCATATACCGGACACCACTGACCAGATGTAATCATATAGGACACCATTGACCAGATGTAATCATATACTGGACACCACTGACCAGATGTAATCATATACTGGACATCATTGACCAGATGTAATCATATACTGGACATAATTGACCAGATGTAATCATATACTGGACATCATTGACCAGATGTAATCATATACTGGACATCACTGACCAGATGTAATCATATACTGGACACCACTGACCAGCAATGTTCCCGCTAAGGGGAAAAAGATCGTGTGCTACGTATATTTTGTGTGCGCGGTGTTCTAAAAGTCTTATATAAAAATACATGTATTTTACAAAATGACTGCGCGGCAGTTAAAAACTACTGCGCGGCCGCGCAACCGCGCAGCTTAGAGGGAACATAGCTGACCAGCTGTAATCATATACTGGACATCATTGACCAGATGTAATCATATACTGGACATCACTGACCAGATGTAATCATATACTGGACATCATTGACCAGATGTAATCATATACTGGACATCATTGACCAGATGTAATCATATACTGGACATCATTGACCAGATGTAATCATATACTGGACATCACTGACCAGATGTAATCATATACTGGACATCATTGACCAGATGTAATCATATACTGAACATCATTGACCAGATGTAATCATATACTGGACATCATTGACCAGATGTAATCATATACTGGACACCACTGACCAGCTGTAATATACTGGACACCAGTGACCAGATGTAATCATATACTGGACACCAGTGACCAGATGTAATCATATACTGGATACCACTGACCAGATGTAATCATATACTGGACACCACTGACCAGATGTAATCATATACTGGACACCACTGACCAGATGTAATCATATACTGGATACCACTGACCAGATGTAATCATATACTGGACACCACTGACCAGATGTAATCATATACTGGATACCACTGACCAGATGTAATCATATACTGGATACCACTGACCAGATGTAATCATATACTGGACACCACTGACCAGATGTAATCATATACTGGACACCACTGACCAGATGTAATCATATACTGGACACCACTGACCAGATGTAATCATATACTGGATACCACTGACCAGATGTAATCATATACTGGACACCACTGACCAGATGTAATCATATATTGGACATCATTGACCAGATGTAATCATATACTGGACACCACTGACCAGATGTAATCATATACTGGACACCACTGACCAGATGTAATCATATACTGGATACCACTGACCAGATGTAATCATATACTGGACACCACTGACCAGATGTAATCATATATTGGACATCATTGACCAGATGTAATCATATACTGGACACCAATGACCAGATGTAATCATATACTGGACACCAGTGACCAGATGTAATCATATACTGGATACCACTGACCAGATGTAATCATATACTGGACACCACTGACCAGATGTAATCATATATTGGACATCATTGACCAGATGTAATCATATACTGGACACCAATGACCAGATGTAATCATATACTGGACACCACTGACCAGATGTAATCATATACTGGATACCACTGACCAGATGTAATCATATACTGGACACCACTGACCAGATGTAATCATATACTGGACACCCCATCATCCGATTCTTGCAGCGACTTTCACACCTTGCATTGTCAGGTGTGTCCCTACCTGCGGACATACACCACATGCTTGTGCAGGAGCCCTCAAGGATGAGACCCCGACAGCAGCGCGGCCTATTATCCTCCCCACCACAATGAGCCCGACGACAATGGCCCCGAACAAAAACCACCCAGTACAAAATGTATCCGCGGCTGAGATTTCTCTCCCTTGACTACCCGTTCTAGCCCACACTTTTGTGCTGTAAGGGGCGGTAACTGCCTCGACCAAAGGGACAAAAGCGGGGCCATATGCTTGCCCCTTGCCGCGGTGTGTCTTATTAGGGGCGCGTTGATTTATGGGCCCTAAGCAGCCGTCTTGCTGGGCCCCCTGCTGGCTGTAACCACGTGACCCTGGGGCCGCTCTTCTGTCCGCCATCTTTCACACGACGACACAAGGTTATTTCAGCTCTCAATGTGTCTTTGGGTTATTTAAAATGTTTTGGTGGACACTGGTCAGTACGGTGTCATCTTCATGGTCAAGTACTATATTCATTTTCTCAGAAAGCTGCTTACATCGAAGTGGGCAAGAATTCGGCAGTTTTCAGATGTACATTTTGTTATACTTTTATGTCACAATCATTTCTGACCCTTATCCTAAAATCTAATCCTAAAGTCTTATCCTTAAGTCTTATCCTAAAACCAGCATATATCTCGATCTATCTACCACTCGCACTAAGGCCGCATGAACTAAAACATTTTTAAAAAATCAAAATGCTAACATTTATTTCAATCCTTATGCAAAAAATACTTTACAAACTTGTTATTTCCAAAACTCTTATCAATACATTTCTATTTAAATTTAAAGATATCTTTCATATGCCATGAATCTTACTAAAAATTAGAATTTATTAGACCTTTTTTTTAATATTCCTACTCACCACCAACTACCCATTTCGCACTTCAAGCAGTGTTTTTTGCATCATAAAATATGACAGTTTTCAACATGCAACGTTTAAATATGCACGCCAAATTAACATAAAACCTGTCCCACTTAGCGAAAATATGCGCGAAAAAAATGAGCGGTGGAATCACTCCTAAATCACCCGCTTGAATATGCTTCAAAAATCACATCTCGTCTGCCTTCAACATAGGCAAATAACGTCTGCACCTCAGTGCAGTAAATAATCAACTTGTTTTAGATTGCAGTAATTGCGGAGCATCAGTTTATAAGTCGAAATTTATAATGCAGTAAAACAATCATATTCCGATAAAAGTATAAAAAATTTACGCGAAAACCCCCAACTCGGCAGACTAAAAAAAAACAAACATGCGAACAAAAATTAACAGAGTGATATTGTATATTATTAAATGAGTGCATATTTTTAAGCTCGTCTTAATTTTTTCTTCTTCCCTGCCCGTGTTTCCGCTTTCGCCTCTTTGATGCGCAAAAACCGCGCTGGGGATAAAAAAAGAAACTGTCGTGGAAAGGTTGAGGAGATTATCGCTCGCTCGTTTTTAACATTAGCGATAATCTGACAAAATTACGATAAATAGCTGCTGAGAGGATTAAGTGAGAGGGAGGGGAGTTGGTTTTTTTTTTTTTAAATTTTTTAGAAAAATTGCGGGGGTGAGAATCGTGAGATGGGGTGGGTTATGAAGGGGTCGTTTGGGGGTAAGGAAATCAAGTTTATAAGGTGAGGCAAAAAGCAGCTTAGAGTGTCGCGAGGGGGAAGGTCGTAGGAGAGGAGACAGGAGAGTGTTGGAAACAAGAGAGGGTTTAAAGAGGAGACGGAGAATTGGCCTCGGCTTCTCTTTGATGCAGTATCCGCGAGCTGGTCGGAGATTACAGACAAAAGTCTTGTTTAAATTAGAATACAAGACTTTATGGGAGATTTTTTGTCTTTGTCTTGTTTTTAGAAAAAAATGGATTGGTTGATTTCACTCGGTTAAAATGAGTTCTCACAAGAGTTTCTTTGCACTCAGTGATATTCCGAAGTAAGCATTGAGGAATTACATTGGCTTCATGGTCATTGCCGTATGTGTGTGTATACCAACATAACATCCCATGCCTATATAATGGTGACACCAATTTTTTGTACATGGTGACGCCAAATACATGGTGACACCAAATCTTTGTACATGGTGACACCAAATCTTTACATGGTGACACCAAATCTTTACATGGTGACACCAAATCTTTACATGGTGACATCAAATCTTTACATGGTGACACCAAATCTGTACATGGTGACACCACATCTTTACATGGTGACACCAAATCTTTACATGGTGACACCAAATCTTTGTACATGGTGACACCAAATCTTTACATGGTAACACCAAATCTTTACATGGTGACACCAAATCTTTACACGGTGACACCAAATCTTTACATGGTGACACCAAATCTTTACATGGTGACACCAAATCTTTACATGGTGACACCAAATCTTTACATGGTGACACCAAATCTTTACATGGTAACACCAAATCTTTACACGGTGACACCAAATCTTTACACGGTGACACCAAATCTTTACATGGTGACACCAAATCTTTACATGGTGACACCAAATCTTTACATGGTGACACCAAATCTTTACATGGTAACACCAAATCTTTACACGGTGACACCAAATCTTTACACGGTGACACCAAATCTTTACATGGTGACACCAAATCTTTACATGGTGACACCAAATCTTTGTACATGGTGACACCAAATCTTTACATGGTAACACCAAATCTTTACATGGTAACACCAACTCTTTACATGGTGACACAAAATCTTTACATGGTGACACCAAATCTTAACATGGTGACACCAAATCTTTACATGGTGACACCAAATCTTTACATGGTGTTCAAGTGTGAATATCAGATCAGATTCACGTGCCATTATTCAGATCAGATTGAAATGTTATTATTCCGATCACATTCAAGTTTCAATATTCAGACTAGATTAAAGTTTCAATATTAGGACTGGATTCAAGTGAAAAATTGAATACGTCACAATTTAATTAGGGTTCACCAACATCAACATGATGTAAGGAGCTACAATGAAGCTAATGATACACACACTAAATGCGCCATAATATATTCACTGAATACTTCAGGATACACTCACTAATGCGCCACCCGCTAACTGCACCAAAGTTAAATATACCGATAGTTCGCGCATTTTCCAGTGTTCGCGGGGATGCGTAAACAAGATGCGCGCGCACCTTGTGTGGCTCTTTATTATCTTATCTCTTATGCGCAGAAGCGCCAAATCAAATCTCCCTTAATGTACTGTTGCGATTATTTTACATGTTTTATCACAATACTAATAGGCCACGAACGTCTAAAGTTGCTTGCCTCTTATTAGAGAGCTACACAACGCTGTCTGTGTGATTTCTGTGTTTTGAATCTGCGCTAAAGTTTGTTTCGATTCTAAACCAGTTTGTCTTTTTTGTGTCGTCCTTTGTTTTGTCACCCGTTACAATCGTTTTATTGTTTAAAACACAGTTGTGACAGTTTGATAACCAGTCCAGCTTTGTTATCCCTTTGTTATTCTACACAGCTCTTTGGGATAATATCTCTTTGAATACTCACTCAAGATATCGATTTCTTATATAAATAAACAGATCGATTCTAACAGAAGCTAAACGGTTTGTGTTTATTTTTCCGCATATTCGAAACGAAATCATCTGAAACTGATGTAAATTTTGGACTCCACGCCAACGCTTACTCTCACCATATCGAAATACTGACGCGGGCTGGAGTCATGAATATAAGTAATATAAAATGATAATTATATGTTTAAGAATATAATGAAAGCATTTGTGGGCCGAAATCTCATGTACATATCTTTAAATTTTATAAAATTAATTCATAAAATGTAATTAGGCATCCAATTAAGTCAAATTTAATGTCAGATTGCATTGTCTTCATGTCTTGACCCACGTGCCAACTTTGAAAAGAATCTGTCAGAAGTGCCCGAAATTTCGCTCGAGCGGTTTGATCTATGACGACAGACTGAAGACAGAGAAACCAAGTTAAATAAAAGCTTGTAAAAAATACTAGCAGTACAAATAACAAGTCAATATTAACTTGGCTTACCGTTAATGATCTAAGCAACTAGTAACATATGGTAACATGTCAGCATCACCATCACCACCACTGGTCACGCAACAGCATCAAACAACGACATCGACAGCCACCACCTTATCGTGTCAAGCCCGCTACCAAAATGACGCCTCGTGTTTGACCGCGTCACACTCCGATGACCAGCCTGATGACGTAACTGGGCACTTGTCGGCTGCCGTGGAAACCGCTGATGGTACCGTCTGCTGAGATTTGGGGACAAACAGACGATAGGGCAGCGATAGAGGGGGTCACGTGACGTAACGCTTCAGTAAACACGGTACTCGGTAGCTAGAGGTACAGTCTTATACAGCATCACACAGCATCATACAACCTCATATAGCTTAATACAACATTGTACAGCATTATACAGCACCATACATCATAACACAGCATCATACAGAATCGTACAGCATCATACAGTCTCACACAACCTCATACATCATCATACAGCATCATGCAGCATCATACAGCATTATACAGCATCATACAGCAACATACATATTTTATAAGTGTATGTAAATGTATGTTTGGTATGTGTGTAGATATATGTTTGGTATGTGTGTAGATATATGTTTGGTATGTGCGTAGATGTATGTTTGGTATGTGTGTAGATATATGTTTGGTATGTGTGTAGATATATGTTTGGTATGTGCGTAGATGTATGTTTTGTATGTGTATGTAGAAGTATGTTTGGTATGTGTGTGTAGATGTATGTTTGGTATGTGTGTAGATGTATGTTTGGTATGTGTATGTAGATGTATGTTTGGTATGTGTATGTAGATGTATGTTTGGTATGTGTGTAGATGTATGTTTGGTATTTGTGTGTAGATGTATGTTTGGTATGTGTGTGTAGATGTATGTTTGGTATGTGTGTAGATGTATGTTTGGTATGTGTGTAGATATATGTTTTGTATTTGTGTGTAGATGTTTGTTTGGTATGTGTGTAGATATATGTTTTGTATTTGTGTGTAGATGTTTGTTTGGTATGCGTTTGTAGAATTATGTTTGGTATATGTGTGTAAATTTATGTTTGATATGTGTGGGTAGATGAATGTTTGGTATGTGTGTAGGTGTATGTTTGGTATATGTGTGTAGATGTATGTTTGGTGTTTGTTTGTAGATGCATGTTTGGTATGTGTGTGTAGATGTATGTTTGGTGTATGTGTGTAGATATATGTTTAGCATGTACGTTAGTGAAGGGTTATTACTAACGTTAAGCTTAAATTTATTTAGTCCATTCAGTCATAGATAACTGTGTAACATAAATATTTAAAAAATTAAATTGAGACCATTAACCGAATACCGATGGCACACACCAAGCCCATAACAGAGTGGCTGTGTTTATTTTGACTTGCAAGTACACATCCATCAACACGCACGTACAAACAACTCACCCCCGTAAACAAATGCTTGACCCGGTGACACGGAATGGGGGCGGAGCCACGGAATATACATGTGTAGACTGGCGGTAATTAACCTGTTAATTAGCGGGGATTTCCATGTCAGTACAACGAAGACATAGTGTAGCATCAGGACAATGACATTTGCTTGTGGACACGACATTTTGAACCACGACATTTTGAACGACTACATGTACATTGTCTGCTATTCATCAGCTGTGTTTGTTTTATTGTAGAGTGAGCGAACACTGGTAGAATAATTTAATTATACAACATTATTGGTGTTATAAAATTGTTTCATGGAAATCAACAGCTGTTATTGATCTTAATTCTAATTACTATGTTCATTTAAAGCCCATTATATATAATTATGAAGGCATTTTTATTTTAGAATAAACTCTAGTAGCATTCTAGGCAGATAATGTTAATGCCTCACACCAGTGGCGTAGCGAGGTCGGTGCAGCATTTAATGGTGTCACCCCCCAGAGGCGTAGCGACACTTCCCGGGGACAAACTTTCAATTTTCTATTTGCACTCCCCCTCAAACTTTCGATTTGCACACCACCCTCAAACTTTTATTTCCACCCCCCCCCCCCCTCAAACTTTCGATTTGCACCTCTTAAAACACTATTTATCATTTTTCTCTATATATTTTGCTATTTTTTGCCTTGGTGTCACCCCCCTGAATGGTGTCACCCGGTGTGGTCCGCAACCCCGCCCCCCCCTCGCTACGCCTCTGCCTCACACAATCATACAGGACAGATAACACTCACACCCCAGCATATTATTAATCACGTGATGACCGTAAAGTAGCATATTGCAGATAACACCCACACCCCACCCTAACATCGATCACGTGATGACCATAACGGAAGTACCCAACTTAGCTTCGGCCAAAGAAAACTACAGCACTTTAGTGATAGCCCAACAAGCGTCAGTTACCACATATTATATGGGGCCATGATAAAAAACATACTAGCAAGAATCATCATTCATCCAGACCACATTAAATCTATGATGTACATTAAAACATTAATAGGAAACGAAAAAATATATTCGCAGACATAAGATAAAACACAGGGGCGTCACTAGGTCGGGTGCCACAAGGTGTGGCGCCTCATGGTGTCACCCCCCTTCCAGGTTGTGGGGCTATTGATGTACATCATTACCAAGAGAACAGTTCGACTCTTGAGTCGTAGGAAGTCGTTGTAGTGTCATTACGTATGTGTGTTTGTCTGTGTGTGGGTGTGTGAGTGTGTGTGCGTTTGTGTGTGTGGGGGGGGGGGGGTGTGCTGGTGTTTAACTAATTTTGTTTTTTATTATTTGCAGTGAATATACAGACATTTCATGCCTATTGTATCTACATTCTTTTTAATGCATTTTTACAATCCTTTATTTTTAAGGGATCCATTTTTTCCAAATATTTTGCTTTAGCTTTAGAAAATGTTATGCGCAACTAAAAATAACATACGTGTATGCAACGCTTATTGTGTATGCTGGAGTGAGAAGTACAACACGTTGATGGATGCTAGATGGGATGCTGGACGCTGGATGAACAGATGACGGTAAATGGCTGTGTTAGGGGTTATGAAAGTTCAATGACAGTGCACGAATAACTTAATAATGAAGTTAATTTTGGATAGTATAACAAACTACCTAGACTCTAAATCAGGTCATCTAAATATACTACTAGCTGCAAAAATGTAATTTTCCTTTCTACCATTAAATAAAACTAGTAGCTTTTACAATATCATCTTAAATTTTGTATTATTTTAATCGGCATCTAAAATTATTATTTTTTTGCCATTTTTTTGTTGTCAATTTAAAAAAAAAAATTGTTGTCGATAATTTATAAAACATGATTGAAATGGGTATGGCAACATCAATTCAACGTGATCTATCGGTCTCATTCAAACGAATAAACAACTTCGCAAGCTTTTTCCAATTTGACTGTAAATAAAAGATTAGGGCTCAAACATATTGTTGCTTATTACCACACACATTTTCTTAGAATTTTAATTAGTATATTTAAATAATACATTTTTAAAAAGATAAAATATTAAAATATACTTAAGTATGTATGTATGTTGAATTTTCGCCGACTTAACGGTTTTTATTATATGTTGTCTCCCTTTTTAAACTTCATAGTCATTCATATATGAATCATTATTCATTTTAAAAACAATTTACACCGGCCACACCACACCACTTAAGCCACACCACAGAGGCCAAATCACAGAGGCCACACCACAGAGGCCACACCACAGAGGCCACACCACAGAGGCCACACCACAGAGGCCACACCACAGAGGCCACACCACAGAGGCCACACCACAGAGGCCACACCACAGAGGCCACACCACAGAGGCCACACCATACGACACCACACCACACCATACGACACCACACCACAGAGACCACACCACAGAGGCCACACCACAGAGGCCACACCACAGAGGCCACACCACAGAGCCCACACCATACGACACCACAGAGGCCACACCATACGACACCACACCACAGAGGCCACACCATACGACACCACACCACACCATACGACACCACACCATAGAGACCACATCACAGTGGCCACACCACACCATTTTGGCCACACCACAGTTGCCATACCACCCCAATTAGGCCACACCACACCACTTTGGCCACACCACCCCACTTTGGCCACACCACAGCACAGCCACACCACAGAGGCCACACCACAGAGGCCACACCACACCACAGAAGCCACACCACACCACAGAGGCCACACCATATGGGCCACACAACACAGGCCACACCACAGAGGCCACACCACAGAGGCCACACCACAGAGGCCACACCACACAGGCCACACCACACCACACAGGCCACACCACACCACAGAAGCCACACCACAGAGGCCACACCACAGAGGCCACACCACAGAGGCCACACCACAGAGGCCACATCACAGAGGCCACACCACACCACAGAGGCCACACCACACCACATGGGCCACACCACAGAGGCCACACCACACCACATAGGCCACACCACACCACAGAGGCCACATTACACAGGCCACACCACAGAGGCCACACCACACTACAGAGGCCACACCACAGAGGCCACACCACACAGGCTACACCATATGGGCCACACAACACAGGCCACACCACAGAGGCCACACCACAGAGGCCACACCACATAGGCCACACCACAGAAGCCACACCACAGAGGCCACACCACAGAGGCCACACCACAGAGGCCACACCACACAGGCCACACCACACCACACAGGCCACACCACACCACAGAAGCCACACCACAGAGGCCACACCACAGAGGCCACACCACAGAGGCCACACCACACAGGCCACACCACACCACACAGGCCACACCACACCACAGAAGCCACACCACACAGGCCACACCACACCACAGAGGCCACACCACAGAGGCCACATCACAGAAGCCACACCACAGAGGCCACACAACACCACAGCGGCCACACCAAAGAGGCCACACCACACCACAGCGGCCACACCACAGAGGCCACACCACACCACAGAAGCCACACCACAGAGGCCACACCACAGAGGCCACATCACAGAGGCCACATCACAGAAGCCACACCATACGACACCACACCACACCGTAGCTAATGAAATGATCTTCTGCTCCGTTTGCAAGTTTAAAGGGCTTAAGGCTCGATTTACAGCGGATTAGACCTACTTAAATCTATCTCCGCTCCTGACGCAGCCCTTGTAATCTGGATCCATCAAAGAAATGTGCGCATTGGGGGACTGCGCAGGGGATGCTATGGTTCCAGAACGAGATGGGTGGGGGGCGGGTAAGAAGGAGGAAGAGGAGGGAAAAACTCATTTTAAAAAAAGTACCTACGAATCCTCGTCCCGTGTTCCCTTCCGGCCAGGCATACGTTTATCTATCCATCTTAATAAACGAGGGGATTATTAGCTGATTAATTGATTAATTTAGACAATATCACGAATGTTCGGAGGGCGAAGATGAATGGGTGATTTTTCAAGACGACTAAAATAGCTGGATTAGCAGATGCTGGAGATAGTCGGCATCTGGGGTGGGGGAGGAGGGGTCGGGGGGGGGGGGGGTGATTGTCAGTTAGTAGTTGAAGGGTTATATGAATGAGCAGATGGATTAGTTAGATTAGAGGTGGCGTGTTTGGTAGTCATAATATTGCTAGTATTGGTTATATGACAGTCAAGTCTATATATATATATATATATATATATATATATATATATATATATATATATATATATATATATATATATATATATATATATATATATACATATTGTGGCATTTCGGCTGCACTAACTGGTCGCATAACCGAATAGTCCGCCCCCCCCCCCCAAATGACGACAGAGTTGCCCCCCCCCCCCCCCCATTAATTTCTGACTGTCTGCCGGTATGATTTTTTTTAGCCGGAGTTAGGCCTTGTTTATGTCGTAATATAACCGGGTCCGGCTGTTAATGTGGGGATTGGCGTGTGCGAGCCACGGGCGGGAGTTTCCCAGGGAGTTGTCCCCCCCCCCCCTCCCCCCTGCGATTAGGCCATAATAAGACCCCGTGAGTGACAAGGTGACCTGCTTTAATATGACTCCATTTTAAGACTTTTTTTTCTCTCCTTAGTGGGTGAACTTGGTGTGGTTTCTTTGTTTAAGATTTGTATTTTATTTTATATTCTCATGAAGGGAAGATAAGGGGAAATAAGTACTAGACACGCTTTTTTTATTTATTTTGGTCAATCTTAGTTAAGCTATCACCCCTTAAGATTCAAAACATTTAAATTTATATCTGTTTCGTCGATTATGATAAATAAACACATATTATCGCCCTTTATTATTAGCGTCCATCTCCGTTTGTAAAACAATCGTTGTGAACACCGCTCGCCTAACAGATCGAATGACCACTGTCACCTTGTTATCGCCCCTTTTGTTGTTGTAATGCGTAAGTGTTTAATGACAAATTTCATACACAGCGGAAAAACTTTGATACATATCGCTCAATCAGAAATATGCCAAATCTGAGAACCAAGATATAACTTTATAAGCACAAGCTTATAAAAACATTGTAAAAAAGCATTAAAATATCATAGATTTATTTTTTACAATAAATCGCCGTGCACAGAAAACTTATATTTCTGCGGTATGAGTTAATTAAATAAGTTTGAAAACGTATGTTTTGTTATCCCTTGTCTGGCAAAACAGCAACATCAAAAACTACAACAACGTTTTTCTGATTGTTCCATATCCATAATATACGAATATGTAAACATTACATTTCAACTACTAACTCACCCTACACCCCCCCCCCCCCCTCTCCAAAGAATAACTTCGCATTCTTTTAAGAGTGGTAGTATTGTATTTATTTCATTAAATAATAAATAAATAAAAATCACAAAGTGAACGTTACAGCTGACTTCTAACAACTAGTATCAACAAGAAACGAAAATGACGCCGACTTTACATCAAATAAACTTTTTATGATCTAGACAAGTGGTATAGACATTCCCTGCTAAATTGGTCGATTTTATTTTTCTCCTGGGCAAATTTGGTGGTCCGATATTTACTTGCAGCATCAAAAGTGGTCAAGCCGGTAGTGTTGTCCAGTTGGTCCATTCACTTGATGAAATCTTCTCTTTGTCGGGTACCCGACTCCATATTTGAAATCATACACAAACGGCAGATCTATCCCATCGGAGATTTTAAAATAATTGACGGAATTCAAGAGTACTCTATCGCCAACAGTCATCACAGAATCTCGTTCAATTTGTCGAAATCTCGCGAGTTTCTGTTAAACTGCAATAAAATGTCTGCAGTAAGTCTGTTGTTTGAAGGTACATCAACACCGCTTTGTTTGATCACCCGGCGGGTTATGCGCCCCTTGGCGTGATTGTACAGATAACTACCTGGACGGGGTTGTCGACCCCTGGGGATTAATTTGACGGCTGTTTGCTGTAATATGTGTATGTACCGCGTATTGTGTATGTCGGAGTGACCGGTACAACACGCTGATGGATGCTAGATGGGATGCTGGACGCTAGATGACCGTGAATGGCCGTGTTACTTTAGCGGACAATACTTCGGCTGGACATCACACACAGGGACCTATACATGGTCGGGCGGTAATTGGTCAGTGATGTTGATGATGTGGTCGGGAGGAGTGGGTTCAATCACTGTTTTAGTTAGCGTCCATTGGTTTTTAAAAAAAAATTGTATTGGGAATAGAAGAGAATAGAAGAGATCCAGTACTTAGAATTTATATGGTTAAAGACATGCCGGTAACGTTTGGGAAGTTTAGTTTGGTTTAGGGTTACTATTTCTTTTAATCCTTGCACTGCGCTGGATTAAGATCGGAACTGAGATGGTAGAGTTTCTGTCAGGAGTAAAAGCTAGAGTTATAAAGCGTGGGTTGAGTGCTAAAGTTAGAACTAGGTTAGGGTTACGGTAATTAAGTTTAAGAGCAAAGAGCTACGTATACGATTACGATACTAGAAATACAAATAAGCCAGAATCCTTTTTGTTGATGTTTTAATTAGTAGCTCTACCTTTAAATTAACGCAATTAGTATAAATTAAACACCATTAAAATTATTTTAGAATTTCACTCTGTTTTATAAAATTAGAGGAAAAAAACCACCAACAGGCAATGACCTAATTAGTTCACTTAGACAGCTATATCGGGTACTTTAATATCAACAAAAAAAGTTTATACCTTCGAGATGAAATTTAATCTTAAAATTTTTAACTTTTAACTCGACAGGGGGATATAGTTTTACAAGAGTATCCTACTTATAGTACACGAAGCCACATACAACAGATGAAAAAAAAATAATTGAAACCCACTTTTAAAAAAAAAATCTTTCCTCGAATGACGCACACACTCCTGGTATAAACTGCATTGTTTTACAAGCATTCAGATAATTTTTTTTTAATTTCAAAACTTGTAACCCGATCTGAAATTACACAAGATTTCATTTGCCTTGTTATTATTTTTTTTAAAAATACGTTCCACTTGTGGAAGATTTTTTTTTTCAAGACAATGGCACCACGTCGAAAAGAGCAGAAGACTTAATCTTGTGGCGGGGGTCTTGCAGTCGCAGGGAAGCAGACGGCACGGCACTGACGATTGGTAAATAATAAAACAGGCAGGACAATGGAACTGGCTAATGCATCGTACGACACGGCATTACAACGTGCTTTACCCAATACAATGTGCATTTTAAAAACAAAACAAAAATATTTAGAGAAAAAGAATTCAGTAGCATTAAAAAAAATCCGTGTAGATTTTTTTTCCACATTGAAATTGTTTTTGTGTGTACAATTTGAGGTTCAATATTATGAACAAAGGGGAAACAAATATAGAATCTATAACAGCTAGAAACAAAGAATAAATGTATTTAACCGTCTTGCTACTAGAAACGTCATTATTCCCCCTTAGTAGTTGCATTCTCTTTTACAAATTATGGCCCATGGGATGTCTATTACATTACTGATTTGCTTGTTGGAAGACTATTAGATGACACAGAAACTGTTTGCAACCGTATGGTGTAAGGTGTTTAATCTTTGGTAGACTTATCAGAATACAGTAATGTGTGGCGTAATATTATAGGTGTTAGGGTGGTCGTTATGGCATTAGTTATTTAGTCCGCTAATTACACTAATTGCTCCTCTAAGAGATCCACCGACTACTGATTTTTGTACTAGTGATCCACCTAATGCCCCACTGATTTTTCCACAATGTTATCCACAGACTAATCCACTGATTGCTCCACCGACAGATCCACCTAATGCCCCACTGATTTTTCCACAATGTTATCCACAGACTAATCCACTGATTCCTCCACCGACAGATCCGCCAAATGCTCCACTAATTTTTCCACAATGTTATCCACAGACTAATCCACTGATTCCTCCACCGACAGATCCACCAAATGCTCCACTAATTTTTCCACAATGTTATCCACAGACTAATCCACTGATTCTTCCACCGACAGATCCACCTAATGCCCCACTAATTATTCCACAATGTTATCCACAAACTAATCGACTGATTCCTCCACCGACAGATCCACCAAATGCTCCACTAATTTTTTCACAATGCTATCCACAGACAGATCCACCAACTACCTCCTACATGTGTCACACACTTCTCCACCGAGTGCCTCCACCCTGACCAAACGACGCTAGTACCCCCGACACCAATGTGGCCCCACCATCCTTCATTAGATAGTTGTTTTGGACGTGTAAACCCCGTTTTCTTGGCTCTAGCTACTTCTTTTCTGTTCGCGCTTTTTTCCGTTGCGCAATTTTTTTGGCGCTTTTTTCCGTTGCGCTTTTTCCGTTGCGCTTTTTCGGTTGCGCTTTTTCCGTTGCGCTTTTTCCGTTGCGCTTTTTCCGTTGCGCTTTTTCCGTTGCGCTTTTTCCGTTGCGCTTTTTCCGTTGCGCTTTTTCCGTTGCGCTTTTTCCGTTGCGCTTTTTCCATTGCGCTTTTTCCGTTGCGCTTTTTCCGTTGCGCTTTTTTCCGTTGCGCATCTTTCTGGTCACCGTCTACCCTAGTCCTCTGGTTAACATTCTTGGCTCTAGCTACTCCTTTTATTGCCAACCAAATTTGTCTTGGGTTGCTAGTAAATTTTGTGTCTTGGGGTTGTTGGTTGTTTAGAGATGCCGTTTTTATCTTTACCCCCTCAAGAAACTCTTATAATTTTATACACCCCAAATATTTCCTACGACCCTCATTTATGCTTTACCCAGATCTCATTCAGCCGTCTGTCACCCAACTGTCTGTCACTTAACTGTCTGTCACAAAGCTGTCATAGACACGGCTATCCGTCATAAGGCTGTCTGTCACGTAACTGTCTGTCACTTAACTGTCTGTCACTTAACTGTCTGTCACTTAACTGTCTGTCACTTAACTGTCTGTCACTTAACTGTCTGTCACCCAACTGTCTGTCACTTAACTGTCTGTTACTTAACTGTCTGTCACCCAACTGTCTGTCACTCAACTGTCTGTCACTTAACTGTCTGTCACTCAACTGTCTGTCACTTAACTGTCTGTCACTTAACTGTCTGTCACTTAACTGTCTGTCACTTAACTGTCTGTCACCCAACTGTCTGTCACTTAACTGTCTGTCACTTAACTGTCTGTCACTTAACTGTCTGTCACTTAACTGTCTGTCACCCAACTGTCTGTCACCCAACTGTCTGTCACTCAACTGTCTGTCACTTAACTGTCTGTCACTCAACTGTCTGTTACTTAACTGTCTGTCACTTAACTGTCTGTCACTTAACTGTCTGTCACTTAACTGTCTGTCACCCAACTGTCTGTCACTTAACTGTCTGTCACTCACCTGTCTGTCACTCACCTGTCTGTCACTCAACTGTCTGTCACTTAACTGTCTGTCACCCAACTGTCTGTTACTTAACTGTCTGTCACCCAACTGTCTGTCACTCAACTGTCTGTCACTTAACTGTCTGTCACTCAACTGTCTGTCACTTAACTGTCTGTCACTTAACTGTCTGTCACTTAACTGTCTGTCACTCACCTGTCTGTCACTCACCTGTCTGTCACTCAACTGTCTGTCACTCACCTGTCTGTCACTCAACTGTCTGTCACTCACCTGTCTGTCACTCAACTGTCTGTCACTCACCTGTCTGTCACTCAACTGTCTGTACCTACTTCCCTGACACCCATAGATTCTAGACACAGTTAGCTGGTACCATCCCCTATAAATCTACCCGGTATAGTGTAGTACCCGAGCAGACCTACGGTCTATGACCCGGGCATAACGAACCATACAGTTAGGTACCAACTAGAGCTGCGTGTACTCATTGATGACATACGGACCTCGAGAACCGAACTCAAGCAACAGATCTTACTACGATCTCTAGGAACTCTTCTAATGTTCTATGTGCTCTAGATATGTACCTGACCACCACGACACCCCTACATTTAAGCTGAATGGACCGTTGAATAAACTAGTGTATACTGAATGACGACGCATAAACCCCAGTTTTCTTTCAAAAGAAGTTTGTGCTTTTCTTTAAGCTACTGCAACTGCTGAGATACACATTAAATTGTTCCCCATATTGTTTGGTTGTCATTTTTGTCACCTGTAATGTGTTACGTGTATTTGTCGGGCAATTATAAAAATGTTTGAGTATTTATATTTCTATTTCTTCCCCGGGGCGGGGGTGCATTTACCTCGGCTGGGGCAAGCTACACCCTCCCCCACCCCTGGGGACATGCCTGAAACACTGCCCCGAAGCCGATTGCGTCTTAACGTTACGATTTTAATTCATGTTGGTATCAACTCATTTGGAACAAATAAACGTATGGGATTGTTACAACATATTTATAGTTTGCTGTCATAACATTGGTTTTGATGTGTTTTCTACATTACTATATGTAAGAAAGTCTGACTTTGCTGCAAGTCTAACCATAACCGGTAACCTTAAACTTTAACGCTATTGATTGATATTGCTTTGGTGCGTGAAAAAAATAGGTCCACACTATTACCATCAATATGGGTCTTGTATAGATTATTGATAGTTTGTTATATAGTGTTTCTTCCAGACTTTTTTCTCGGGGGGGGGGGGGGGGGAGAAGGAGGAGGGAAAGGGGACGGACTAAAATTTCCGGGGGTGCGGACGCTTTTAGAAGTTTATATTTTCTATATAAATTCTATTTTCGATCGAAGGGGGGGGGGGGGTGGGGGTAAAGGATGCCTGGAAGAAACTCTGGTTCAACCGTTCAGCATGATTTTTTTTTCTATATAAACATGAACTTTTGAGTTGGGTTAGCCAATATTCTGACGTCGAATCAAGTTTTGTCACAACACGGACAGACCATCTTCATGGCTGATACGACATTGTTGACAATAATAAGACTTTTCAAGCAGACGCCAATTTTCCATAGAAATCCCGGGGAGCGTACAGCTTCCCTGAGCCCAACACCACCCCACACTACGCAACAAAAGCTACCTCCGCAGCCAGCAAACTCCCTCCTACTAAACAAAACGTCAGAAAGGGAAATAAAAAAAAAACAACCCAGCGTGAAAAGAGGAGGGGCGATAAGCAAAGCCCAGGCGACGAATAACGGTTCGCGAAACAGCGTCAAGGGACAAACCAGTCCTAGCTAAGCCCCGCCTACTTCACGATATTGATTAGGCCACGTGCCGTCCTGCGCATGACAGCCAACCAATACCGTTCGCGGAGGCTTTCATTCGTCTGTCAAAATAAAAAAAAAATTGACTCGGGGGGAAAAAGAAAGCCCTCGCCACAGCCTCGGCCGTGATGGGGGAGTGAAGTTGCCGATAGAAATCCCGCACGAAGGTTGAAGTTTGTTCAGTTTCTCTGTGTTTTGACTCGTGCGTCGTCGCGTCATTCAAGTTAGGATTTGGGTTTGTGTCTAGAACAACGGATAGTGTGCCGTTAGTTTAGAGTCACAGTACTTTGGTTTCAATTTTAATTTTCCTAAGCGGGAAGTACGATGACATTCGTGTTTCTTCATTGCTTGTGATTTTGTGTGTTTGTGTGTGTGTGTGGTCAGGACTAGGCAACCACATGCGGTTAACCGAGGCACCCTGCGCGCCCCTCTAGCTGTATGTTATATGTTCATATTCAGCACCCAGTGACCCCGGGAGCTTGTGAGGATTACTCTCGTCTGATCCTGATAGCAAAAGGTCGGAGGTTCTAGTACAACCGGCTCCGACTTTTTAAAAAATCTCCGAGCAACAGAAACGAAACAAACCAGCACCATTTCTCCCTCCCGCAGTGTCACCATGGCCCTGGAGGCCCCGATCACAAGTAAGTAGTTAGCTAGTTAATTAGTTAATTAGCTAGTTAATTAGGTAGTGAGTTAATTAAGTTAGGAACCTGTCGTTAGGTAGTTTGTTAATTAGGTAGGTTTAAGTAATTAGTTATCTATTTTGGTTGTTGGGTGTTATATGGATGGTAATCTCGTAGGTATGAGAGTAATTGGCTGGTTAGGTTATAGATTCTAGTAGGCCACGGATTAGTTAAGCTGTTGGGTAGTTAGGTAGTTGCCGTTGTCGCAGTGTCTCATGGCTAAGGTAGTTGAAGTAGAGACTGTCCCAATTATAGAGAGTAGACACTAGTAAGTCACTTACAATAGATTGAATTTCCTCCAAATAATAACAGATTTTTAATTTTAACAAAAAAAAAGTAAAAAAGTAGGATATCTGAAACTATTTGAGCCCTAGTTTTTAATGACTAACATTAATGACAATAAAACTTAAAATTTAACAGTTAATGAAAAAAATAATTCCAACTCTGTTTTTAAAACTACCAACAAAAATTGACGGTTTAAAGTATGAAATATAAAAATATCACCATACATCACAATGTATCAAACATTAATCTTAAAGTATGAGGCGTCTATTAAAAAAGAATAATAGAAAAATAAAGATAATCTTTGTAAACATCACGACTGTCCGGTTAGCTGCCGCAATGAACCATCACGACTGTCCGGTTAACTGCTGTCATTGACCTCGACTGTCCGGTTAGTTGCTGTCATTAACCATACCGACTGCCCGGTTAGCTGGTGTCGACCATTTAACCGGTTCGTCTCACCAGCCGACCTACAAACGACGTCAGGTGAGACTGTGTACCAGTGTGTCACCAGCTGTGTCACCATCCAACACGCGACACACTAGCACAGGTCATGGTGTCAACACACCTTGTGGTGTTAGGGTGTTTGGGTGGGTACCGTCAGGGTGATATTATAGAGGTGGGGTGGGGTGGGAATGATGAGGGGGTAGGGGCAAGTAGGGGTTACAACAGTGATGTTCGTAAAACCGGAATAAATTAACATAAATTAGCGTCGTGTGACACCACCCTTCCTGTCACTAACCAGCGTTGAACCACGCGTCACCCTACCATGATTGTGACTCCTAGAATTATCTCTCCGACTCCTACAAGTCCCACACCTGTACTAATTAAAACGTGTAATCTTTCTTTAGCATACATGAATTATTTATAGTATTTGATCGTCATATTTATCCGCGACATTTAAATGTCATTTTTAAATTAACCGAACCTTTTTGTTAAGATATTTTGTAAAAGAGAATTGAATTTTTAAAACATCAACTTCTACCCAAGTGAAACCAGTCTGAAATCATGTATAAACCTCAGCGCTTTATGGTGAAGCATATCCATATTTGTTTTTTTTCATCGAACAATGATTTATCCTCATCTTTTGTAGGAATTTAAAATAACTTTAAAAAAAAAAAAAAAAAAGAACAATTTTAAAACAGTTCAGATTTTGCTATAATTTGTGTTAATTTTTTTAACTAACTATTTTAACTAACTATTAATTAGTTTACATATGTCCTTCTAATTGTGAATTTGATGGGTATAAATGTGCACTTGTGAAGAAGAAATGCAAATCGAATGAAAATATACAGTAAAAAATGGTCCTACTATCAGGTATATAATGTTTACACCCTTTAAATGAGGAGTACTTTTTCAAAACCTGCTAAGTCCACTTTTGGAAAAAAATGAGTTATTCTTATAGCCTTCTTAAATTATGTGGCAATTAAAGCTGTATACTAATTTTTGTTCAAAAAGGTAGTATATAAAATAAATTATAAGGTTAGTTAGAAAAAAAAAAGTTTTAAAGTCGATTTGCTCAAAATCAGTCAGAGGTGACTTAGCAGGTTTTGAAAGTGGCCTCCTCAAATAGACTCACACTAATTACATAATATTAATGATTAGCTTTAGAACCATGCAAAATCTTTTTAGAAAATCCAGACAATTCTATCTAGAAACAAACATAGTATTCTTACAGAATCTCAACTTTAAGTTAATCAGAAGTTAAATGTTAAATATGTGTTTTCTCTATTAAACTATTATGTAAAATGAAATATATCAGACTGTTTTATTTTGTAACATAAAAAAAAGTTATCGAAATAAAGAGTGTGAATTGTGTACCCCCAAATCAACAGAGGATGGGTATTCGACTAATTTAAGATTTTTGTTCAATATATTGTAGTTCGTAACGCCAAATCACATACAAAGATTTACATTTTAAGCGCATGATTTTAGATATATTATACATTTTTTTTTCGCTAAATTTTTACTTCAAAATCTGGTAATTTGAGACAAATTGAACCCGGTAATACATATTTTAATTAGATCATTTATCATTTAACATTTAAAAGCTATTTAAAATAGACTCACTGTTTTTCGTTAAATAAACAATTATTTTATCTTATGTGTAATACACTTAATTAAGTATTGGACTGCTAACCCGTAGTCTCGAGTTCGAATCCGGGTTCAAGTCAGTAGAATATCCATGAGTCTACCCAGCTCTGATGGGTACCTAATTCAGGTTAGGGAAAGTGAAGGCGGCTGGGCATAGTAAACTAAACTATCCCTTCATATGTCGAGGTCACAGAAACAGTTGAACTCTACTCCAATTGCACCTTAGAACTCTGAGTTCGAGAAGGGAACTACTACTAATAATCTTAAGTAACTGATTGTAGGCCTACAATGTAATTAGGCACAGATAAAGGGATAAAGTTCATGTATATTGTTCAGTTCAAGTATGTGTTATTTAGAGACACTAATTAACAAAAATTATTACATTTTATTGTAATACATTTCCTAAACTGCTAAACATTTTAACTTTTTTTTTTAACTGTTTAAAAAATTAGTGAAAAGCTAAAACAAAATAAATATTTAAATCTTTAGCTAGTAGATCAGAATTTACAACAAATCTTTAAATTAGTTTAAAAAAAAAACGACTTCTTTTCCAAACCACCATTTTTGTTGTGTTGAGATTTCCTTGTTATCATGTTCACCTTGTGTTTACACGTTTACACTGAGCTACTGGATGTAATGAACACTACTGAAGAATGAGATTTTTTCTAGAAATAAACAAGCAAAAAATATATGTAGGTCTTAATGAAGGCAGGGGCGTCATTTGGCGGGGGTACGGTCCGCACCGGGTGACACCCTTTAGGGGTGACACCACGTCGAAAAATGAAATCGTAAAATTTAATGTCCAAACAAGTTTTTTTTTTCGAGTTAAATAACAATATCGTACGAAGAGAGGGGTAACCAAACTGTTATGTTGTATGGGGTGGGGTGACAACCTTAGTTAACGCACCGCGTGACACCCGACCTAGTGACGCCATTGGGTGGAGGGTCACCTCAGAGGGGGGGGGGGCGAGTCCGTTAAGTGGGGCCGAAGCCGTGAATAGGGCACTGATGATCGGTTTGGAAAATCGATCGTTGAAATGAACATGACGTGTTGAAAAGTTGGGAACTTACATTCAGGTGTTGGGGTGGACGGGGGTGGGTGTGGGGTTGGTAGTCAGGGGTTGGTGAAAATACGGTGGGGTGCGTGTGTGTGTGTGTGTGTGTTTGTGTGTGTGTGTGTGTGTGTGTGTGGACGACCTGTGTGAGTAGATACGGCTTAGGCTAAATTAAGAATAACAACTAATTATTTAATTAGTTTAAATATTGCAGATGCTTTTGAGTAGACGATATTCGGATGCATGCGAATAAGTCTATTTGTATGTTTTGATTTAAGATCATGTGTATGAAATTTATATCTCTACAAATACGTTTCCGTGTATTAATGTTAGTTTATGTTTGTGCAGGTTTGTGTTCATATTTGTATGTAAGTATGCAAGTAAATAAAACAAAGTAAGTTTGTTTATATGTTTTTTGTCCAAAGTAATGGCTAATACAATTCAGTGTGTGACGTAATCGAGAATTATCAATCAGTCTATGACCTTATTGGGGACTATCATACAGTCTATGACCTTATTGGGGACTATCATACAGTCTATGACCTTATTGGGGACTATCATACAGTCTATGACCTTATTGGGGACTATCATACAGTCTATGACCTTATTGGGGACTATCATACAGTCTATGACCTTATTGGGGACTATCATACAGTCTATGACCTTATTGGGGATTGTGAAACCGAAATGTAACGTAATTGGGGACATTCATACAGGTCTAGATGTCTATGTATGTCACATATTCCCTTCAGCAACTATCTATGTATGCTAACTATACACAGGACTTATACAGCATAACAAACGACTCTTTAATATAAAACACACACTTACACACACATATAAACACACCCGCGCGTCTGTCTGGTCCCATTCAACAACCACCCCGCCACCCCCCCCCCCCCCCGCCACCTCCCCGCACCAAACAGCCTCACTATGGGGTACGTTATTCAACAAATAAAACACCCCTCCCATACTCCATCTACCCCCCCCCCCCCCCTCCACTCCTTCTTTGTTGTGACCGCGGCATGGCTGCTATTTGTATAATTAACGGTGACGTATTGTTTTGGTAATTAGATTGCTCACACGATATTGTGCCCAGGCACCCCCCCCCTCCTGCTCAATATGCACCACACAGGAAGCGAAAGAAGAAAGAATAAAAGAATGGGGGGAATGTGTGTGTTTGTGAGGGAGGGAGGGAGGGAGGGAGGGAGGGAGGGATCAAAGAACGGACTGTTGATCTCAAATCACACCGCCGCACCCAATAATTAAACGGCGGCACCTCTTGTTTTCGCACCACTCCACGCATCAACTAATCATCCACTCCACGCATCTACCAATCATCATTCCACAGCTTCGTCTCATTAGACCGACGGCCAGTTTCTTCCCTCGACAAAAATAAAAGTCACGTGTCCTCGTCTACCGTCGTGTGTTGTTACAAGCGAATTGTTCTATAAAATCTATTTTATACAATCTCATGTGGTATAAAACCTAACGTTCTATAAGACGAATAGTTCTATAAAACGTAGTGTTATACAAAATGTAATGTTCTGTAAGGCGCATTCGTCCGTTTAACGAAAATGTACTGTTAAAAGCTTGCGTTCTACAAATGATTGTACCATATTTCTTTATAGTTATCATGCAATATTTTAAACTACTCCAATCGCTTTATCTGTTTGAAAATTTGCTGAGCTTCAAAAAATTATTTAATGTAGGTCTACATTCGATATCTTTTTTTTTTTTGATGACCCAAACATTTATTATGGCGCTAGCTTTTAAGGACAAAAATCATTTAAAAACCACACCCTCTAAGTGAAGGGTTGATATAAAAATTATCTGGTCATTTTCTTGGATTTCATCTTCCAGTTCACCAAGTGACCCCCAGTCTACATCATTCACTAATACAAGAATCCCTGGCCTCACTGTATTTCCCTGAATCAACAACTCAGGTCTTTCTTGAATAATATTGTTTTTGAGCCATAATAACAGATTTTTATCTACTGGGTTAGATAGAATGTATATCTAGATCTAACTCATTATTGAGTGTCTCCTCTAAGGCTAAATCTGCAGAACAGATTTTATTTTTAAAGTTATTTTTTTTTTCATTTTTAAAAATAATTTTATTTTCAATTTTAAAATATAATACCATCGAATGCCACATGTTACTATTACCAGGGATCGATTAATTGTGCTTAAGATTTCCTTTTTATAAATAAATAAATGTGGACTGCTGCTTATGTCTTTTGTTTTGAATATTTTGCAATATTTAGCTCTAATATATATATACATACTAATAAATATTTTCATACACTTCAATTACAGTTTAATAAATGTATTTATTTTTATTGTTTAACAGTAAATACGTATTTATTTTATGTTTTAGAACATATTATTTTGAATTTTATAAAATTAAAATAATTTAGTTATAGTTATTTTCCCTTGACCAAAATTTGTAGGAGCAAATGGGAAGTAATTAATACAAGTTAATATTAATTTTATTAAATCTTTAGTGTATACAGACGAGTTTATAACTTTATATCTGTGTTTGTTTGTATGTATATAAACTAATTTATACTGCCGGCCCATACATCTATGTATACTTCCAAGCCACACATATGTATGCTTCCAACCATCACATCAGTGTATGCTTCTAATCATTACGTATAAGTATGCTTCCAACCTACATATACTAGGGTATTGCCAGCCCACACATTCTTTAAAATGATTGGTTATTTTAAGTTTTACCAGTAGGTTTACTAAATTACATATTGAAAACTACTCATGACGGTTGATCAAATCATGACTATCTTCACTACAGTAGTCCAAACTCTCGGTGCCATTTTATTGACATGCTTATAGTTCCATAGACTACTGCCAGCATTTTACTTTCCTGTTGATACTTGTCTCAACTGTTCATGCCTTAATGCCTTATTTAGCTGTCTACAACGTGGTGCCATTTTACTGCCTTTGTTATCATACTTAACCCAACCAACCGAACCACGCCATCTCGCAGTCCGCAGCATGACCGCTGCCAAATTGACGTCTTTTGGTGACCAGGGGAACCATTTCTGGCACCGGACATCAAACGGGCTGCATCTGGTAGTCTGTGAGGTAATCGTCTGCTTCAATTATTGATACGTTTGTGCACTTCACGGCGGTTCGCATAAAACATTCGTCTCTCCACGGAGTCGTTGCGTAGCTGAACTGGTGGAATTAGTCATTAGATATAGCGATGGTCTAGTGGAATTAGGCATTAGATATAGCCATGGTCTAGTGGAATTAGGCATTAGATATAGCCATGGTTTAGTGGAATTAGTCATTAGATATAGCCATGGTCTAGTGGAATTAGTCATTAGATATAGCCATGGTCTAGTGGAATTAGGCATTAGATATAGCCATGGTCTAGTGGAATTAGGCATTAGATATAGCCGTGGTCTAGTGGAATTAGGCAATAGATATAGCCGTGGTCTAGTGGAATTAGGCATTAGATATAGCCGTGGTCTAGTGGAATTAGGCATTAGATATAGCCGTGGTCTAGTGGAATTAGTTATAATTGAAGGGTTTCCCAGAAATTGCGTAGTTCAACATCTTTTGATAATATTTTTCAAACAATACATTATATTTGACCCCTTCTTTTAGCTCCGCCGTGGCTCTATTTTAAGACATCTAAAACGTAGTTTCAGTATTTAAACACCTCAACAGTTAAGTCGATATTTACCGACACTAGGGACCGCGGTTATCATTAAATCATTACAGCCAATCCGCCGTGTAACACAAACCTTTAATTAAAAAAGGAAAACTACAATGCTGCAATTAGCAGCAAAAATCAACCATCCCTCTGCGTTGCTTTCGGCCATTGTCCTTCTAAAGACAGATCTACTAAGCACTTACTAGTAGATATTATGTTTTCATCAGTCAAGTAACGTGATACCGATACAGTATTTTGTTTTTCTTAATTGAAAATAATTCAAATTAGTTAAAAGGATTTTAATGTTAACAAGGAGTATATGTTGAATGCAAAATCTTTTTGAAAAACGTATCGATTTCAATTAGATACAAAGGGAAAAATTTAATATACTTTTGAAAAATTTGTATTTTAAGTTATAAATGTAAAGTATTTTGTTTCATTAAAAGGCTTTTCTGTTATAAATTTAATTTTTAAATAAAATTTTTAAAATATCCGTTGGATGATAAAAGCTTTTAGTAAGTTAAGTAGTTGTCGGTACATAAAGTTTAGATGAACTTCAGAAAGTAAAAGGTAGATCAGAACGAACTCTAAACGTTTTTATCATCAATCTCTACTGGACTCGAACTCCCGACCCTGTTCGCGCGGGTTGATAGGCGTTAGTCGGGATTATCAATAGCTGGCGATAGCGTGCCACTGACCTACTTTTGTGTTGACATAATTGTGGGTTGACCTAGTGCAAGGCTGATATCAGGGAAGGAGGTGGTGTGTGTGTGTGTGTGTGTGTGTGGTGGGGAAGGGGGGTAAGGTGGGGGTCAGTGGACGGACACATTTACAGGTACGTTTAAAGCTTGCACCGGTTAGCTGTCGAATGGTGCCATTGTCTGCGAGACTTTCAGGCCAGGCTCAAAGTTGGCCATTTATAATGTCGCGTTACAACTGAAAGTTGGCCATTAACCTGACATTCACAGTCATAAGTTGGCCATTCACGTATCACAACAGGGCAAAAGTTTGGCGATTGGTTGGCCGAAATTATTTCTTGTGTTACAACACATAATATGAGAAGATACTAAAGACTCTAATAGGTCAAAATAAACCAAGAATAAATATAGCTAACGTCGTCTTATTTGAAGTGATTCTAGTTTCTCCAACTGTACCCATCTTTCTTCTGTGGCTCCCCAAGTTTTCTGGTACCCCAGCTAACAAAATTTGGACAATATTTTCATGGTCACGATGTAACTATGACTGGGAGTTTTCTAGCTTGCTCCACGACAGCTATATATTAGATCACAGATGGAGAGGGGGGTTTGGGCTAGGGGTGGGAGTTATGTAGCATCGAATAGACGGGAGTGAGAGAGACGGAGAGAGAGAGAGTCAACAAAAGAAATAATCGAAACGATGAATATTCGATTTTAGAAAAGTAATCGAAACGATGAATACCACGAATACCCGATTCAGCAGTGACAATTGTTTCATAACGTAAAAAAAATTAACACACGAATACGTGGATCGATACTAGGATGGTCGAACGGCTGAATGGTTGAATGGGCAAAGAAATCAAAGCCAACCCCTCCGTCCCTACCCCACCACAGATGCAGAATCCCGCCAATACACCCCCCACCCATGGTCTTGTACAGAATATCAGCCCAATGAATACGCACGCGTACACAAGCAAACGTGAAAAAAAAATTACCATATTGATAAAAAAAGGGAAGTCACCTAGTACTTTTCTAAAAAATCCAGGTAGCATTTTAAACAAGGACTTTTGCAGATATTTTGTTGTCCAGATATTGCGTTATGTTGTTTTTGTAATTATTCGCAATAAAAGCTAAAAAATAAAAAAATAAATTCAATTACATAAATCAATTATTAGAATATGTTAGAATATACGCCCAATTGATAGCTTCATCTTTATTCGGGTGAGCCCACGCGAGACTAGACTAATGGAAAACTAAAATAAATGTAGCGTTTATGGTGTATTGTGTAACTTTATTCCCAAATAAAATATCATTTACGTAACATTTCACACCCTAACTGAGCCATTGTAACACCTTGAAAATATAAACTAACACTAACACACTACTTTTATTACCGGTCGCTTCACGTGTCGGATAAACATTAATATAAAAACAAAAATAAAAACAGATTAATGTACGAAAATAAAAATAAAATAAAATAGCCGGAATCCAATAAGGAAATAAATCGGATTAACGACTTCCGGTTATAAGAATTTATAATCTCAAGGTTAACACGGAGTGATATACGTTTATTTCCTCCATTCGTCGCTTTGTTCATTCGTTTTATTTCATCACTGTATTTAATTAGGTCATTACGCTAAGTGTTTTATCATTTCAATTTAGTTAGCTGCATCTAGTACGTCTTACACCCCAACACCATTATTATAAAAAAATTAACTGTAATCGAAAAACCTCCATTAATATATTATGTTTATTTTTAGCAGGAATTTCCAGTTATGTAACATATCAGGTTCATTTACGCTGTAATACTATGCTTAGGTTTACTGCTTTATAATCTTTCTTGGGCTGTTGTTCAAAGGGTTTAGACTGAATTGCACACTGCGCCTTCACGGTTCATTATGCATGGTGCACCGCTGTGCAGTTTTGTCCCAGGAATGTTACTAAAGTTTTATGACAGTTTAATTGTGTAACGAAAGAATAGGTGGTGTTGTTGAATGGTGATGGTGATGGGGGGTAATATGGCGATGACGCATGCAAGGTTTTAGTTGATAGCTAATATTTTCCAGAATTGCGACTGCAAAATGTGTGTATACAATTTTGCATATTTTCCCCGATATACAGCTAAATCTTGAGTATATCCAACAAATATTTGTATAGCTGACTTTTCATATTTTCCCAAATTCCGACAAATTATTGAGCGTTTCCCAACAAATATTTGTATATACAACTTTGCATATTTTCAAAGTTCCGGCATATTATTGTTTTCCAACAAATATTTGTGTATACAACTTTGCATATTTTCAAAATTCCGGCACATTATTGTTTTCCAACAAATATTTGTGTATACAACTTTGCATATTTTCAAAGTTCCGGCACATTATTGAGTGTTTTCCAACAAATATTTGTATATACAACTTTGCATATTTTCAAAGTTCCGGCAAATTATTGAGTGTTTTCCAACAAATATTTGTGTATACAACTTTGCATATTTTCCACAGAAAAACGCCGGTTGGCCGGCGGGACTGAGGGCGTAAACTCGAAAGGGGAGGCAATCGGCAGAGATAAGGGTGAGACCACATTTGCATAACTCTTGTGATTTCATAATGCTAGAGTGTAATTCAGTTATCTGCCCTTCGCTTCAAAAGAAACATACTTTTTTTCTTTCTTCCCCCAAAAATAATTAAGTCTGTTTACTCTTTCCTTCTCGGCTAGAGTTGGAATTTAAAAAAATTGTGAGGGGAATGGATAGCGGTAGGAGGGGTGAGGGGAAATATTAAAGGAGTCTAGTACAAATGGGATATGGTGACAGGATATAAAACAGCTGTAATTAAATAATTGCATTAATTGAAGCTTTAACAAAATAGAATACATGCATTCCTTTAAATGTTGACGACGTTTCTAAATACAAAAAATAACTACCCAAACCAACACATTCTTACAGTTTTTGTTTGGTAAATATTTGTTTACAACTGAATCAGAACGTAATATCCTTTTTAAAAAATCGATGTCTAATATTGAGCGATTTTAAAATTTATTTTATATAGATTTTTATCTATTTAGTTTTGATCTAAGAACGTGGCATGGCATTTTGTAAACTGAGGTTCAAATCCCAGCAGGAAAAATACAAATATCACCGCTACTTGACTTGGCCACTGATTTCAACCAATCTGTGGAAACTACGCAATTGTCTAATAAAGCTTTACCTCTAGAAATAGATTTCTAGAACTATTAACTCTCTATAAAAGCGTTAACATTTTTATCGCAATACATAGGAACAAGTAAGAACATGGTTTAGATTAAGGTAGAGTTTAGGGATGTAAAATAGTTTTCAGTAATTTGTAGGCATGAGTTTTACATGAGAACCCGGAAATCTATTTACAAATTAATTTTCATTTACTAATTAATGTGCTCTGGTTTCGTGGCCAGTTTACATACGGTGACTACTAATTTCGCATCCCCACAATACGATCCTATCTCCTTGAGTTCAAAACATCAATTGCCTGTGCACAGCGCGACACATACGGACTCAAACAACGAGGCTTTAAAAACCTGTCTTCACCGTAAAAACGAAAAGATTACAGTGATGAACAAGCAGCTGGTCAAAGGTCCACGCCATTACACGTCGTTACGGTGTCAACCTAACTTTTATTTCCCATAAATTTTACCATACATGTGTTTTAACGTGCGGCAGGCTGGTTTCCTTGAGATTTTTATGTCGGTCATTCTATTTTAGTCTACCCTAGTCGTCATTGAAAAAGAAACAAAGAAATACCTACACAAAGTCAAAGCAAAAAATAAATTAAAAAATCCGCATATTTTATCAGCATTTTCGATGATACTGTTAATGGTTAATCAATGCCAAACAGTTTAACACTATACCTAATATTATTTATTATTACACAGGAATTATCGAATGCAATGATGTGTGAGGGGGTGAGTGTGTGTATGGGGTGGGGGGGGGGGGGTATTATCTCTAAAATCTGATATTCCTAAAATCGTTGTTATCCCATTTGGAGTAATTGATGTAATTAATTGGCCACCGGCGTAATTAGCTTAATCCATCTAGTTCAACTTTCCTCACCATTGCGCCGGACAGGTTTCGATGGATATCGGTGCATCGATCACCAGCCCTGATGCATTGATTGCATCGATCTATTGGTTTCTTATTTTAGCTATGTAAACACATATTTGGTGCCAGGTCCTTTTTTAACACACAATAAATTTAAAAAAAAATAGCCCATAATGTGAAGAGTGGGCTATTAAAGCTGACAAAGTTTATTTAAACAGCTAATTTTAAACAACACTAGAGTTTAACTATATATTTAATTAACTTTTGTATAATCTTCCCCACCCCTATTTATAGTTAGCAACCAGTTTCTTCAACTACTAGCAGTTCTATAGCTATCATTACAGTCTGTCATCTACTCGTTCTTTCTTCAGTCACATTTGAAAATTACGAAAATTTTCACTATCTTTAAAATACATTTTGTTATCTACCCTTGAGTTCCGAATTAATTAACTGATTATAACCTCATATAGCCAGTATATGGGTTGCAAGTTAACAATTAATTTTTTTTTTTTTTTTTTTCTCTCTTTTTTTTTAAAAAAAGTTAACAATTAAAATACAGTTATTTAAGAAATTGTTTCTATTGTCAACACCATAATAGGAGTATCATTGATTAGAGTAAAACGTTTTTTATAGTCATATTTATTGATAAAAATTTACTGGGTTTTAATTATTTACGGTCATTCGACAATTATTAATTACTTTTTCTGTTACATATTTCAAGAAATTAATCTATACAATGATTAATTTAATTAATAAGTATGCTAAAAATAGCGTTCAGTCACCCATCTAACCCACGATCATGTGTTTGATGAAATAAAAAAAAAAAGTGAAACTTTATTGCCTCCCTTGGCCACCAAGGCCGATAAGCGAGTCTGTATCGACTTAGGTAAACAAACTATAGACCGAGGCATGAACATGATTTCTCACTTAGTTCTAGAGCGAGGAAATCGATTCGGGGGTCTCGGGACCTGCTCTGGAAATTCTGAGCACGGACCCTTAAGTACGATTTGTAGCAAGTAGGGGGTGGGGTGGTGTGGGCGGATACAAAGATGGGGTTTTTACAATGTGAGGTTTTCTAGGACAGGGTTGGGTTTTAGTCTTTGTGTGTATGTGTGTGGTTTTGTGGTACATAGGGGGGGGGGGGGGTGATTGTGCTATATACTCTAGAATATATTAGGCATATTATGTTATTTTCAAGAACAATGAATAGGTTGCAAAGTTGGTTGATAGAAATGGCTAATAAAAGTACAATGTTATTTTGCTAATATTAAACTACTCTAAGTATCCTGTGGCTCTATATTCTATTGTTGTTGTAAATATTGTTACTGTAACGTATTTAGATGTAACCCTGTATTCTATTTTTCTTGTAAATATTGTTACTGTAGTTTCTCGAGCTGTAACTGTCCACTCCCCAGAGAAACGTAACATCTCCGTGTGTGTGGGCTGTGGCTCCCACATCACTGACCAGTACATCATGCAGGTGTCGCCCGACCTGTGCTGGCACGCCTCCTGCCTCAAGTGTGCCGACTGTGAGCAGTACCTGGACGAGTCGTGCACGTGCTTCGTCAGGGACGGGAAGACATACTGTAAGAGGGATTATGTCAGGTAAGCATTGGTTATATCATTGGGGGGGGGGGGGGCTGGGGGGGGGGACGGGAAGACGTACTGTAAGAGGGATTATGTCAGGTGAGCATTGGTCATATCATGGGGGGGGGGGGGGGGGCGGGTTGTGGGGGGGGGGGAAGACATACTGTAAGAGGGATTATGTCAGGTGAGCATTGGTCATATCATGGGGGGGGGGGGGGGCGGGTTGTGGGGGGGAAGACATACTGTAAGAGGGATTATGTCAGGTGAGCATTGGTCATATATAGGGGGGGGGGTGGGGGGAAGACATACTGTAAGAGGGATTATGTCAGGTGAGCATTGGTCATATCATGGGGGGGGCGGGTTGTGGGGGGGAAGACATACTGTAAGAGGGATTATGTCAGGTGAGCATTGGTCATATAATGGGGGGGGGGGCGAGTTTGTGGGGGAAGACATACTGTAAGAGGGATTACGTCAGGTGAGCATTGGTCATATCATGGGGGGGGGGGGGTGGGGGGAAGACATACTGTAAGTGGGATTATGTCAGGTGAGTACTGGTCATATCATGGGGGGGGGCGGGTTGTGGGGGGGAAGACATACTGTAAGAGGGATTACGTCAGGTGAGCATTGGTTATATAATGGGAGGGGGTGGGGAGGGAGATGGGAAGACATACTGTAAGAGGGATTATGTCAGGTGAGCATTGGTCATATCATGGGGGGGGGGAGGGGACGGAGGGGGGGACGGGGAGACATACTGTAAGAGGGATTATGTCAGGTGAGCATTGGTTATATCATGGGGGGGGGGGGGGGGAGGGGACGGAGGGGGGGACGGGGAGACATACTGTAAGAGGGAATACGTCAGGTGAGCGTTGGTCAGATAATGGGGAGGGGGAGGGACTATTGGCTCTACTCTACGTCCTGTGTAAAAAAAAAATTAAAAAATTAAAACAAATTTATTTTGTATGCAAAATATTACTACAGAAAATATATTTTTTTTACATAAGACCGATTGATTTTCCTCTATTCTACACTGTTGTACCATAAAAAGATCGATAACTTGTCCGTACGTTAAATGTCCAATGTCAACGCTTTCAATAGACAAGACACACACGGTCTAACACAATTCTAAAAATAACCACGCCAGTGGTTCTAATTCAACCCAGCCCACGGTAAACCCCCGAGTTGACCTGCCGTAAACCAGATGGAGTGATTTCCCCTTGCTCATCGTTTAACCAAGCCGGGCGAGCTATAAATAATACATAATAGGAATTACCCGGTGAGTCTTGGGCTCTTTTCAGGTTGGTGTTGCATTATTTAAAACCTGACTCTATTATCGTCTATCAACTCTAATACTGCTGCTCTCCCCTTATAGTAATTGTCTCCCATTCACGCGCAAAAACTATTTGTTTTTTCATTCATATTTATAGAAATTATATTAAAAATAATAGCGTATGCACCCTCCCGTTATCCCTATCTGCAACAATATGCATGGTGTTTTTTTTTATAGTGTCCACACGTCCCCTCCCCCCTGAAACTCGATCGCCGGGCGAATACTCCGAGGCTACGCGTCAATCCACATGAAACTATGGCGCACCACCGCGCACCACGGCGCACCGCACTAAACCATCGGCCGGTATCATTAATGTTAGATCATGGGATGATAATGAGGACCGGCGTATTTTTGCCACACTCGACTTTTAAAGTGATTTCCCATGGGGTGGGTGGAGGCTGGGTGGGGGAGGAGGGGGGTAGCGCCCGTTGCAGACTGTTGGTGACGTCACCCCATTTGTTAACTAGTACATCAATCCTATACCGCTGAATCATGGGGTGGCTCCTCATAGTAGACAGTAACGTTTTACAAGTCAGCGTTCTCTTTGTAGAGATGTACCTTGTATCTTTATTAAAATGGGATCTTGAGTTCAGTATCCTACTTTGGATAAGATAATTAGATACATTTTAAAGCAGCTATAGTTTACAGATACTTGTCTAACCCATATTTTTAAAAATAGTTTTGTGTACTTTTTTAAAGCTTTAATAATGCCTTTGATTTTTATTGAATAAAAACTTCATAGTATCAGACTTAACTAAAGTTAAACTTATTTGTTAAACGCAAGAGATTATATTTAGAAGAAGAACAGAAATACCATCTAGCAAGGAAAAAAATATTTAAATATTTCAGTATCGCATATATGTTTTAATAGACACATACACAATATAGCAAGTATTATATAAATTCGTATCTTAGTACTACAGAAATAGTCTCCTCACATTATCATGCACACCCCCCCCAACCCCCCAAACACACCATCCACAATTAGAGCAGGGTCGACACGCCCACCTAGCAATTGCCTTCGTTTGCCTCCCATTGACCAAACATGCCACGGCGGTGCCAAAACACCAGAGCCACTCCACCAACAGCAAAAACAACTGCCAGGGCTGTCGCCGACGGCAGCATCGCATCTACATCAACGCCATCAGCCTCCGTGGTCTGTTCATCCTTGAACGGTTTCATCGAGGACACCCACAGTAATGGGAGAGCTAGATATCGGCTATGTTGAAGTGTGGGTGTGTGTGGGGTTGTGTGTGACGAGGGTGTGTGGAGTGTGTATGTGGGGTGTATGTGGGGTGTATGTAGGGTGAATGTTTTGGGTGTATGTTTGGGTTGTATGTGTGGGGAGTTTGCTTGGATTGCTGTGTGGGGCGTATGTGTGAGGTATATGTGTGGGAGCATATGTAAGGTATATGTGTGTGTAGAGTAGGTGTGGGGTGTGTTTGGGGTTGTGTGTATCGAGGATGTGTGGAGTGTGTATGTGGGGTGTATGTTTTGGGTGTATGTTTGGGTTGTATGTGTGGGGAGTTTGCTTGGATTGTTTTGTGGGGCGTATGTGTGAGGTATATGTGTGGGAGTATATGTAAGGTATATGTGTGTAGAGTAGGTGTGGGGTGTGTATGTGTAGTGTATGTGGGGTGTATGTTTAGGGTATATGTTTGGGATTTATGTTTGGGGTTTATGTGTGGAATGTATGTGTGGATTGTATGTGTGGGGTATGTGTGTGAGTTATATGTTTGCGTTGTATATAAGAGGTGTGTGTGTGTGGCGTATGTGTGGGGTGTGTATGTGTAAGCATGTGAGGTGTGTGTGTGTGGCGTATGTGTGTGGCATATGTGTGGAATGAATGTGTACACCGTATGTGTTAGATGTATGTGTTTAAATGCCAACTTTTGTTTTTGTTTTCGCACACTTCCGTTTAAAAAAAAAAACAACAACTCCCGCACCGTTTGCCGCAAAGACTCGCCTCAGTTTTGAGAAGAAAAAAAACGATCGTTAAAAAATTCTAATGAGGTAATGATCGCGGCCGTCTTAGAGGGTAAATAAATCAAGGACAGGTGTTTATTGAAGCGGCGAAACACCCACAAATCTGTTTCTCGCGATTCTAGAAAGCCGAGGTTAGCCAAACGTAACAAAAAACTGGTCGCGTGATGCGAGTTATTCAAATTCTGTCCTCAAAAATTGTTGAATTTTTTTGTTCAAAAGCTGGGGAATCAGAGTCTGGTCACGTCACCGGTACAGGATCGAATCCAGATCTGGTCTGATTAAAAAAGTTGCACCGATCTAGTGTTTCCACAATGCGAGACCGCGCATTTCATCCCAACGACACAGGGGGGGGGGGGGGTTCCTTGTCATATTGCTGTTTGTCTTTAACACCCATAGTCGTAGCTCTCTTAACATATCCAGGATAAAATTATATAAAAATATATTTTCTCTTCTCAGAAAGTTTTAACTAATCTTTAACTGTATGTAAGCAGCTAGGATTAAATATTTTGATGATTAATTAAAAACTGCAATTCTCTGGTTTTAATTTTCTTGACGCTGAAGAAAACTTCAAGCGAAGTAGGCCTATACCTTTTTTTTTTTTTTTTTTTTTTTTTTTTACATCGGCGTTGGTTTTAAAAAAAAAAACCTTTAAAAAAAACCTGTGAATTCATGCATCTACTTTTTCCTCTCCCCTCCTCGCCTCGACTTAAACAAATTAACGCGAGGAAATAGAATCGGTTTTGGTTGCATCTTGGCGCGGTGGTCCTGTCAAAGAGCGACGGCTGCCCCAGTAGTGGCATGTAAGCGGAGAACAGTCGTGTCTTTTTAATAGGCCTAATGAGGAGAAATTTCTCACTCTCTGCTCGGCTGGGGAGGGGAGCGCCCTCCTCCCCCTCGCTCTAGCATACAAGAAGGGCCTGGGTTTTATTTTCTGCACGTGAATGTGAGATTATTGATAGGTCTGTCAAAGATGGCGGCCACCGCACATCGCGTACCTAAACCTTAGGGTCTAGTTCAACTTGCATGTTTGATTTAAGCTAAGTCAAAGTATCTTGATCTAAATATCTACAAACTAACAAGGGATAGAAAATATAAAACCTACACTCCGAAGCATTAAAAAAAATCAACAGTGGGTTGAAAATTATCGCGAGAATTTCAGTTATTTAGCGTAAAACAAAAAAAACGCGAATAATTTGAACCAATCTTTAAAGAAGATTACGGTTTTAAGCTTGAGTAATTCGACTTGGAGACGCTTAAAATGGATTTTTACGCCAAAGATTCACTGCGGTATTAGACATAGAGCACTTTAAATATTTTAATTTTTTTTTTGTTCTTGAGTTTTGAAAAAATAAATCCTATTTCAATAAAAACGAAATCTTTTCAGATTATTCGGCACAAAATGCTCTCGCTGCGGCCTCGGCTTCTGTCGCGAAGACGTCGTTATGCGGCCCACCAAAGGCACGGTCTACCATCTGAACTGCTTCCGGTGCATCATGTGCAATAAACCCCTGGTCACCGGCGACGAATTCGCCATCCGGGAGGACGGACTTTTCTGCAGAGCCGACCATGACGTCATAGACCGGTCCGTGACCGGCTCCCCGTGCCAGGATATCGGCAGCCCGGGGAGCGCGTACGGCGGCAACAACAACAACAACAGCGGGCTGTGCAACAACAACAATAACAATAACAACTTGAACAGCCACAATAACAATAACAATACGGGCACCGGAGGAAAAGAATCGGATAACAAGAAACCAGGTCAGTAAAGGGCAAGGTCAATGGGGTGTTGGGGGTTGGGGAGTGGGGAGAAGTGATGTTTTGTTAGGTTTGAGTACAGAGGAGTGTTAGTGTGATTGTCGTTTTTTGGGGCTAAAGGTACTTTTTGTAGTTTTTGTGTAAAAAAGCTTTGTTTTGAAGGTTGTTGTGTATCGTAGGTACTTTAAGGGTTTGTGTATAAAGAGGATGGGCGTTTTTTGGGTTCGTATCAAGGAGAGGTGCTACGGTAGATTTCTGTGTGGAGGAGACAAGCGCTTACAGGCAGGCGCTTCGGAGTTTGTGTGAGGGGGCGTTTGTATGGCATGAGTTTGTCAGGTAACGGGCGCTGAATGGGGGTTGTTTACGCTACCTAACAGCCAGTTCACACGCCACATTGAACCCTAAAGGTGAGCAGTCTCCCTGACCTTTCGTCTACCTGAGTCCAACTGCCAGCTATTACATGATCAGTGCGGGGACCCCCATGGAAAAT
The DNA here is from genome assembly GCF_028476545.2 of Physella acuta. NCBI lineage: Eukaryota > Metazoa > Mollusca > Gastropoda > Physidae > Physella > Physella acuta. The sequence continues at coordinate 269,673 of NW_026732025.1, forward strand.
TCCTGAAGGTTCCTCTAGGGCTTGCACCATATTTCCCAACGCCTAACTAAATACCCCAACGCTGATGAAGTGACCGCAATGTCCCATGCCTGACATAATCTTCTGGTTAAAATATCAGCTAAATAATTACACTAGTACACTTTCTCCAGTGCGTCCATATGCTATTACATATAGGCCTATAAAAATAAATAAATAAATATATGTACATATATATATGTGTACATATATATGTACATATATATACGTGTGTACATATATATATATATATATATATATATATATATATATATATATATATATATATATATATATATATATATATATATATATATATATATATATATATATATATATATGTACATATATATATATATATATGTACATATATATATATATGTACATATAAATACACATATATATGTACATATATATATACATATATATATATATATATATATATATATATATATATATATATATATATATATATATATATATATACATATATATATATATATATATATATATATATATATATATATATATATATATACACAAACAGGTTATGTGCATATGTATAAATGACAACCTGAGTTAGCATAAGAAATAATGTGTAAGCATTCGATGTAAGATGGGCAGAGGTAAACTTGACAGAGAGCACATTGCTGCGTGTTTTGTAAACGTGTCATTATTGAACACGCACGGCATAAGCGTACACTGCTTCACATCTGGCTGCCTTCTCATAACATTGGTTTTATTCGTGAGGTGCTCTGGTCGATGGGGGGGGGGGGGCGTGAGGAAGGGGGTTGTTTTAAGGGTGGGGTGGGGGAATATGGTTGATGAAAAGAGGGGGTGAATATGGGTATTTTATGAAGGGGTGGGTGGGATTTGAGAAAAAAGGGTTTAATAGTTACGGGGGTAGTAGTGGTGGGTGGATTAATTAAAAGTAATTGATTAATATACGGTGGTTAGATTAACTTGTACTTGTTCTATTATATTCAACAATAGTTTGAATTGAGCGTGGAAATCTGGATAATCTAAAAAAATTAGATTACAAAATGTTTAGAATGGAAATAGCGCCTACCCTTTTTATATTCGCTAATTATTGATTCGACTGAATATTCATAAAAAAAGAACACGCCTAGATTTTAACTGATTAGTTTTTGTGGTAATGAGCTGCCAATGTCAGGCGTTGGTGTACCGACACCCTCGACCGTGTGGTGATGATGTTTGTATACCACATCCCCCAGCGCCTACAAGCCCCGAGTTTATCGCTGTCTGGTGCGTACACTGTCCGGGACTTGACCGCTAGATTACACCTGCCCATCATGGCGCCATGACCGGACACCTGGAGATAGTGGTCAGCACTACCCCCCTCCCAGTCTTCACCCCCCTTGTTATCCGCCGATGCCTATCGTGGACGGCGGGCTTGTCAAACAAGTAAACACTGCGCATGTCCGCGACCGGTGTTTACTAAATAGACAACGTCCGGTTATGGCTTGACCATAACATTGCATGCTGGGAGTTGGCCGAAACAATTTGCGTTTTAAACGACCAAACCCACAGGATATCACAACATACAGTGTATGTTCTGTTGGCTATATCTAGGCTCGTATAGAATATAGGACTACACTTTTTTTCGAATCCAAGCTTAAAATTAATAAAAAAAGAAACGTATTTTATCTTTTGATTTGTTAGCGAAAATCAATCATATGCATTTCTGAGATTAAAAATTAATTTAAATTGCATATCAAAATACACATAATTGATCAAAATTTTAGAAATTAATCACCATCTTCACCGCTATCACCATTTGGTGTTACTTGAACTAGAAGATGGGGCAACCGACAACAATATATTAGCCCACCACAAAAAAAGTCTATATTTACAATGCCTATTAACCGGTTAATTTAAAAACAACAACAACAATGACGTTTTAAGCATCGATTGAGTTTCTATTTGTGACTTTGGTTTTATTTCACTAAATATAAAAATTTAACTTGGGCCAACGAGTGGGGTGAATGGATGTGATTCGTTCAGTTTTTTTTTTTTGGCCCAAGCTGGTGTCTGTTCTATATGGCCGGCGTCTACGCTTATTTATCGTAACGGGCGTCGTATAATTCATAATTACGGGCGATCAATTATGACAGCAACAACGATTTTTCTCGTCATGGTTCATTGAGCAGCCGCGGCCGGCCATCCTTTGATCTGGTGGTGATGGTGGGGTGGGGTGTGGAGGGTGGGGGTGGGGGTGGAATCAAACATTTATTCTGATTTGTACGCTCTGCGGTTAAACAATGGCGGACTACACATGCGAATTAATCAGGGGAGGGAACGCTGGCGATAAAATGTCCCCAGTCTAAGCCTCAATGAGCAACGGTTAGTCTAGCTCAGCTTGTGAGTTGTAGGGCTGACTAAAAAACTTAAAAATTATTAAAAAAACATATGCGCGAAACAATACTTCACATATGCTATGAAGCGAAGGTTTAAACAAATAGGCAAATATCTAATTTATTGAGTTTATTGATGTTGTGTTTAAAATATTGACTGGCTGAATTGGGCCTTGATGAAACAAGCAAATAAACAACATAATACATTGTCACACACGGGGAGGTAATCAGTACAGGAAATTTGACGCAGTTATTGTCCTTTGTATCATTTTTTCTCCCCCCTCCATCCCCATTCATTCTTCATCGATGGGTTAATTTTAGGTTGTTTTGTTTTAACAATGGAACAGAAATAGAGCAAATTCAAATGATATATTTCTCTGTGTTTAATTTTAGTGTTCGCGGGTGTGGGGTAGTCGTGGGTTTGTGTGTGTGTGGGGGGGGGGGAAGGGAAGGGAGGAGGGGGTTGTATTTCACGTGGGTGGGCCCACTGTTCCACCAGGGACACGCAACTGTGTGAGTAGAATCGATCGTCCCCGATTAATCACGATTTGTTCACGTGAGTCTGACCTTTATTAGAAATCATGGCGTGGTTATAGCCACGATACCGCCCGGGCTAAAGAAGTTAGCGACTATTTCCTTTCTTCCTCCTTTGATAATCGGGACAATTTATGGGCCATAACGATACCAGAAACGAATTCTCCGACTACATTTTTTTTTGTTTTCAGGTCAAAACGTTAAATTAAAACAATTGAATGAATTCAAGGACCGTAACTCTACTGTGAAATAGCTTAAAATTATTTTTCTCACGGCATGAAAGTCACGTGGTGACGCTGTTAATGAGCAATCAATGCATATTGATTAGAGCCATCGACCGTATGATTATACCCGGGAGGTTTCTCTTGGAAGCTAACTCAAAGGGCCGACAAATGCATTCAGACATAAATAAGGGAAACAAATCCTCATTTAACAAAGGCGATTGGTTGGTCGTACTTGAAATTCCCAGAAGCCCCAGCGCCAAAAACTGCTGGACGTCTGCTAGATTGGATGAGCGTTGTCTGTTTACACTTAGCTGTTTGTTTTAAATACAAACCAGTGTTGTGGTACTTAGATCTGTATCTGTAGAATCATACCATTTTAAAGATTGAATTTATGGCTCACACTGAGAAATAATGGCTATGTGTAAAGCCACTTGTTATTCACCTTTCAAAAAGAAAAAAAAAGTGCATTCCTGCCTGTTTCTTCCAAGCTGCGCGGTTGCGCGGCCGCGCAGTAGTTTCGGACCTACCGCGCAGTAATTTTAAAAAATACGCATACCTTGTATAACACTTTTAGAATACCGCGTACACACACGTAGCACACCTTTTTCTCCTTAGAGGGGATTTTGATTCCTGTAGATGTAGAACACAATTTTCATTTCGGTAAACATGAAGTAAAACAACATACTAATATTAATTGGCTGAAAAAGTTGAAGATTCTTAAAGGGCAATTCAGGTTAAAATAAGTTTCCTAGACAACACCACGTGTGTATCGTGTTGTGGAATGTTAACATTTCTTTTTATGCTACTTGTTTATAATTTGTTATATTTTTTGACCTCTTAATGATCTGTGTAATAAAAGTAGAACTTAAGAGAATTAACGTGTCTATCAACAAGAAAATATGTACACATTATCCATGCTTAAACGTAGCTGACTCTAGGTCAGTAGAATCTGACGCTGGTAGAATATGACGCCCTAACAAGCCGACTCTAGGTTGGTAGAATATGACGCCCCACTAAGGTGACTAGTTTGGTAGAATATGACGCCCCAACAAGCCGACTCTAGGTTGGTAGAATATGACGCCCAACAAGCCGACTCTTGGTAGAATATGACGCACCAACAAGCCGACTCTAGGTTGGTAGAATATGACGCCCCAACAAGCCGACTCTAGGTTGGTAGAATATGACGCCCCAACAAGCCGACTCTAGGTTGGTAGAATATGACGCCCCAACAAGCCGACTCTAGGTCGGTAGAATATGACGCCCAACAAGCCGACTCTTGGTAGAATATGACGCCCCAACAAGCCGACTCTGACTCTAAACGATTTTCCCGTTGAATGAAGTCACCACAATGGCGGTCGGTGATACTGTCGTAAAGATCCACGAGCGAGATGTGGTTAAAATGGGAAATTGAATGGTGGAACCGGAAGTTCGCGTTTTGAGTTCCAGGGACCACGGAATCGTTCGTTCTTTAGGTTAAGGGGGTGGGGGTGGGAGGTGGGGGTAGTTTTTTCTAAGGACAGATCAACTGTGACCTGATGGTGGCGTGTGTGTGTGGGGGGGGGGGGGGGTAGCATCCATAGGTGAGGGGCGTTGACTCATTGGTAATGTCAAGTTGGCCAGGTTAAATTTCAAATGGATCGATACTGCCCGGACTGTTTTTATTTTTTTAACTGCTGAAAGAGAAAGAAAAAAAAAGAGTCTAAGATGACTGCAAGATTTGGTAGAAATTTCACGTCAAGCAAGGACAAAAATATAATCAATAGTTAATACATTTATTGATTCGTTTAAAGTTGTTTTTTTTTTCTAGCTGTTAGAACACGTTATTAGGAAAGACTTAAAACTAGAACATATCTGCTCAGTTGTAATATTTTAAGACATTTATATATTTAATTACAAGAAATATCAACACTCATGCGGTATTATGTATATATATATATATATATATATATGGCTACAGGACATTACCCCCCTGGATATTTCCCCCCCGGACATTTCCCCCCCGTATTTACCCCCCGGAGCAATTACCCCCCTGTCAATTACCCCCCTGTCAATTACCCCCCCCCCCCCCCGGGGAATTACCCCCCGCCCTCTCAAGTTAAAATCCTAACTCTAACTAGAATTTTATACCTATATACTACTTTAATCCAAACCTTAAGAAAAAGACCAAAACCTAAGCATCCACCTTAGCCTAAAACTTCACACAAAACCAAAACAAAAGCTAGACACAACCCTTACCCTAACCCTAACCCTAACCCTAACCCTAACCCTAACCCTAACCCTAACCCTAACCCTAACCCTAACCCTAACCCTAACCCTAACCCTAACCCTAACCCTAACCCTAACCCTAGCCCTAGCCCTAACCCTAACCCTAACCCTAACCCTAACCCTAACCCTAACCTTAACCCTAACCCTAACCCTAACCCTAACCCTAACCCTAACCCTAGCCCTAGCCCTAGCCCTAACCCTAACCCTAAGCCTAACCCTAGCCCTAGCCCTAACCCTAGCCCTAACCCTAACCCTAACCCTAACCCTAACCCTAACCCTAACCCTAGCCCTAACCCTAACCCTAACCCTAGCCCTAGCCCTAACCCTAGCCCTAAACCTAACCCTAAACCTAGCCCTAACCCTAACTCTAACCCTGTCCGGGGGGGGGTAATGTCCTACTGGGCGGGGGGTAATTGACAGGGGGGTAATTGACAGGGGGGGGTAATTACTCTGGGGGGGTAATGTCGGGGGGGAAATATCCGGGGGGTAATTGACAGGGGGGAAATGTCCTGTTCCCTAGCCCTAACCCTAGCCCTAACCCTAACCCTAACCCTAACCCTAACCCTAACCCTAACCCTAACCCTAACCCTAGCCCTAACCCTAACCCTAACCCTAGCCCTAGCCCTAACCCTAGCCCTAAACCTAACCCTAAACCTAGCCCTAACCCTAACTCTAACCCTGTCCGGGGGGGGGTAATGTCCTACTGGGCGGGGGGTAATTGACAGGGGGGTAATTGACAGGGGGGGTAATTACTCTGGGGGGTAATGTCGGGGGGGAAATATCCGGGGGGTAATTGACAGGGGGGAAATGTCCTGTTCCCATATATATATATATATATATATATATATATATATATATATATATATATATATATATATATATATATATATATATGAATGTATACATAAAGCAAAATCCATCTATAAACATGAATAAGCTGATGTTTAATTGCCGCTAGCAGCACTAAGCTGCAGAATGAACCCTTTGACCCCTGGTGCAGTATCTGGCCCATTAAATAAGTCAGGGTTCTAGTAAACAAAGGGTTAACCAGATCTACACAAGATGTCAGGGCTATGATAAACAACCAATCGGGGAAATCCGAAACACAACGCGATAATCCGCGCTAGAAAGGGAATCACGTCAAGGAAAAACCAACACTGGGCATTGTGGGAAATATATATATATATATATATATATATATATATATATATATATATATATATATATATATATATATATATATATATATATATATATATATATATATATATATTCCAAATTTTCCTTCGTATAAATATAATGTGTGCTTATGTGAGTTAGGAGTTGGGCTGTTGAGTGAAATTTTCGCTGCGATACTACGTACTTTATGCATGGCATATACAATTTTTTTTGTATTTAGTATTCGTTAAGCTGTCTACTTCTAACTATGTAAAATCCTTTGTACAGGAAGATTAAATGTTTTCTACCCATTTGGCCAGGATTAAAACTTACATCCTCCACCTTTAATGTAAAATTTATTCAAATTACTGTAATCGGATCAAACGTTTTTCTTTCAACTTCTTCTAGATTAAGAATAAAATTCCGATTTTTGTTTATCTTTTTCATCTGCTTAACGCTCAACTAAAATCCCCAGCCTATTATTCGATGGCTGCTGATTAAAAAAAAGTTACAAAAAAAAAACGTATTGTTTCTTAAAGTTTTTTTTAAGCTTTCAAGCCGGTCGTTGAGCGAGTCTGGATTTATTTGTCTAGGTTCCAGACCGTTTCACCCGGCACGAGAAAATATTGTCACTCGCTGGCACGTACCATAAACACACACGGGCAGAGGTCCGTGCCTGCCGGGTGGTTCTAGAGGGTTCTTCTCTTGTCGGGGGGGGGGGGGGGGGGGGCTCCGGTGGTGTGGAACTGTGGGGTTTTGGTGGACGTCTGGTGGATTCCGGATATGTACGTGTATTGTGGAGTTTAGCTAGAGACGTGTGTCTGGTGGATTCCAGCTATAGACGTGTCTAGTGGAGTTTAGATATTGAAATGTGTCTGGTGGAGTTTAGCTATAGACGTGTGTCTGGTGGAGTTTAGCTATTAGAATGTGTCTGGTGGAGTTTAGCTATAGACGTGTGTCTGGTGGAGTTTAGGTATAGATGTGTCTGGTGGAGTTTAGCTATAGACGTGTTTCTAGTGGAGTTTAGCTATAGACGTGTGTCTGGTGGAGTTTAGCTATAGACGTGTCTAGTGGAGTTTAGCTAGAGACGTGTGTCTGGTGGAGTTTAGCTATAGACGTGTGTCTTGAGTTTAGCTATGGACGTGTGTCTGGTGGAGTTTAGCTATGGACGTGTGTCTGGTGGAGTTTAGCTATGGACGTGTGTCTGGTGGAGTTTAGCTATAGACGTGTGTATGGTGGAGTTTAGCTATAGACGTGTGTCTGGTGGAGTTTAGCTATAGACGTGTGTCTGGTGGAGTTTAGCTAGAGACGTGTGTCTGGTGGAGTTAAGTTATAGACGTGTGTCTGGTGGAGTTTAGCTATAGACGTGTGTCTGGTGAAGTTAAGCTTTAGATTAGATGTGCTGTCAATTGTAACAATTTTCACATCCTTTTCACTTATGCTGACAAACTCCTGATGGTGTACGTTGACATGTGTTGTGGGGGTGCGACCCGGGGGGGGGGGTCTCCTATGTCACCTTGTAGCTGTGAACACATGAACATCATACCATCACTGTAGTACTCACTCACACACATGTTGAAGCTGTCTCCCATTCACACCCCCTCACGTGTCGGTGTAGTTCCCCTTTGATCAGCCTCTATGTGACTGCAATAGTGTGAGCTTATCAATCAGCTACCATTATTATGTAAGACATTGTTAATTAGGTCAACATCCATTTTATAGAAAATATAGAACAGATCAGGTGCAGAGTGTTATCATAAAATATTTACTGCTAATTTAAGTTACACATTAGCACATACTGTTGTCTTTATGTGGTTATTTACACATGTGAAAAACCAAAGATTATTATAAACTCAGTATAATCAAACAAAGTTAATCGCTACTAATAGGTGTTGGCAGATTTAGAATAATGCGGTTGCAACAAGGATTTTATATAAAAAGGTGTTAGGAAACTAACCATAACACAAAATACACCCCACATGAAAAAATTCATATACACATACAAAAAATATTTTAAAAAACAACAGCTGAAATAAGCTCTGATGTATGTGCATTTATGAAACAAAATATTTGTGAGAAATGTTTTTAAGGCCAAGTTTCTGGGAAAAAAAAACTCGTTTAAAAACACCAAATTTTGCTTTCTTATTAGCAGTATTTAACGCTAGACATTACAAATTTGTCGAAATTTTCCCATCCCCTACCCCCATCTACACACAACCCCTCCGAATTTTTTTTTAAAAAACCTTTCAATAATCTGGCTCTCCGCGGACGGGCAAGAAGTCCTCGTTGTTTACAACTAACTGTCAACATTTTTATTTGCCCTTACGTTCCGTCTTGAGTTCCCGTGTTCCCCCTCTATTCTCCCTGTTCCCTATCTCCCTCCCCCTATAATAATGTGCAAATAAGAGCGATTCAATGGCGTCGGGCTAATCTGGTCGAAAGTAAGACATGTTTGGTCCGTATCTAAACAACAAGTCAGGCCTCTTATCAGTCATTAATTTTGGCTGTTGTTGGAAATATGCCGATTGGACAAACTTTCTACACGGCCAGAACGTTCAACACAAAACACATACAAACCCGGCTACCGACATACAAACATAACTGACGCTACAAACCCGGCTACCGACATACAAACATAACTGACGCTACAAACCCGACTACTGACATACAAACAGACGCTACAAACCCAGCTACTGACATAAAAACATAACAGACGGCTTTAAACCCGACTACCGAAATACAAATAGACACTAAAAACCCGACTACTGACATACAAACATAACTAAAAACACACACATATACCTACCTACCTACAGACACACCTAACAGTACACAAGCCTAACTAAAATTACACAAACACACATAAAACCACTAATATAAACATAACGCTCACCGCAGTCTGATTCAATTCTTCACTTCGCGGAAAAGCCAACCATCATTTATTTACTTGTTTACTTACGCGCGCGCCAGTTCACGCACCGTGTAGACCTCAGTGATGCGCTCCACCGTCTGCAGTCTGCTAAACACCATTTTCAAATCTCGAAATATCGATCTAAAAAAATCAATCACAGACCCGATGGTATTTTTACTAAATGGGTTAGTCCAAGCGTACACGACACAGGTAAATAATTGAATAGGAACGTTTGGATTAGCATTACTTAAATTGGATGGATAGACGTCTGGACTTTGGACAAAGTACCAGAAGAGATGACGTCTAATTATTTAAACACGTAAACATAAAAAAGTAATGGTTACTTTAAGAAATGTTACTTTAAAAAAATAAATTGAACATATTTTCTTTAAAAACTTTGATGGGGAACTTCGCCATGTTTTTTTGATCGTCAAATACAAAGTAAACAAATGACGAGTTACAATTCCGTAAATGAAAAGTTCAAATTTCACCACCTGAATATTCAACATTCACTGAAATAAAAGTTTAACAATTAAACAGTAAAAATAAAACGGTCTAAAATTCTTGATGGAATTTTTTACTGACCGTTTGAAAGCTTGAAGACCGGTTGACACGGGGTTAACCCCCGGGGTGTCGGGCGGCTGGGGACAATCAACATTCAAACACTTGCGTGGACGCACGAGCTAATCGTTGGCTCTTTTTTTCAAACCATAAACTCCGTTTATTTGTTTAGCCGAGCGCAATAAATCCAAAACCCAAGGACGAGAGCAATGGGAGATTCTATCAAATCAAACCAGTAGCGTCACGAGGCGGGGGGAAGACAAGGAGTTGAGTGGTAGGTGGGGGAGGGGGGGGACAGCACCTGATGACACCGACACCGTCCATGGAAGGAGACACCAAAACACAAAACTGCTGATCTTTACACCACGCTAAAGGTTCCTCACTAGACCTAGCGATTTATTTTTCCCCGTTCTAAAGGACACCATTTGATCACTGACTGTTACCCTCCCCTCACCATCCTCCCACACATTCCCCTCGCTACCCTCCCACACACTCCCCGCTTACCATCAGTGTTTCTTCCAGACTTTTTTCTCCGGGGGGGGGGGGGGGGGGTAGACTTTCTTCGGGGGGGGGGCGGTAGACTTTCTTCGGGGGGGGGGGGGCGGACACTGTTAAAAGTATATATTTTCTATATAAATTATATAAATTTCATTTCGCTCGGGGGGGGGGGGGGGGGGCGGTAAAAAATTCGCCCCCCCCCCCCCCGAAGAGATGCCTGGAAGAAACTCTGCTTACCATACTTATTCGCCCGTACTAGATAGTAATTTAATTTTAAAAATTCCATCCATCCAGCTTGGTTTCACCCATGCATTGATTTTTTTTTAAATAAAATAATTTGCGTTTGATTTAAAATAAAGTACTGTTTTGTTTCTTTATTCCCCCTACTCTCTACAACAAAACATTCACGCCTCGTTTTTGTGAAAGAGTTTTACATTGACGAAATCTCTTGTTGATTTCTGGTGACAGGGCGCGGGGACAAAGCCTCGAGAGGGAGCCACAAGTCGGACCACAAGACCACCAGGGTGCGGACCGTCCTCAACGAGAAACAGCTGCACACGCTGCGGACTTGCTACAACGCCAACCCCAGGCCGGACGCCCTCATGAAGGAACAGCTGACCGAGATGACGGGTCTCAGCCCGCGGGTCATACGGGTCTGGTTCCAGAACAAGAGATGTAAGGATAAAAAACGCTCCATCTTGATGAAGCAGATACAGCAGCAGCAGGAGAAGGTATGTACCACGTGGTCGGTGGTTCGAAACCCACTCGCGAAGATAATTATACGCTTTTTGGGTTTTTAGCGTTTGGTAGCATTTATGAAGTTTTCATGACATGGAGTTACATACACGGGTTTAATTTAGGTTTAACTAAGCTTAATGTACATAGGGTTAACTAAGCTTAATCTACATAGGTTTAACTGAACGAACAATACAGGGTTTAACTAACATTATTTAAGGTGCCAATAATGAACTCGTTGTTAAGGAATTAGTACTGAAATAATCCACCCCCTCTACTGAAATCCAATCATGTCCTTGGGCTACCACAACAAGGAGATTACAACAATCTTGTACATTTGAAGTTTTTGGTGTGGGAAATGTTAGGCAACTTACCCACGTCTCATAGAATAGGTAAATAAACAAATTCCGTAGACGGTTTGTTTCAACTGCTACTAATATTGTGATGTTTTGAATAAATAAAAAAGCAATATATTGCATAACTTTTAACTGATAGCTAGGTGAACATTCACCTGTCTATAAACCCAACCTATCACCTACCATTCCCCTGTCTATAATCCCAACCTATCACCTACCACTCACCTGTCTATAAACCCAACCTATCACCTACCATTCCCCTGTCTATAATCCCAACCTATCACCTACCACTCACCTGTCTATAAACCCAACCTATCACCTACCACTCACCTGTCTATAAACCCAACCTATCACCTACCATTCCCCTGTCTATAATCCCAACCTATCACCTACCACTCACCTGTCTAAAATCCCAACCTATCACCTACCATTCCCCTGTCTATAATCCCAACCTATCACCTACCACTCACCTGTCTATAAACCCAACCTATCACCTACCATTCCCCTGTCTATAATCCCAACCTATCACCTACCACTCACCTGTCTATAAACCCAACCTATCACCTACCACTCACCTGTCTATAAACCCAACCTATCACCTACCATTCCCCTGTCTATAATCCCAACCTATCACCTACCACTCACCTGTCTATAAACCCAACCTATCACCTACGACTCACCTGTCTATATTCCCAACCTATCACCTAACATTCACCTTAAGTACGTGTCTGGTAAATCTCGCTTTCCGTCAACGTCCACAAAACGGCTGTGCCACATGACTGACACGACGCGAAACGTCAGTGTCGAACTTTGTGGGGAAAGATAAAAGTTTTAACACCCTTTCTTCTCTCAGCACATTCATAGAAACATTATGTCAAACAATTGCAACCGCAGGGGCATTCACTGGGGTGTAGGGGCAGCAACTGGGGCACAAGGGAAGCCACTGGCATTTTCAATTTTTATTTTAATTTGTAAAAAAAAAAAAAATACAAAAAAAAACCACAGTATTTATTTTATAATGAACCTCACAATTTTTTAAAGAGTTGATTTAAATAATTCTTGACAATTGCGTTGTTAGATTTTAAAAAATATACACCTAATAACCGTAGATGTTTTGTCTTGCTGTGTCATATGCTGGCGTCAAGAAGTTTGGAAATTGCCAAAAATAAAAATAAATAAATACAAATGAAATAAAACCAACCAGTTTAAAAACTTGTGTGAAGCCCGTCAAAAAGTTGGGCTAGACCCAGAATTAGACCATCGGGTTGACACATTAAAGCTCTCTTATAAAGGAACTAGCAAGAGAATAAAATCATATGTTACGACCCGCCATCAACACGGTTCTCAGAAAACTTCTCAAGCGGGGTCACTTTTGAAGAGTTATGGCAACCCTTTGTTGCCACTTTATGTAAAAAAAAAAAAAAAAACACAAAACACACTCCCAGTTGTATCGGTATTAAAGATCTCGATTCCAAATAGCCACCTGCTATTGGGAATAAGATCAGTCTTCCAAATAGCCACATACTATTGGGAATCCTTAACTGCTGATAGCCGCTTCAAGAACATAAACTGCGAATACATATTTTTGTCTAGTAGCGACGTAAAAATATATAATTTTGTTTGATATCTTGACATAAAGCAATAAGTAGTAATCTTACTGTAAATTATTGAAACCATTCTTGGTATCGTGTCTAAATACATAAGTATTGCTTAACAAATAAATGTATAGAATTATATTCAGCGCAATGGACGTATCACAAAACTACTCATATCCCGTGTCATACCCCCCCCCCTGTGGTTCTTGCACATGAGTTGGACATCGTATGATGTAATGAAGCGTGTTAACAGTTTGGTCATACCTAGACTAAACAGAAGTTGTTACATTTTTTAACGTATGAGCATGAATTAAAATTCATCGTAGAAACTAGATCTATATCTACTAAATGAGCGTTTTTTTTTTTGAGGTTTACAATGTTTATATATGACAAAAGAAATTAATTAAAATGATGGTAAAAGATACGCAGCTTATATAACTAAACAGTAATTAAAGCCAAAGAACCGAAGCAACATACCACGTTGCAAAACCTGACGCCGCGTCACAAAGAACCGATGCAACATACCAAGATGGAAAGCCTGACGCCGCGTCGCAAAGAATCAATGCAACATACCAAGACGCAAAGCCTGACGCCGCGTCACAAAGAACAAATGCAACATACCACGACGCAAAGCCTGACGCCGCGTCACAAAAAAACCGATGCAACATACCAAGACTCTAAGCCTGACGCCGCGTCACAAGACTGACGCCATTAAAACCGAGGTGAGACAGGAACCATGAGCCACATTCCTGGGAGAGCCATAAACACGAGACACGAGCCACTAAACCAGACCGGCTGGACAAAACAAAATGGCGCTCCCGGCTGACAAGAAGCGCAGGATAGACAATACTTTTATGGGCCGCCGTTGTTGCATGGGGCTCCTATTCACACTTGGGGACTTGGGTGCAATGGAATTCGGTCTTCTACAGGTGGGGGAGGGCTGGGGTGGTGTAAAAAAAAGGCTGGATGCATGGGGTCTATAAAAAAAAACAGTGAGTGTGATTTTAAAGGTGTGTTAGGGTGTGTAATTGTATCGCCTGGCGGGGAGGTGTGTGACGTTTTGTTGGCGTGTCACTGATGTGTGTGTGACAGTTTGTGTTTGTGTCGTTTGGTATGAAGGTGTGTGACAGTTTGTGTTTGTGTCGTTTGGTGTGAAGGTGTGTGACAGTTTGTGTTTGTGTCGTTTGGTGTGAAGGTGTGTGACAGTTTGTGTTTGTGTCGTTTGGTGTGAAGGTGTGTGACAGTTTGTGTTTGTGTCGTTTGGTGTGAAGGTGTGTGACAGTTTGTGTTTGTGTCGTTTGGTGTGAAGGTGTGTGACAGTTTGTGTTTGTGTCGTTTGGTGTGAAGGTGCGTGACAGTTTGTGTTTGTGTCGTTTGGTGTGAAGGTGCGTGACAGTTTGTGTTTGTGTCATTTGGTGTGTAGACGTGTGACAGTTTGTGTTTGTGTCTCTTGGTGTGAAGGTGTGTGACAGTTTGTGTTTGTGTCATTTGGTGTGAAGACGTGTGACAGTTTGTCACATATGCACATGTACTACTGGATCTTACATGTATTACTAGCACCCAGAGTTTCTTTCAGGCATCTCTTCAGGGGTGTGGTGGGGATGGGTACCCTAACCCTCCCGGAAATTAAAGTCCGCCCCCCTCCTTCGAAAGTTTCAAGTACCCTTCCCCGAACAAAAATGTCCGAAAGAAACACTGCACTTAAGCACATGTGCTACTAAAACTTATGTGAGTTACTAGCATCTAGCACGTGTGCTACTAAAACTTACGTGAGTTACTAGCACTTAAGCATGTGTGCTACTAAAACTTACGTGTGTTACTAGCACTTAAACACATGTGCTACTAAAACTTCCATGTGTTACTAACACTTAAGCATATGTGCTACTAAAAATTACTTGTGTTACTGGCACCTAGTACACATGCTACTAAAACTTACGTGTGATACTAGCACCTAGTACACATGCTACTAAAACTTACGTGTGATACTAGCACCTAGTACACATGCTACTAAAACTTACGTGAGTTACTAGCACCTAGTACACATGCTACTAAAACTTACGTGTGATACTAGCACCTAGTACACATGCTACTAAAACTTACGTGTGTTACTAGCACCTAGTACACATGCTACTAAAACTTACGTGTGTTACTAGCACCTAGTACACATGCTACTAAAACTTACGTGAGTTACTAGCACCTAGTACACATGCTACTAAAACTTACGTGAGTTACTAGCACCTAGTACACATGCTACTAAAACTTACGTGTGTTACTAGCACCTAGTACACATGCTACTAAAACTTACGTGAGTTACTAGCACCTAGTACACATGCTACTAAAACTTACGTGTGTTACTAGCACCTAGTACACATGCTACTAAAACCCTGACCGTGTACAGACTAAACTACACGTGAAACCTGCATGTATTGATTAGCCGCCGGTTGGTTGACGGGGGTTGGCAGGGGTTGGCAGGGTTATACATAATGCACAACCCGCGCAGATTGGACTACGAAAATCGCAATCATCGGTGACAGAGTTACGTCAAGGGCTGGCTGGGTTGTCATTTTACAAGGGCTCGCTGGGTTGTCATTTTACAAGGGCTCGCTGGGTTGTCATTTTAGTTTTTTATGTCTCAAACTTGAGCTGGTGACGAGGGTGAAAAAAATCGATTATAGGTGAATACATTACGTGAGGGCAGTTGTGAGGGGGGGGGGGGGGTCACGTGAAAGCCAAGAGCTAGGCGGGGCGGGTTTTGTTATTGAAGTAAGGAGCAGTTAACTCTCATTAAATTTACATTCTGATATGCAGGGGGAGATGCTTATCAGAGGAAAAGCACGCGTTTAACTTCTCTCCCTTTGTCGAACAAGATATCCTTTAAAGAACCCCGCCCACTTATCTAAACCAAGCCCCTCCCCCATGACCCAGATATCCCTAATTATTCCTTACTTACCGTATCGCTGACGGTCACCTATACCTGTGACGTAAACTACACACATGGGGGAAAAAAAGGCAGTTAATAAGGTGTCAGCCTAGCCACTATGACACACTAGACTGACGCGTTCAAATGAGCGTGTGACACAAAATTACACGCTAGCTGTCGTTCACGGTAGCAAAGTTCAACCGGTGCGCTGTCTTTAAATAGTTGTTGTAGCATAAAATTATCATTTCTGCAAGTTCAAATCTAGAAAAGTTTTAAAATTTCATTATAATTATCCTTTACGCTATTTGAGTACAAATTTATCCAAATTTCGTGTTCGACGTTTGCCGTGTTTTTTTTTTTTTTCTTTTTTTTTTTTTTTACGCTCTCCGTTTGCGAACGGGTTAATTTCCATCTAGATCTCGTTTCAACATCTTCGCCAACACACACTCAAGCTGCCTCAGGGTTGCCAGACCTGCGCGCGCATGTGTTGTCAGACGTCACTGCCAGCAGCAGGCAGGGTTGCCACATTGGACAGCGTGTGAGAGCTGAGACGCCACACCTGGCACCAACCTTTACAAGACGGTGCCGGTGTCTTCACGCGCGTGTATTCGGTCACAACTCGCTGCTTTTCGAAAGTCTGTGCCAGAATTCAAAATATCTGCCATATTGCAGAAGTCTGTCATGATTCAAACTGTCTTAGTTTTAGAAATCTCTGTTAGAATATAAAAAACAAACGCTCAAAAGTCTGTATCCGCTTTAAAAACACTGTCATATTTCAAAATGTCTGTGTAAACTTCAGAAGTCAATCCCATTCAATATATCGGTGTTAGCTTTAGAAAGTTTAGGTTAAATATACCAAAAAGGTATTTTGTCATGTACGTAGCATGTTTAAATTTTCTTGATTTTGTTTAGCGTCTTAAAATGAAGGGGGAAATATAAAGTGTGTTACATAACGCACTGGCGTACTTTCCTCACAGTTTGTATGCTGTTTACTGTACTGTGTAATACCCCTTTGGTCTAGGCTGCCGTCCCAATCAATTGAATTATTTACCATGGGCAATGTGGCTCACAGAGACATCCACACCTCTTTCATCCACACCGTTCACGGGGTGTGAGTGGGGGGGGGGGGGGCGCAAGGTCCAAAGGCCCAATCACAAACACCACACCCAGCGTGTGAGAGAAATAAATGTCGTTGCTATGGAGACCAGTGTAAACATATGACGTATGGGTGTCCTCGTGCTACAGGTAAATGTCCTGACGTGTGTCCTTCTGTAACGAGAAAATGTCCTACTGGGGTGTTTTATGCATGTGTTGCCGTACATAGGCTGTGCTTGTCAGGTGTTGTGTTAAAGGCCAGTTGTGTGGGGGTGAGTGTGTGGGGAGAGTGAGTGGGGTCGGGGTGTGAGTGATGCATCGCATGATTACCAGGGCCGTAGAAATAAAACCAAAAGCACTATTAGATCTAGTTAGCCTTAGGAAAACGTAACTCTACCTTACGAAGTTTCACTGGGCGGCGAGAGTATCTCCCCCTGAGCCTCCACGCTGATAAGTTTATTTGCATGTTGCTTCACAAGACGAGGGCGTGTGGCAAACAGAACCTTGAGTGTTGACGCCACTGCAGATAAAGCAGATGACTCCTTCACCCAGGTGAACTACCCCCCCCCCCCCACCTCCCCACCCCTCACCCAACCCCCGAGTCAAGATGGCATTGTTGTTCTCGAGTGCTCGACCCTGATTGCTCAGGCGCAGGGGCAAGTCAACAAACGCATAAGGGCACCAAGGAGCTGACCGCTAGCTGGAAATGGCCGGCCATTGTTGCGGGGGTTAGAGCAAGCATTGCGTGGTCCACCTCGACAATTGGACGCTGGTCAGGAGGTGATGCCACATCACGGGGGCTGCGTGTTTGCCGGCGCGAGAGAGGATGTAATTAAGACGATTTTGAGTAATTACATCAAGTGGAGCCGGGGCCTAACCCCCCTCGCGTGACGGTCCTACCACCGGAGTGCTCTTCAGTTTAATCGCCCCTTTCCCCTTTCGGCTTAGGGGTCATTTTTGGGGTCGATGGCAAGGAAGAAATGGAAATTGGAGGAGTAGTCTCAATAAGGCGAGCTCCTAGCTTGCTCCTACAGACAAAAGAAAATTTAAAACACGGGAACAAGAGCTTAGCTAAGGAGAATTGGGGTGGGGGGGGGGAGAGGAGCAGTGTTTCTCCGGGGGGGGGGTAATTTTCCTTTTCCGCGGGTGGGGGGGGGGGACTGTTAAAAGAATATATTTTCTAGGCCTATATAAGTTCCATTTCGTTCGGGGGTGGGGGGGGGGGGGGCGGAAGACTCTTTGGGAGCACCGAGGGGGGTCTGTCACAGGTGGATATTTGTCTTCTCCATCAGTCTCATTCTGCCGATATATATATATATATATATATATATATATATATATATATATATATATATATATATATATATATATATATATATATATATATATGACTAGATAAACAATAAGATGCCAAAATGTGTTCCATATGTACAAGAGCTTCAAATAGTGGAACTGAGTTTTGGAGAAAGCATTTCTGTTACATTAAGAATAAACAACAACAGCTAAACTATCTTTCGGAGCATCCCTAAATAGAATTAAACTTAACTCTGTTACGATCTCCCCCTCTCGCTACTTAGCAACACCGAACCCTGATGTAGCAGAAATGAGTTGCTTCCAGTGGCCTTGTTAACACCACGCTCCGACATAGAAGGGGATATCAAGGATAGCCAAGTACCCCCTCGCACGCAACCCCCCAGCCCCGGGCATCAACGCGCAGCCGGCGCCCCAGCCCCTCGATTGCCATCGCTCGCGTGATGACCCACAACAACCCGGGGAGGGGACCGGAATGCAATTAATTTGCGGTCGTCACAGAGGGGAAGCTGTTTTAGCCGAACCTACTCCCCTGTGGAATAAAATTTTGCTATCAAATTAAACAGAGAAAGAAAAAAAAAAAACAATAACAGAAACCCCGAAGAATATTTTGACCGCAAAAACCTTTGGGGGTATCCCTGGAGAGGGAATTTAATCACGAAGCCAGCGGTGCATAACGTAATTATATTTGGATTCAGCTGAGTCGCCTCAGGCCAGTTTCTGCATTATAAGACACGGGTATTTACCCATTTAAATGGCGTGCATATGTAGATAGGTATATATATATATATATATATATATATATATATATATATATATATATATATATATATATATATATATATATTCGTATATTTGTATTGCTATGTAGACGGGAAGTAAAAAAGTACGACTTCCAATAGGTGCTGAACAAACGCATTTGTTAACATTGTATATAATCGTCTCTTTTTATTCTCTAATTATATCTCTTATTCTCTTATTATTTCTTATATTATTCTCGAGAGGGGCGGGGGCACTTGATACTGGTTAAGGTGATATTTTGTCTATATAAATAATACATTTTTTTTATTTCTTCGGGGGCGGGGAGGGCGTGGATGGAGCTCCCTATGTCCCCCTCTCCCGAAGAGATGCCTGAAATAAACTAATAATCGCTCCTAAAAGCCGGATATGTTTGTACTGAAGTTGGTATGAGCATCTACTATGTCGAATAGCGTGTATTATTACGCATGTTGAAAGCCTTGTAAACCCCTGCTCTGTTACATTAGTCGAGTTGATTGGCCTGTAACAGCTCGACAGTTGTCCCATCAATGAAATCAAACAGCCGGAGCCCGGGCTAGTCTCAGTCGGACCCTCCACCGCGTGTAAGTGGTATTATGGGCCGGGGGGGGGGGGGGTGTGATTGTCCGTGACCACCAGAGGGCAGCTGAGCCCCCTTCCGGTTTCTAATACCCAATGCCAGGATCTGCGAGAGGAAATGCCAAGACCGACTATCATTGTGCCGGCACGCAAGGGCCACAGCCCAGACAAACACGGGAATTACGTCCCTTTTCTCCAGCCGCCCTCCCCGCCCCTTCCAATCTGCAACCCCCCAAGATGGCGTCCGTCAAATCTCGCATGTGCACATGAAAATTCAGCAGAGGGACAGCACTCACCCACTCAGGCCGGCAGCAATTAGATTCCATTAGTCAGGATTGTGCGATTGATTTAAGAAGATGTAAGGGCTGCGACACTAATGAAAACTTTTCAGCCTGTCTCCTTCAAATGTGGGGATATACCCGGCCATAAGTATGGATGCTACCACAAAATATGGGTATTAGGTTGAGGAAGGTTTCTATTTTTGAACAATATAAAGCACAGAGGGTGCACTGAGCTTCTTTCTGTACTATAAAAAAATATCGTTTGAATACTTTTATAGTTTATATCCGTTTTTTTTTAAACAAGCACTGGACATTTTTTCCATTTTAGGCATTTTTGAGTAACGCAATTAGTTTTTCAATATCAATTACGAAATAGTGACCGTAAGTTTTCACTGCGAAAATTTGTTTACATTTTATGATCCGCTGAAGAAAACTTAAGTATAATAAAATTGAAATAATGTTTAAAGAAATTCTGATGTTTCTTTTAGAACTACCACCTAAACTCCAGTACTAGTTCTGCAAAGAATTGTTTAGAAAACATTTGCATATAAACCTTTGTCTTTCTTACAAATGCCGCAAATGGGACGAAGGATTCGAACGTGAAGCTCTTACAGTCCTGTTGGAGGGCTTGCCCTGCTGTATCCCATCTCCTCCCCCTGCACAGCTGCTGTAGTTCCGTGCAGGGGACGGGGTGGATGGACTGGGGGTGAGGATAATTAGACAGTGATCCCAGAGATACTACAATGGCGTCGGCGCGTGAAACGGAAAGATGGCCGACTCTGCACGTTCGGCTGATACGGGGAGACTACTGAATCGTCACGGTAGTGATCGCGTTCTGTTACCTCCCCTTGTCCAATCTTATTTCCCTTTATAATACAAGGGTACGACCATACCATCACGATGCCCAAAATTTGACAGCTGGCGGGGGACTCAATATTTTATTGCTGTGTTTTTGGGAGGAGGACACGGGGGGGGGGGGGGGGGGGGGGTAGGGATGGGACAAGGGTGGTTGTTATAATTTATCTTGGTAATTATTACTCTCGGAATAATACCCTGAATACGGAAATAAAAGAAAAAAAAATCGTATTTTAAATGTTGAGGGTAACCGGAACTAATATTTGAGGGGGAAAATTCCTCACACACTTCCGCTGTTGAGCAGCAGTTTTAAGAAATTTCGGCATCCACGATGAAAAGTATCAATACAAGATATAATGATAACAAGAACAATAATAATTTTCTGTTTAATTAGTCATTATTTGAAATATTTTTGAGATTGTTTAGGTAGTGGAAGCGTCGAAGTATTGTTGGTTTTAAAAAATGTATGACTCCTGATTAGTCGAATCAATGTTTTTAGATGTTGATCATCTGCAAAAAGTTCACCAGAAAATAGGTCAAACGGCCGGCTCCGCTTTAGGTAACGTTAATCCAATTTATCGTGGGTTGTGTAAAAACTGGACATTAATCTTCTAGTTGACGCCGATCTATGACATTATCCCCTCCTGCACATCGCTAAAGCACCCACCTGATCAAGGTATCACTAGGTATCAGCCCTCGCCGTATCACGTGTTTCCGCTTCATGGGACCCTACTCGTGGGTCGGTCATATCGCTGTGGTAACCTTAAACCTATCCGACTAATCCCTGACTTTAGCCACTCGGCGAGGGCCGTTACGTCATTCTTTGTTTGATGGCATCGCGGCGTCCATTAGTGACGTCATGGGATTTACCTGAAATCTTATCCCCCCCCCCCCACCCTGCTCTACGGCTCATATAAAATAACCCCCGACCCGCCCTCTCCTCTACCAGATGCATTCGAATTTTTTTTTTTTTTTGGATAAGTAAAAGTTTTGTAACCCTTTTAGGCTAAACTAGCTGGATACTTTTGTATGATGATGGCTTGGGTTAGGGTAAGTGTTGAGGTGTTGCTGGGGTCGGGGATGGGGGATGTAGGTGAGAATACGGCTGGGGCTACGGCTACTGTAATGGCTACGGCTACGGCTACTAGCAAATTTAAATGTAATTTTATCTGAAAACAACCCCCCACCCCCGTGTGCAACGCATGGTTGAAGCAGAAAGTTTAGAAACACGACTTGATGAATTAGTCGTCTATGTAGGGTAGGGACCACTCCAACTTAGAATCAATACTGAATGAGAGGAACTCTCGTTAGTAGGGTGGGTGGGGGGGGGGGGGGGGTACACCGTGAGCAGACGTTAGTGCTCATTCACATCGGCTGCTAGTGAGGAAAAGAGTTAATTAGTGTGGATAAGCGAGTAGAGCTACACAAGCACGCCGTGGTATTGTATGATGTGAATGATCGTGAATTATTGAATGGCAGATCCATACGGTGACTGCGGGATTAAGTCATTGAATTGAACGATTTCAATAAATGAATGGTGAATAATTAATAAAAACCCATAGAAATAAAGAAACGGTTTTATTTTAATGTGATAAAGAAAAAAAATTACTCACGTGTGTAGCAAATTAGCAACATAACGCATTTTCATGTTTATCATATTCGCTTCAGTTTCACCAAAATGGCGATTTAATTTTAATTTAACTTTTTTCTTTCTCGCGAGACTGCACGCGCCTGCGTTAGTAACGTTGTAGCTTCATTAAGCGCGAATTAATGAGACGTTTGTTACTGCTAAGATTTCTTTTGTTTCTGTAACAGCTCCCGCCTGCCCCCACCCCGCTCCAAGAGCCGGTTCTGCATATGAATAGAACCCGAAACCGTCGCAGCTACCGACACGACACGCCGTAAAGCCGTTCCCAGAATTCACTTCCGGTTTATATTTTAGCAGGGGTTATAACTCCGAAGAAGACAATGAGTCGCAACATTTTTTCCCTTTAACTGGTGGTCGTTATTCGGTCGTAAATAATTCGGATTTCGTGAACCATTCGATAAAATTAAATTTTTGTCAACTCATTTTGAAAAATAAAAACAAATTAATGGATTTGCTTTGAACACTATTAAGTGCTAAATAATTTTCATGCAAAGTCATTATAAAAGTCTTTTTTTTTTTCAAATTTTCTTCAAAGTTTTCCTCATACATCATTACTAACATGTCCAGGTTTTAAAGATATTTTTTTAATATTTAAAATAAAACTTAAAATTTTTAAAACCTTATTTATCTTAAACTATACACACGTTTACAGAGATTTAAATTATTAACTTGATTGAAAATTGACTAGACGCCTAAAGCAAATATTTTGATAAATAAATAATTGTATGTAATGTGATATCTCTTACATTTGTTTTAGCCATATCACACAAACATACACACATCAAAACAAGGGTGTGTCACACACGTTGAATGATGGGGTGAAATAAAAAATAAACTTGACTTAAGTCATATGCACTAAAGGATGAAGGAAATAAAAACTTGATTGATTTAAATCATATAATACTCTGAAGGATGGTAGGAAAGAAAAACTTGACTTAACTCACTCATTTTGAAGGATGGAGGAAATAAATACTTATTTAAATCATATAATACTCTAAGGTACGGAAGGAAAGAATAGGGTGTTTTTAGACAGTCGTTTGAGTAATCTACGTTGAAGGATGATAGGAAATACAATCTTCATTTGAGTCATATACGTTGAAGGATGGTAGGAAATACAATCTCCATTTGAGTCATATACGTTGAAGGATGGTAAGAAAGAAAAACTTGACTTAACTCACACATGTTGAAGAATTGGAGGAAATAAAAAAAAACGGGAATAATGAAACCGTTATAAATCGTAATCAATGTGTGAAGTAGAGCCCTTCACGGCGGAGCGATTCCGGAAGTTGCCGATTGGATCTCATTTCTTGTGCGCATTGATTTCTCCGCGAATACAGCTCGCCATCCCCTGAATATATTTTAGAATATTTTTTTTTACATTTTCACTTTATTTTATATTTAAATTATAGATTTTCCTCCCTCTGTCGTGTGTATGGTATGCCCCATTTCACCCTCCCCCAATGGTACAACCAACTTCAGTCAGCCATAGAAAACCATTGGCGTGCACCGAGTTATTCCCCCCTCGCGTTGCTTCATGAAGTTAAAGAAAATAATTTCTACCAGCTGATTGTGTGTGTGTGTGTGGGGGGGGGGGGGGGGGGGGGGGAAAGACTGAAATCAGTTTTTAATTCAGTACATTTCTAATACTTTATTTTAAAATTACATTTAAAACTAAATTTTAGTATCACTCCTAGTTATAAATTCTTCAAATAATTGTATAAGTATGGGATCTTTTATTTTTCGTATGTTGAAAAAGAAATGTGTATTTAAAGGAAATGTTTCAATGTTCAGGCACAGGTGAGGTAGAGTTAGGAAGTAACAGGAGTCTAGGAGTAAAAAATTATTAATTTTAAAAATTTTCTTCATAATTCATAGAAATACATTTTAAATATAATGCTTCGTCTTTATACTTTTCATTTTAAAAATGTAATTGACCAAAGTTTAAAAAGTAAAATAGAAAAATATTTCACCTGAAAAAGACGATAACAACATTTATAAAAAAAAAAAAAACTACGGTATCAAAATTTTAAAAATCCACATGTACAAAAGTTAAAAAATACCGATATCAAATTTTGTACAATTTTTTGGTCGTAAATTGAAACGATAAAGCTAGTAAATACTTCATTAATTGATTATGTAAAACCTAAAGTTAAAAAAAAATAATTTAAAAAATATAAAAAATTTACAACAAATAATTTTGTAAAAAACCAAAGTTACAAAATTTGTAAAATACTGCACATCGTCAAAGCTTATCTTGTTAAAATCTTAAGACACATTTTAAAAATCCGAGTTGAACGCGAGGGAGCGCACGTATCGAAGTAACTTTCCTACCAATATCCTTTAGTTATTTCAATAAATCTGTTTACAAATTTAAACCTAAACAATTACCCAAGTAACGTCGTGCGATTAGCCGCTAGTTATTTTAATTTAATCATTTTAAGCCTAATAAAACCCACCTCATCGATATTTCGCGGATTAATTTTTTTTCGTCCTCTGATGAACAACGTAGAACCCATTGTGGTATTTTCTCTGTGTGCGTTTGTCGGCATCTTCGCCGGATATTGCCGGAGGAACCGGCCGGTTCAAGTTTAAAAACAAAGTCTCGCAGAAAAGGAACGAAATAAATTATTAGAAGCTGTTGTGAGCTGGTATGGAAGCCGGGCGGTGCCGGCTTCAATGGAGCCTGAGGTAGAATGTCCTTGGCTTACCGGCGAGCCTCGATCTGATCACGTATGATAATGTGAATCTAGCCCGGCCATCTTAAGCCGGCCACAGCCGTAGAATAGAGCTGAGTTGGAACAGGAAGCGACCATACTGATTGCAAAAATCTGTGGGGGTGGGGGACGGGGGGGGGGGGGGGGTGAGCTGGATGGAGGTTCCACACGATATAAGGTCTTATGAGCGTTTTAAGAAAATTAAAACTTATCCCCGGGATTTGGTCGACACAATGGGCTGTTACGTCACGGGCGTGACGTCATTCAGGGATTACCCGCCTCGATGCTAGAGATTTTGTTGTTTTTTTAGGTTTGTTAATGATGTTTGAAAAAGTTGGAAGACAGAACATAACAAAACAACTCCAGTGTTATTACTATGATGATAATAGTAATGATAACAATGACAATGCTGCTGCTTATAATAATGTTCATAATAATAATAATAATAATAATAATAATAATAATAATAATAATAATAATAATAATAATAATAATAATAATAATAATAATAATAATAATAATAATAATAATAATAATACTGATAATAATGATAATAATGATAATAATGATAATAATAATAATGATAATAATGATAATAATGATAATAATAATAATAATAATAATAATAATAATAATAATAATAATAATAATAATAATAATAATAATAATAATAATAACACTAAATTATAATAATAAATTATAACAGTTGTAATAGATTATAACAAAATTACCACCACTGCACTATAAAGTGAATAATAAATTACTTTTAAATAAACTAGATCTTTTAGTACTAGTTTAACCTAGCAAACGAACATCATGAAATAGAAACACTTGGATTATAATCTTGGTCCACTACGGAACAACCCGCTGGACAACAGCTTGCTGGACAACAGCCTGCTGTACAACAGCCTGCTGTACAACAGCCTGCTGGACAACAGTCTGCTGTACAACAGCTTGCTGGACAACAGCTTGCTGGACAACAGCCTGCTGTACAACAGCCTGCTGTACAACAGCCTGCTGGACAACAGTCTGCTGTACAACAGCTTGCTGTACAACAGTCTGCTGTACAACAGCCTGCTGTACAACAGTCTGCTGTACAACAGCCTGCTGGACAACAGCCTGCTGTACAACAGCCTGCTGGACCAAGACTGGTCCCTGTCCCCCCAAGGTGTAATTTGCCACCGGACCGTCCTGCCCTC
Source organism: Physella acuta (assembly GCF_028476545.2). Taxonomy (NCBI): domain Eukaryota; kingdom Metazoa; phylum Mollusca; class Gastropoda; family Physidae; genus Physella; species Physella acuta. The sequence continues at coordinate 296,279 of NW_026732025.1, forward strand.
CCCCACCCTCCCCCACCGCACATCACGACCAACCCTCGGACAAGTAATGGGAGGAAAATGTCCACGCGACCCCCGTGTTCATCGTTTGGACACACTGCGACATTTGCTAAGATCGTTTACCCCGGGGGAGGGGGTCAGCTCGGATTTCAAACCCCGTCTCCCAGGCCGTAACAGTAGAAACTAATGACCCGTTGCTTAGAACGGTCACTGAGGCTAGTTTAGGCGTGGCTGTTGGAAATTTGATGACCGTCCAGTGCGTTGTTTAGCAATTCATTAAGGCTGGACATAATGTCCTACAGCGTGGGACGTGGACATTGATTTTAGATGAAAACACCAACGTTCACACTCACCCAACTATGGGACATAATCCCCGACAATTTTATAGTTTTCATATCATTTAAATCTTATTCAACAATTGTCAATTCATTAAACTCTACTATTTTTAAAGGATAATTTACCACATTCATAGTGAGTAAATTTAAAATTCAATTACATTGTTATATTTAAGACTAAATTTTTAGTTTAATGAAAGAATGGGTATTGGTGTTTAAAATAAAATTTATTTAATTAAAACTTAAATTGTAGTGAAGAAAAAAAAATGAAATGCTAAATCTAACTAAGTAACAAATGTGATGCTTCCACTAAATATAAATTTAATGTTAAAAGTAACTAAAAAATGTACTGCTGGTGCTAACTGCGGAAAATATGTAACGCTAAAACTAATCAATTTCCAATTTTTTTCCACAGAACGGCGGCGGTCTCAGCCGGCCGCTCCAGGGCGTCCCGATGGTCGCGTCCAGCCCCGTCCGCCACGAGCCCCCCGTCGGGATGCAGGGCAACCCCGTGGAGGTCCAGAGCTACCAAACCCCGTGGAAGGCTCTCTCCGAGTTCGCCATGCAGGGGGACATGGACCAGCCTCACGCGCCCTTCCAGCAACTGGTGAGCAACATCAACATTATGAACAACACCCCCTTCCTCCCGCAGCAACCCCACAACTTCCACCACCCCCTGGAGTACAACCCCACCAATTTCTTCAACTGCTACCACCAGCCCGAGGGGTTGGGCGAGCACGCCATCAAGCCCAACCTCGTGCGACATCATCACTTGCGCCATGCCGTTCTCAGCGACATTGATGACGACGACGACGATGTGAGCGCCAAGATGATGATGGTCGACGAGGAGGACGATACGGTGGTATATCTAGAGGACCAATAATGGTGGTGATGAAAAAGTGAGGAGAAACTTTCATTTCTTATCAACAACCAAAAAAAAATTATCAATCATCTCGTCAATTGCTTTGATGTTTCATATCAACCATTCTTTTTTTTCAATTCAGTTTAAATGTTCAGTAAAATATTGTTTCAAACAGTAAAAAAAAAATGTTAGTAAAAAAAGTTTTATGTATAACCAGCCAACCGCTTCATCCTTTTGTTTCCACCACCGTGTTGCCTCCTCAGTTGCCATTTTGGTTTTTTTACTTCCGGTCTTATAGTTTTCTTTTACTTAGACTAACATTATAATCATATATTCACAAAAATATTACTTAGACCTTATACTTAATTTCGTTTGGCTATTAAAATATGTTGTTTTATTTGCTTATATCCTTAAAAACCTTTAGACTCCAGTATGTGTATGTTAACAGAGTAGATTATGCATTGTGAGAATTTAAATCCCATATTTATTTTAATCCATTATGAATCATCCTATTTTTCTCGAATAGATATATATATATATATATATATATATATATATATATATATATATATATATATATATATATATATATATATATATATATATATATATATATATATATATATATATATATATATATATATATATAACATTATGTATATATATATACTGTTCCTCTGACACTTGACATGACCTTCGGCTTTGTTTGTCCCCAGATGTCATCGTTTGACCACATGGACGCAGGAATGCCCAGCCCGCCCCACCACCACGATATGATGATGCACCCTGGTATGGCCGTCAGTCCCGGCCACGGGGAGCTTATGCTGCATCGAGGGTATTTACACTCGGACGACATGGTCGGGTCAGTGGGGTCCGACTTCTCCGGGTCACCCTCGGACATGTCCCACAGTCCTATCTCCCACTGAGCCCGGGGGACACGAAAAAAACAACAACAACAAACTTTTCGATGACGTTTTAAAAACCAATGTTTGTATAAAACGACTATACCTCATCTTCTCCGGCTCAAAGAGCTGTATATAAGACTTCACCTACGTCACCGGAAATGACATCGTACAGTTTAATCTGTGATTTTATGTTTCAAGTTCAAGGACGAATCTCCAAGGAAGACGCAGCTGGGATGCGCACTAACCCTAATACTCCAACCAATGAAATTTGAGTGGCTAAACTAACTACCATCAGGCGCCATTTGGTGACATCGGCCAACACGAAAAAAAAATCTCATTGGTATTCGAATTATCTCCGGAATCGTGAACTAAATATAATCGATTCCGTCGCTCACATGTCCCCAACGAGATTACCAACAAAGTATATTTTCATATCCGCCGGAAACTGCACTTTCTGATCTTCTGACGCAGACGTTTCATGTATGTGTATATGTAAAGAACAAACGCATAATTTGTACATGCACGTGATGTGTAAAAACTCACGCTAAATATTGTTATAAATATTTGTACAGTTTGTAACAATTTTTGTCTAGTTTCAGTTTTGATAGGTATACATTTCTATGATTATATAAACACTGTATTCTATTTTTACAATGAAAATACATTTCTTTTAAAATTGATTTTGCAATTTTAGGCGAATTTATCCGCTAAATTATGAAGTACGTTTCTTGGATTGCAATCACTAACGATTAATGATTAATCTTTGGCGTTTCAATTAATTTTGTTTAATTGTCGTTTTTATTTTCAACTTTCTGTTTGAAAAAAAAATATGAATGGTTTTTAAATTATTTTTAAAATTCATAATTTGCCTAAATGAATTTTACCTTTGTAGTGACAATGAACAAATACAACTAAGAATGCTTCTTAAAAGAGGTGAGAGTATGCATGAAAATGTGTATACCTGAACTAAGGTATACAAGAAGTATAATATGTAATTGTGTATTATATTCTATGTAAAATAATATATGTTTGATTTTGTGAAAAAAAAACTATCTATTCAAAACTTTGCTCAACACCTTCTACATATTAAAAACACAAACGAAACAATATATGTTTTAAAATATTGTAAGTTCTATTTTCTATGTGATTGATACGTCTGGCTTTGTTTCACGGATGATTATTAAAAATTAAATATTTATTACCCCCCCCCCCCTCTCATTCCCCGACCCCCCCCCCCCCCCCCCCCTCCTAAGCAGCTCGTGGATGAGATCTGAAAAACTAATTCAACCATTTCCTTTTTGAAAGACATACGAACCAGCTTTGAGGGAGGATAGCAGAAAAGATAATAATATTAGTTGCCATGAAAACAAAACGTCAGTTATTATGACGTCACATGGCGGATCATCCCGTCATTAAGTTGTATAAATGACGTAACTGAGTAACCACCCCCTCCCTCCCCCGCCCGACCAATATAGATACGATTACATTGTATTTATACATTAATTTATTACTGAAACCAAAACGTGTCAGTTTTTTAACCTTGATTACTCGCATCCATAGCCCACGGTATCATGTTTTAATTAGAGCCCGTGCATAATTAATGAGTGTGTAATACGAGCATATAAGGACATGATCGATGAGTGTGTGCTGTTGTACTTTGTTTCATCAACCTTTCATCTAATGTATCGCCTCGACAGATTCGCGTGTGTGGTTTTCATAGCAACAAAAAATGGAAATAAAATTTCAAAAAATATTGCTGCATGTTCAATGAGAATATTTTAATTTATTAAAAAAATATGTTTACATATTTGTTGTATTTTTGAAAATATTTCAATTCAGTTTATATATTAAAAAAAAATATTTAAATTATTACAAAAATTACACATCACATTTACACTATGACAAAAAAAAAGGAATAAGCAACTATTTAGCATTTTGAGAATGACATACTTTTATACCAAATTATACCTTAATGGAAATGAGATAGTTAATTATTACATTATGTTTAAATTGAACAAAATGATTCATTAAAATAATTAAATAACTACTTTGATATCTGCTGATTGGGATCTTCCGTTTCTTTGCCTATGTTGAATTGACTTTACGGTCTTTAAAGGAAGCAACAGCAGAGTTTCTTTCAGGGATTTCTTCGTTGCCAGTCTCGAGTGGGGTGGAGGGTCATGGTGGTGAAGACTGGACATTTAGAGTTTGAGAAGTATTCCAGGCTGACCACCTGGACTAATGACCAGTGTCTAAGATTGGTTAATTAGCTTGTTGATGATTGGCCAATTCTCAGTACAGCATCTTCAATCTGATCCTCACTTTGGGCCGTTTTTTGTAGTTGTCGTTCTAACTAGCATGGGAAGGTGGGGGTGGTGGGGGGGGGGTGTAACTTAAAATTTTCTTGCTATAACTGAGATATTAGGGACAGCGTTGTCGGGCAGGACTACGCATACAGGCTAACTCCAAAAACCCCGAGTTAGGAGAGAAATTCCAGAGACTGCTGACTTGCATAGTTCATGGGTGGACACAGGCTATGGAAGCAAATCCAGGAAGAAAAGCAGGCTGAAGTCGGAGTCCACGGGCCATATGGCACATACAGTTGAAGAATGCTGAGATATGGAAGCGAAAAAAACATTATCGTAAATTCGAGTGCAGTTATTCTCCTTGTTCGTTGAGAACAAGTAGAGTTAATATGTCAAACGTGTATCTTTTAATTTAAGAAACAACACATTTCCTCTAACACAATCAGATAATACAACATTGTCTATGATTTTTGTTGATATGTGTGTCGTACAATATAGACCTCTAAAAATCACATAATAAATTACAGCATTGTCCATAATTTTCGCTGCTGTATGTGGAAACACTAGACCCCAACATCTAACAATCACAGAAACCCCAAACAAAGACAGACCCCCAAACCTTAACAATGACAGACCCCCAAACTTTAAACAATCACAGACCCCCAAATCTTAACAATGACAGACCCCCAAACCTTAACAATGACAGACCCCCAAACTTTAAACAATCACAGACCCCCAAACCCTAACAATCACAGACCCCCAAACTTTAAACAATCACAGACCCCCAAACCCTAACAATGACAGACCCCCAAACCCTAACAATGACAGACCCCCAAATCTTAACAATCACAGACCCCCAAACTTTAAACAATCACAGACCCCCAAACTTTAAACAATGACAGACCCCCAAATCTTAACAATCACAGACCCCCAAACTTTAAACAATCACAGACCCCCAAACCCTAACAATGACAGACCCCCAAATCTTAACAATCACAGACCCCCAAACCTTAACAATGACAGACCCCCAAATCTTAACAATGACAGACCCCCAAACCCTAACAATCATAGACCCCCAAAACTCAAACAATCACAGATGTAACGACAACATTGCCCATGATTTTGTTGATGTTGTATGTAGAACACACTAGACTCCAAACCCCGTAAAATTCACGAGAGAATTCCACACGACCATCCCATAAACAAGCATGGCTTCCAGAGATGAATGACCCACCGTAGGGCCGCCGTCACAGAGCTAACGAGCGAACAATCCCTGCCATTAATCAGCCGAAGTCTGCCGGCTCTTTTCACGTACGTACGGCTTAAGTTACTGAACTTGTCTATAATCTTTGTTTTGTCAAGTCTAATCTGTAAGTTACTATATGTGTCTACAGTGTTGTGTTTTGATGTTAACGTCTGTCGCCACGCTTACAAAAATAGTATTTGTATATATTATTTATTTGGGGATATTATCTGATTTCTTATTATAGACTAAAGAAAATAACTACGATAATTTGTAATACACTGTCTGTACTTAAGAAGGAACAGAACTCTGTCTTGACACCCTCTGTTGTTTTAATATATCACCATTCAGGGCCTTGATTGGTTGATAATAAAGTTATGAATTGCTAATTGGAATGAAAACGATACCAATAATCTAAACAATTCCTTTTGAAAATGAGAACTGAATTGAACTTTGCGTCTTTAGTTGGTGTGAGTAAAAACAATTCAACGTTTAATCATTAAATATTAACAGCATTCGTATGACGGTTTAATTTCAACTTTGTTTTAGCAAGGACGTTTTGTGTTTGGGGTAAAAGCGAAAATTATCACTGTGATATAATCTAATTTATGTTTTTGACGCTTTAATGTTTGGGAATACAAAAGAAAATATTACGCTCATCATGACGACGAGGTGCGCATGAATCTGTGACGTCATCGCTGTGACGTCCACCAATCTATGTCAGCTGACCACAATCTCCTGACATGACGCAGTGGAACCCCGTGCCACGTGATCCCCGGCTCTGTACCGGCTGGTGACCACGTGACCTCGGCCTTGACAAATGGTGACCCGTCCCACGCAACACACCGGCATTAATTACTGTAATTAGTGTGACGTACCACCTCTGGATTGTAAAAGGTCGCTGTTCTGAATACACCAAGCGCAGACAACGGTTGTACGTGACAAAATATTTTCATAACAAAAGCTGGAAAACTTAGCAACGACTTCATAAAATATTTTCATAACAAAAGCTGGAAAACTTAGCAACGACTTCATAAAATATTTTCATAACAAAAGCTGGAAAACTTAGCAACGACTTCATAAAATATTTTCATAACAAAAGCTGGAAAACTTAGCAACGACTTCATAAAATATTTTCATAACAAAAGCTGGAAAACTTAGCAACGACTTCATAAAATATTTTCATAACAAAAGCTGGAAAACTTAGCAACGACTTCATAAAAATACAAATAGTAGTAGTTCAAACATTTAAACATTCTCCAATACTTAACAGTTAATAGGTAAAGCCAGTAATATAGTTTATCAAAGCTCAATCTTGTTTTAACATAAGCTTAGGCTATACCCCGGATCTTTTCCAAAATACTTGTCCGAAAATAAATCCTAAAACAAATACTTTACCAAACTCATTTGATAAGAGCATTAATTTTGGAACTAAGTTAGTAAACACAATAATTTCTTCTTTTCTACTATTTTCATTGTCTACCGTAGTATACATAGTGCTAATTTTTTTCCTTGTTGTAATTTTTCCAATTCTGGTAAAATGTATTTTATTTATCATTTAAAACTACACATAACGCAAATCTACTAATTACTTGTTTTCTTCTTCTTCTTCGTTCTTTATTTTTAGTGTTTGAAGTGATCGAGCCTTATCTGCCAGAGGGTTTGAACTGGAGACTTTTTTTTTCTAATTTATCAACCATGAGCTTTTGCTGACTAGACCACGCCTCCATCACAATTAAGGATACGTGTCAACTGGTTATGCGCCATTAAAGCCATTGACTCCGATTTCAGCCTGCTTTTCTTTTTGGATTTGCTTCAATAGCCTTTGTCCAACCAAGAACAAACTACAAGGCAGCAACAAGAAACAAATGATCTATTTTTAGACATGCTTACATTTCATTTCACTAGTCTGCGAATTACGCTCGTTGAAGATTTCTTTTTTTCAGGAATCCCCGGAAAAAAACCCAAAACAACAACGAATCTAGAACGCTTTAATAAATTCTTTCTCATGCGAAGAACATTACATAAATTAGCGCCGCGCATGGGCCGCGCCAATGTATAACCAAGAAACCGCGCTATGATCATCAAAGGCCAAGTTTAAGCGGTGCTAGGTTAGAATAATCACCGAGAAAAAAGGTCCGGTAGACAGAAGCAGTCAGAGCATAAAGACGTGAGATGTGTGTTTAATCCTACAGGTTTGTTGGGCCGGTTATTTCACGTTTGTCACCGACCAGCGCCCGGTTAATACATACCGACCAGCGCCCGGTTAATACATACCGACCAGCGCCCGGTTAATACATACCGACCAGCGCCCGGTTAATACATACCGACCAGCGCCCGGTTAATACATACCGACCAGCGCCCGGTTAATACATACCGACCAGCGCCCGGTTAATACATACCGACCAGCGCCCGGTTAATACATACCGACCAGCGCCCGGTTAATACATACCGACCAGCGCCCGGTTAATACATACCGACCAGCGCCCGGTTAATACATACCGACCAGCGCCCGGTTAATACATACCGACCAGCGCCCGGTTAATACATACCGACCAGCGCCCGGTTAATACATACCTGCTGCCTCGCGTTCATGGACACGATACATGCGTTAATTGGTTGGAGTTTACACAAGGAATTCGAGTGTTATCCTTAAAATATGCGTTTCATGTGTTCAAAAGACGTACGTCATGTGTTCAAAATACTATTTTAAAAGGGATTATTATTTAAAAATCAGCTTCAATTTATTATTGTAATAAAATTTGTTTTTAAAAATATGCTGAATAAATACTGACTGTTCATTTTTTTTAAATATTAAAAAAAAATCTTGTACTAATTCGATTCCATTCGTTCGATGCTGGATATTTTCTGATGTTTTAAAGCGCATCAGACGACATATTCACAAATCACTTATTTAAAAAAAAAACAACATGTAAGGGGTCCTCCACTAATGAAGTCAACATGAGATTCTGCCCACTCTATTCTCTCTCACTAGCTTATAAGACAACGGGTTTTTTTTTAAATTTTTTTTTTACATTTTTTTAACTACTAAAATTTTCTTTAAATTTCTAAAACACCCATGTACCTTAAGACATCGTCCCTAAAGTCTAACCCCCCCCCCCCCCCCCCCATTCTGCAATAGATTCATTTAGCTACGGCGCGCGTGCTAACTTAATGTAAACCAATCCAATCAGGCACAAAGCAATCATTAACGGCCACAACAATGGATCTTAAAATGAACCCATGTATAATCCACTTCCGGAACACGACCTAATTGATAGTGAAATGTTGTCCGACATACAATTGAAGTAACCGGTACTTAACACCGGAAAACATGGTTAATGCCGGAAAGAACCGGAAAAATCTGAATACGAATTCCCGCCATCTCGTACCATTATTCCTGCCCTCGCCAATGTATTCCAGCCGTATCTTTCTATTCATACAGCTACTTCCCTTCCCTTCTAATGCCAGTGCTAATACACCAGTAGCCGGTACTCAAAATCCCCTCTCTCAACTGACCATCGTCCACCATTTATTAACACTAATGGACGAACCGGCACGTGGCTGTAGAGAAGGGGGAGGATGGGGGTAAATTTTTATTTCTACTGAACGTGCCTTCGTCCAGTACAAAAAAGGGAACATCCGGGAAGGGACGGAACTCCGAAGGCTGGGCGGCGAAGATGATCTATTATTTATGTAGAAAAGTCTCCCTATTGCCAAGTTTCCTCGCTTTATTCCAGAGTTCCGCGCGACGCAGGGGAGAAGCTGGGTGGGAAATTTCGCTTCTTAGACGTTCGCTGATTCGCCGGCTGTGGGTGGTGTGAGGGGAGACAAAAATCGAAGTTTTCATTTCGAACGACGATTTGGGTTTTTTAAAAGTTGGAACAAAATGTGTCGGATGATTTCCCCACCACCCCCTCCCCCATACATTAAACTGAGAAATTGTGAGTTATGGTTATATTACATAATCATTTTATATTGATGTCTATTTGCGTGAGTTGCTATTTTGAGACACTATCCAAATTATTGAATTTAAAACTTGTAGATTTTATGTATAAAAGATTAAAACATTACAGACCTTAACTTAGAAATATATTATGTTCATTATACTACTTTCAAAAAACAAATTACCATACGACCTGATAAAACTATTCACTATTCGAGTCGAGCTGATATTTCAGACGAAGACAAATCTCCAAAATAATTTCTATCCACGGACAATTTGCCTTGTTGGCAGTTTATTCTAGTTTGTTTTAGCCTCAACGCCCCATGTTTTTTTTATTCAACATATCCGACTGGTAACTTTAATACATGATATACATCACATAACATATGTTTTGATAAATCATATGTATGTAAATATGTATGTAAATGGGGACGGCGTGGTCGGATGGTAGAACTTTTGATCGCTAACCCGAAAATCTAGATTTCGAATCCCGGGCTTAAGTCTGTAGGACATCCCCGAGTCCACCTAGCACTGATGGGTATCTGACTCACGGGGTCTTCAAAACAGGTGAACTCTACTTCATCTGCACCGTGTGTCTAGTCAACGATTAGGAAATATCATGATGATGGTTTGTAAATATATTCGATAATCATCTAAAAGGTGAATAAATGGACAGATTCAGATATCGATACAACCAAAATGAGAGCCGAATACGAGTATCGCTTTCCTTCCATAACTAAATTTAAAAATAAAATAAAATTGAAACACGTTACAATTGCGCGTCAAACAATAAAAGCGAATTCCAATCTAGTTTCAACTTGTCTGATAGATAATTTTACCCATCGTCTGCTTGCTCTGCCCGTGCAGACGACACTAAAAGCCTGCCCAGCTGACCAGGTTCCAGCACTCTAAATTCCAGAACTCGCTGCTATTACAGCCCTCGCCATCACGCTCGCGTCTTGGAATCCCAGAAATCAAAGCCCAAATCAAAGCCAACGAGTCGTCAGGGACCGGTGTATGTGACGTAGGTATGTCAGCCCACGTGACCGCTTGTTTGCCCGCTGTCACGTGGTATGTACCAGGGAGAAACACGTGTTGTTGCTGGCGGATTGTTTTCTCCCCGTGTTTACACGGCTTTGTTCCGCCGTCTCGGTTTTCATGGGCGTAGCTTTAATCCGCGCCCCACCCCACGTTTTTCTCCCCCCCCCCTACCCCCGTGAACAAACAGTGGAGCACAATTTGAAACACACAACCAGCGCATCGCTCGGCGAGTAAAAGAAGCGACGATTTATTTACTCAACTTTGTCCGGGATTCGAATGTTTATTGGCGTTGTGTTGTGTGTTGTAATGCAACATTTCTGTTGCCTATCAACACGGTGTTGTGTCGGTTCGTGCATGGCCCGAGTCACGTGGTTCGGGTCGTTTTGTAAACAAGCCGCAATTTCCGCCGTGATGACGTATACTTCCGGTTGGGGGCGCTGCGGATACAAAATTAACCATACCACAAGTTAAGCTTGCAACACAAAACTTCATCGTGCTTTCATTTTGAAAAGAAACGTGGAAAAAAAATCCCCTAATTTTCCCATTGACCTTCAACAAATAAAACAAAGTAGAGTTATCTGTTTCTGTGTTTATTAAGAGCGTAAAGCTAGGTCGTTAAAGAAAAGATTAAGGTCTTCTAGTGCGAAAATCATGAGATGGTACAGTTTATCATTAATTTTTTTTGTGTGCCTCAGATATGTAATTGACAGCGTCAGTTTGCCTTGCATGTTCGCTTTAGTATTACAATTTTCTTCATTGGCTTGTGAGGACTGATACAGATTTACAATAGTAATACTTCTGTCTTACTTGTAGCCTGCTTTCATTCATTTAAGATGGTTTACTTATACATAGATCTAAGACAAAACGTCTAAATATAATATCATGTTTTTTTTTTTATATATATATATAATTTTCCCTCCACACAGTTTACTCCACTCGAGCCAGGAGCCCACTGTGTGAACAGGTCGTGTTTTTATTACATTAAAGTTACATGAAATAGCATACAATATACAATAAGTTTCACGTCTTGATTCTTGTCTCTGCCTGTTTTCAAAATGTCTTTACTACTTCCTTTTGTCATTTCTTGCCTTTCAGTATCTTCAATGATTTTGCTTTTTTATTTTCTCTTTTAATTTTGCTTCTTTATTTTCTCTTTTAATTTTGCTTCTTTATTTTCTCTTTTAATTTATCGTTTCTTTTATTGATTCCTATAGAGCTTTGAGTATAGGTTCAATGGTGTCGGGACGGAACATCCTACCTAAGATTGCTCCTAGGTAGGCGTCGTCTAGCTGAAAAGAAATGATTACTAGCCACTCGTACATTGAAGCCACCATAGTTTAAGTACTAGGTGACTCTTCTCGAGAGCTTGTGCATTCGAGGGATGTGTGGGCGCAACACCACACGATCTTTTGCATTCGATGCCTCGATGACCAACTTCTCAACCCCGGCAGCCAGCCCTAAAAAGGGCTAGCCCAGGGGTCGGTAACCTGAGGCTCATTGCACAAATATTAATAGTTATATAAATTCATTTGTACTGGACGGTGGGGTACGACTTTAACCTGCGTTCAGTGGGATGGAAGATAAGCCTGGTGAGAACCAAAGGATAGAAGCGAACGATGCAAGTTATTCAAACCGATACCCAAGCCAGTTAGTCGAAGTTTGCCGTGTTGAGGCCTGCCTGGCTGTGGGAGACACCCCCTGAGCAGGTGATATCCGTAAAGAAAAATAAAATAAAAATTAACAGCTTCTAAAGTGGATTGAGATGATCCTAGAATTATATTATTTGATTACTAATGTTATTATTCTGGCGAAACATGTCTATGTTTTTATATGAATAAATATTATTTCATATTTTTAAGGAGGAGGGGAGCTGAAATTTTCGGGGGTGGGGGGGGGGGGGGGGGGTGGGGGAGCGACACTGTTAAAAGTATATATTCTCTATATAAATTCCATTTCGTTCGGGGGGGGGGGGGGGGGGAGGGGGCGGTAGAATTTCTCTTCCCAAGAGATGCCTGGAAGAAACTTTGAATACCAAATATTGAAATAAAAATGTTGTGGCTCTTTAAAAACTGGGAAATTTTGTAAATTGTAACTTTTGGCTCTTGCGCATCAAAGGGTTGCCGACCCCTGGGCTAGCCAACCAAATGACTAAGATTTATGTCAGGGGTCGGCAACCTTTTGAAGCGGAAGAGCCAAAAGTTACAATTTTCAAAATTTTCCTGGTTTTAAAGAGCCACTAACATTTTTTTATTTCAAATATTTTATTTTTTTATTAAGATTATTAGTATTTCTTCAAGGAGCTGGAGAGCCGCATCTTGATATCAAAAGAGCCGCATGCGGCTCGCGAGCCGCAGGTTGCCGACCTCTGATTTATGTAGATCCATAACAGATACTACAGATAATTCATTTTTGTTAATTTTTTTTTTGCCTCAGTTAATATTATTATTTATTTTTTTTATTTTTTTAATTTTATTATTTTTTTAAAAAATTATTTTAATTAATTAATTAATTAATTTTTTAAATTTTTTTTTTTAATTAAATTTTACATTTTGGGATTATATTGGTTATATATCAGTTTACTTTTCAAAATGTGTTCCATTTAAGGTTATACTGCTAGTCCATACATGTTTGTCTTAAAAACAGTAAATTAAAGTTATTTTAATATTGCATTATTTATTTATAACTCTATTTTATTTATTTTTACATTTCAAACAATATTTTATTAAATAATTTTTTAAAAATATAATTTTATATTCAAATGCCCGAATCTGTTACTGAAATAAATAATCTTGAAGAGACTGGTCCCGGTTAATTCCCTTTAGTTGTTCACAACTGACTTCCCCTGAACACATTAAACAACACAGAGCCAGGAGTCAAGCGACTTGAGCCCCTACCTTCAACTTCAAACGAAAACATAGAGAAGGTCGCGTGTTGGAGACATTTTCTTTCCCGTGTTGGCCATGATTTACCGGCATGTAATTGCCCAGATGGCCGGAAGAAGAAAATGGTTCCTAAAGAAAAACGGAAGGTCTACGACATTTGTAAAGAAAATACACTGAGTGTTTGTTGGAAGCGGGGTATAGAAGGGGGGGGGGGGGGGGGGGAGAGGGGGGGGGGGGTTGGGCGCCCTGTGTTTAAGGGGAGCCTTGTGTTCATGGGTAGGTATGGAAACCTTGTGGTGTAACAAAACGTACAGAGATTTCGACTGTTTTTGCTTTTAGTACATCAATGCGTTTACTTAGTAGATTCCAATGTGTTAAAATTTTTACTCTCGTTGTCAAAGGACGTCTTTTTTTGACGAAGACAAATAAACACAATGCTTAATGGAAATTCGTTTCTTAACAGAAAAAAATATATTAGATCTCTGATGTTTTGAAATAATAATTTTTAATGTGCCGTGTTTTGTAAAGCGTTTCTTGTCTTTGAATGTACTGGCGAGCTGCTGTTGTTGAAAGGTGGTGAGCGTGTTGTGGCGGTTTACACACGTGACGCACCTGTGACTGATCGTCGCGTGAAATATGGCTTTATTTAAAGAACATTTCCAGAGGTCGTAAACTTTTAACACATCCAGTGCTGAACGCTTGAAAGTTGGAATCCTTATTTCTTAAAATTTGTTTAACCCCAAGTTAGGTTTTCGTGTAAATGTCAATAATGGAGTACCGTATTTAATGTGAGATCAGTGCCGTCGCTAGGTCGGGTGTCACCCGGTGCGGCACTTCGTGGTGTCACCCCCCCCCCACAAGAACCAAATATATATATATACATATATATTTGTGTGTGTGTGTGTGTGTATTTGTCTACATAATCCTGAAATTTAAATATATGCCACATACGGGTACATGTATGTGTATAACCTTTAATCACTGCTGATTTAATAGTAATGATGTTTATCTATAGTCTGATAATAATGCAGTCTTTATAGTTAGCACGTTTACGTCGGGGTGTCACTCCCAACCCTCTTGTAATAATTGTCGATTTGTACTTAAAATACAAATGAACTTTAATTAATCACTAAAGGGTCTGATAAGAAGCATTTTTCATCTGTACCTTTTGCAATATTTTTTCTTGGTGTCACCCCACTAAATAGTGTCACCCTGCCCCCCCCCCCCGCCCTCCCTACCCCTCTGTGTGGGACCGAATAATTAAAAAAAAATCCTTCCTAATTTGGTCAACAGGTTAGGTTTAAATAAGCAAATGGTTATGTTTTCTAAAGATACAAGAAAACAAAATTCAACATATGTGTGACTTTTATTCAGCGATCAGGAAATCTTAGCAAAAAATGTCTCAATCAAATAGCAGTCTATTTAAATTCACGAACGATCATTTAATCACTCCGAGATGAGCGACAATAAAAAAATATCTGACCACATAATGAACAAATTAAACATTATTTTAGTGCCAAAATTAGACTCAAGATTATAAAAATAGCCTCCATCATACAGAATCATCTTTTAAAACGCCTACCTGTTATGCGCATACGCCTGTAACTAACTATATATAGCACATAAATTTTAAAACATTTTTAAAGCTAGTCCCCCCAAAAAAAAAATCAAATCAAACACATCGCATCTCTCCAGGGGTAATGAAATTATTTCGCCTGAGATATTTGCGACTCCCTAAACATCTAGTTTTAAAGACGTTTCATGAACAAATTTATACGAAAATAAATTCTCATATTTCTGCATTAAAGCGCCGCTTCTAGATTCATCAAATAAGAAAAACACGCCGAAGCTTTAAAAGAATACGCAGTAAGAAATAGATGTTTCTGTAGCGCAATAAGCGCGCGTCACTAGATTAGGGCAGGGAAACGCGGAGTTCAACCGCTGAGGGATTCCATTTTTTGCTGGTCTTGCTTGCGAGAGAAGTTGAATTAGAGCATGCAACACGGGGTGATGCATGGGCTAGGGCAGGGATATCAGTAGAAATGTATTCGTAATAAATAAAATAATTGCGTTAGGTCTGTCAATCTAGACCCATGTTAATAGTCAGGGAAGAGAGGGAATGCATCTCTGACAGAACTAGATTGAAATCATACACTAGGCTCACGACAGGAGAGGTGGGACTTGCTAGGCTAGGCTAGAAGGATAAAGTGTTGAGGTGGGTGTAGAAGTGATGTTAGGTTAATGTGGTGGTGGTGGGGGTGGGTGGGAGAGGGAGGAGAAGTAGTGAGGGACTGAGTGGGAGGATAAGGTGGAGTGTGGGGTAAAGTGTGATTGGGTGGGGTTGTGGATGTGGTGGGTGGGGATGTTGATGTGGGGTGGAGTGGGGATGTGGATGTGGGGTGGAGTAGGGATGTGGATGTGGGGTGGAGTGGGGATGTGGATGTGGGTTGGGGTTGGGGTTGTGGATGTGGGGCGTGGGGGTGGGGATGTGGATGTGGGATGGAGTGGGGATGTGGATGTGGGTTGGGGTTGGGGTTGTGGATGTGGGGCGTGGGGGTGGGGATGTGGATGTGGGATGGAGTGGGGATGTGGATGTGGGTTGGGGTTGTGGATGTGGGGCGTGGGGCGTGGGGCGTGGGTTTGTGGATGTGGGGCGTGGAGTATATGTGTGTATGTGGAGTGGGGGGAATAGGGGTGTGGATGTGGATCTGGGGGTGGGTGAAATACCTGACTTGTATCTGGGAAGTAAAGTCAGAACCTGACGTACTTGTCAAGGTAAAGACGACGGTGCAACGAGCCAACAACACACATGTCAATGTCACATAGACTTCTTCTTCTTCTTCTTCGTTCTTAATTGAGAATATGGTGGAGGATTCAGACAACAAGTCCAACTTCATGAACAAACCGGACTGTGGTCTCCAGTTTGGCAGGTGCCCCATATAATATATAATCAGTGTGTTCTGTGTCTGTGTCCTTGTGTCCATGTGTGTCCCTTTTCCTGTGTCCGTATGTCGGTGGTTATTCACGTACCTTGACAGTGCACCGATGAAAACAATCGCCTTACTATCACGATTACCTCAAACAAAAAATTAAACAAAAAGCTGAGCAAACAAATTGTTATCAACATACTGTATTGGCCGTTTTCTTTGGGCGTCGGTTGCTGAAACACGCACACGCACGCACACCCACACCCACCCCCACACCCCCCCACACACATACACACCCACACAAACATACACATACACACACTCATACACACACACATATCGCAATCAGAAGATTACGCCCGATCGATATATGAACTAATCGATAACAATCATGACGGATGACAAACGCAAACACCCAACTTAAACACACGTAAAGCAGAAATCTGTGACGCCGCGTCGGACGGCCGGCACGAACTGAAGTTTACTCACCGCTCAGGTACCGAGACCGTTGGAGCCGAACAACGGCCGGCCGGCAAGGCTTTTGTTTAGGGAATGACAAATCGAAATTTGTAATAGAAACGGGTTGCTCTTTTACGTTCGCGATTGAATCTGTAATTAAATTGATTGTCCATCCTTTATCCTTATCCACTCTGCGTCTGGAATTGGAAGGTTAAAAAAAAAGTTAGGTAAACAAAAAGCTAGCAGAAATATGCAGGTAAATTTACACAATTAAAATCAAGGAAAGGGCGTTTCAATGTTGGTGCAGGTATGGGATAAGGTAATAGCTGTAGTTTTGAAGACATGATATATTTAAACTTTTTCTCTCCAAATATTTTGTTTTTATCATACAAATAATTTTTATATTTGTTTTGAGGAGCTGTGTGATTTGAAATAAATGTATTTCAAAAAATGTTGACAGTACTTTATTTAATTTAGCTAGTGGTTCAATAATAGACGACAATAATATATTTTTACAGTAAATTATATTTTTGTCATAAAAATTTACAGTCATTTATCATGTTTTTTGTCACAAATTTTTACAGTAATTTTGGTTGTTTTTGTAAAAAATATTTAAAATATTTACAGTAGTTTCGGTTGTTTTTTGTCACAAGTAAATTTACAATATTGGTTTTGCTTTTGTCACAAATATTGACAGTAAGTTTGGTTGTTTTTGTCATAAATGTTTACGGTAATTTTGTGTTTTTGTCGCAAATATTTACAATAGGTTTTAATTATTTTGCGACACAATTACAATACTATATTATTATTTTTTTCTCGTAGCCAAAGTATTGATTAAATTTGTTTAAATTTCTGACTGTGTCCTAGTCCCGATTGACTCTACACATGCTGACCGTGTAGGCCTACCAAACACATCCATACGATGCTGAAAGAAAGTAAGAAAAAATTCAAGATTTATTGGAGCTTTACTCGGATCGAGAGGGCAACCAAATTTTCACCATTTAAAACTTATTTATCAGACCAGGCAGGTAAATATTATCGTCTACGTCTTCAACATTAGAACAACGCCGCTAAAACAAGAAAAATACTCTTTTATAGACACTTACCCCCCTTTCTTCTACGCAAGAGGTTGATGATTATCTCCCATCCCCGTCAAGTGGTCCGCTAATTAAATTTCAAGAACATCTACAACTGGATCCAGAACATTTAAACCAGGTTCCAGAACGTACAGAACATGTTTTCCTGAGTGTCCTACAGAGCTGAGCCGGACTGTCGAGTGGGCCGCTCCAGAGAGACATTTGTCAGGGTGGTCACTGTCAGTGAGGAGTTTGATGTCGTGTTCTGTTTGTTGTCGTGTCGGTATACCGTCGGCTCCATTGTCTGGCTGTGTTTATCCTTGTTGAAGAAACAGGTCTAAATAAAATGGGGTTTGATGCGACACACGTGCAGTAGTCGCCCTTGAGGGATCGTGGTTTGTCTGTCTGTCTTGTAGAACTTCGAGTGTAGGTCTTTTCATCAAACAGCACGAGAATAAAATAAAAATGACCTGTTAAAGATTTTATAAAACAGACTCCCATTAGCATTTTGGATAGTTGACAAAAAAAATGGACAACGAAATATGTGCAACCGATATATACCCACAAAATAAGGAATAAATTTTAGAAAATAAATAATTCAATACACGTTAAGAAAAAGAATGACCGCACGAAAAATGTAGCACCATGAAAAACCTTTTTACAAATTATGACAAATGAAACTTTATACCTATAATAAATTTGTATTTGCGCCTTTTTCTGATTGCGCAAATTAATTTTTTTTGTTGCGCATTTTTGTTTTGTGCGCGTTGTTCTGGAAACTGTTTAAACAATTAGAGGCGATGATTCCAGTTATTAGAAAAAATCTTTTAGTTACCTAAAATTATTTGTTGACGTATTTAAAAAAAAATCACAAATCCTCTATTTAGAAATATTTTTCATGTTTATTGAATGAAAAATCCAATATAATGTAAACTATATGCAACATTTAGGGACTAAAAAGTTATTCTATTGGGACTTTGGAAATGTTGTATTTCATCTTAGATATTCGTACCACCCACTTGCACTTCAGGAAATCACATTGACAATCTGCTCCAACCATTTACATACCTGACATCTATCTCAATGTCTGGATACTTCAAGTCACGTGATACTCAACAGAGAGGAAACGGCTTTCTGCTATACCAATGACAGTCCATTTGGTTTAGACATATCTGAGTAGACCGTAGACATGAGGCATGTCTGTATCAATTATCCCGTTACATTTCTACCATCCGTGTTAAAACGTCCCGTCATATTTCTCCATGTCCGTGTGGAGTATTTAATGCGTGAGTTCTTAGATGTACTCAGCCTGTCATGCTGGGTTATATTTAGACTTTACATGTGAGGCCACACAACTGTTGCACTAATGGTGGCATAGTTGTAGGTCTCTTGGCCACATAGGGTAGAGCTAATGGTCACAGAAAGTACAATTAATGGCCACAGAGTAGATCTAATGGCCTAAGAGTAGAGCTAATGGCCTTATGGAGCTAATGGCCACATAAAGTAGAGCTATTAGCCATATAGAGCAGAGCTAATGGCCAAATAGAGTAGAGCTAATGGCCAAATAGAGTAGAGCTATTGGCCACATAGAGGAGAGATAATGGCCACATAGAGGAGAGCTATTGGCCACATAGAGTAGAGCTAATGACCACATAGAGTAGAGCTAATGGCCACATAGAGTAGAGCTAATGGCCACAGAGAGTAAAGTTAATGGCCACATAGAGTAGAGCTAATGGCCACAGAGAGTAGAGCTAATGACCACATAGAGTAGAGCTAATGGCCAAATAGAGGAGAGATAATGACCACATAGAGGAGAGCTAATGGCCACATAGAGTAGAGCTAATGGCCACATAGAGTTATTGGCCATAGAGTAGAGCTAATGGTCACATAGTAGAGCTAATGGCCACATAGAGTACAGCTAATGGCCTCATAGAGTAGAGCTAATGGCCACATAGAGTAGAGCTAATGGCCACATAGAGTAGAGCTAATGGCCACATAGAGTAAAACTAATGGCCACATAGAGTAGAGCTAATGGCCACATAGAGTAAAACTAATGGCCACATAGAGTAGAGCTAATGGCCACAGAGTAGAGCTAATGGCCACATAGAGTAGAGCTAATGGCCACATAGAGTTATTGGCCACAGAGTAGAGCTAATGGTCACATAGTAGAGCTAATGGCCACATAGAGTAGAGCTAATGGCCACATAGAGTAGAGCTAATGACCACATAGAGTAGAGCTAATGGCCACATGGAGTAGAGCTATTGGCCACATAGAGCTAATGGCCACATAGAGTAGAGCTAATGGCCACATAGTGTAGAGCTAATGGCCACATGGAGTAGAGCTAATGGCCACATAGAGCTAATGGCCACATGGAGTAGAGCTAATGGCCACATAGAGTAGAGCTAATGGCCACATGGAGTAGAGCTAACGGCCACATAGAGTAGAGCTAATGGGCACATAGAGTAGAGCTAATGGCCACATGGAGTAGAGCTAATGGCCACATAGAATAGAGCTAATGGCCACGGAGTAAAGCTAATGGCCACATAGTAGAGCTAATGGCCACATAGAGTAGAGCTAATGACCACATAGAGTAGAGCTAATGGCCACATGGAGTAGAGCTATTGGCCACATAGAGCTAATGGCCACATGAAGTAGAGCTAATAGCCACATAGAGTAGAGCTAATGGTCACACAGAGTAGAGTTAATGGCTACGGAGTAAAGCTAATGGCCACATAGTAGAGCTAATGGCCACATAGAGTAGAGCTAATGGCCACATAGAGTAGAGCTAATGAACACATAGAGTAGAGCTAATGGCCACATGGAGTAGAGCTAATGGCCACATAGAATAGAGCTAATGGCCACGGAGTAGAGCTAATGGCCACATAGTAGAGCTAATGGCCACATAGAGTAGAGCTAATGGCCACATAGAGTAGAGCTAATGGCCACATGGAGTAGAGCTAATGGCCACATAGAGCTAATGGCCATATGAAGTAGAGCTAATGGCCACATAGAGTAGAGCTAATGGTCACATAGAGTAGAGCTAATGGCCACATAGAGTAGAGCTAATGGCCACATAGAGTAGAGTTAATGGCCACATAGAGTAGAGCTAATGGCCACATGGAGTAGAGCTAATGACCACATTGAGTAGAGATAATGGCCTTATGGAGCTAATGACCACATAGAGTAGAGCTAATGGCCACATAGAGTAGAGCTAATGGCCACATAGAGTAGAGCTAATGGCCTTATGGAGCTAATGGCCACATAGAGTAGAGCTAATGGCCACATAGAGCTAATGGCCACATAGAGCTAATGGCCACATAGAGTAGAGCTAATGGTCACATAGAGTAGAGTTAATGGCCACAGAGTAGAGCTAATGGCCACATGGAGTAGAGCTAATGGCCACATGGAGTAGAGCTAATGGCCACATAGAGTAGAGCTAATGGCCACATTGAGTAGAGCTAATGGCCACAGAGAGTAGAGCTAAAGGCCACAGAGTAGAGCTAATGGCCACATAGAGCTAATGGCCACATGGAGTAGAGCTAATGACCACATAGAGTAGAACTAATGGCCACAGAGTAGAGCTAATGGCCACATAGGGTAGAGCTAATGGCCTCATAGAGTAGAGTTAATGGCCACAGAGTAGAGCTAATGGCGACATAGAGTAGAGCTAATGGCCACAGAGAGTAGAGTTAAAGGCCACAGAGTAGAGCTAATGGTCACAGAGAGTAGAGCTAATGGTCACATAGTAGAGCTAAAGGCCACAGAGTAGAGCTAATGGCCACAGAGAGTAGAGCTAATGGCCACATAGGGCAGAGCTAATGGCCACATAGGGCAGAGCTAATGGCCACATAGTAGAGTTAATGGCCACATAGTAGAGTTAATGGCCACATAGTAGAGTTAATGGCCACAGAGAGTAGAGCAAATGGCGGAATAGTTGTAGAGCTAACGGCCAAATAGAGTAGATCTAATGCCCAAATAGTTGTTGAGATCTTGGCCACATAGAGCAGAGCAAATGACCCTATAGAGATAATGGACATACGACAGCCCAATTCCTGCCCAGATAATGGTAGCACTTAGAGGCACATGGATGTGAAACGCTTGTTAACATAACTGTAGCAGCCACTAGACCAGCTGGGTACCTAACTCACTGTAGGGAAAATAAAGGCTGCTGGGCATAGTGCTAACCACACTACCCCTTCATGTGCCGAGGTCACTGAAACAGATCAACTCTACTTCATCTGTCACATGTGTCGTGGGCACAAACGACAAAAGAAGATTAGACCAGTTGTAGCCCACGATCTCCAACCATGTTTCGTCACTCATAAGTGCGTATGTACGCACATTTTTTCATGTACACACATATTTGCGCATGTCCGCACAACCAGATGAAACTCAGCCGCACACGGAAACATCCGAACTAGACTCGGAGTTCCTGAGTTCAAAACGTCACCACACCAAACTATTTCCCAACTTTTATGCTGTCACAGAGTGGGGGTGGGAGAAGGAGGGGGGGGTGAAGGTATTGCCTGTCCTGGGGCTGTGCTAACCTGTGTCGTTGACCGGAAGTGTGTATAGACTACAGCAGCACTGTGTTGAGTTTTTTTTTTTTAAATGACAACGGACCGAACTGATGCTCACTGAAGGGCGTCACTGATGCTTAATGAAGGGCGTCATTGACGCTAAATGACTAAACTGTACCGGGGCGCAGGGCCCGTGGGGGTTGGGCCATCCGCATATAAAACCAACACAGTTCCCGATACAAATAGACGCACTGACATGGGAGATAATACTTCAGAAAATATGCACTTGGCGACCAGAAAAGTTAATACATGTATGTGTTAATTTTTTTTTATAGTTGAGTAAGGTTTAATTGTTAACATTAACAAAAATGTCAAATGGACCAAAAAACTGGTCAAAACGAAATAATTGATGTCTATTTGAGAGTACCGTCATGTTATCGTAGCATTCAGTCCCTTTTATCTTCCAGTGCTTCTCTAGTTATGGCCCTTGGATACACTTGGTTTTCAGGTAATTCTTTTTACCCGGTAGACTTAAACCTACTGAAGTTACCGCCCTTCATCTCCTGCAACATCTTGATTCTCTCCCTTTGTGATGGATCAGGGGAGACAAATCATGCAGAACTGGACAAGATTTAGATAACAGACATCACCCGCTCCCCACGGGAGGCGGGTCTCACGCTCCAGGCCTCCCCGGGGAGGAGGGGAGTCGGTGAAGGCGACAGCTTATCGGAACACGTCATCACCTGCAGTGTAGAACTAGGGGTGGGGGTGGGGGGGGGGTAAGGTCGACTCCCCAACCAGGTGATCCGAACCTGCCGGCTAGGTCTCTAAGAGATAACCATCCAGCTGACCGGTTAAATTAGCCACTCGACAATGTACGGTTGATGTTAAGACACGAGTAAATTAATATGCAGTTCACACCAAGTCGAGTCGAATCGATAAATACATTTTTATTCTTATTCTTATTCAGCTGGTGTAAAACTTCAAGTGAAATGCTTATTTGTATGAATTATATTAATATATATATATATATATATATATATATATATATATATATATATATAGGCCTATATATTGGTATATATATATACATATGTATACATATATATATATATATATATATATATATATATATATATATATATATATATATATATATATATATATATATATATATATATATATATATATATATATATATATATATATATATATATATATATAAATTAATAATAATATATATATATATATATATATATATATATATATATGACTATTGCCCACACCATCTTGCAATAAAAACGTTCGCGTGACTCACCTGTACCTCACGACAGGCTTAAGGCTTTAGTCCACGGTGTGTGTGATCACTGGACCGTGTTCTGGTTTTGATGACGTGATTAGCTTCAAAACCAGCTCATAAAAGGGAGTTAAATGTTGTTTGATGACGGCTGTGAACAATATCTGCTTTGACGGGACCCCCGCATACTTTTTGGTCTACTTTGTTTTTGTGTGAGCCTAAAAATAGAA
This sequence comes from Physella acuta, assembly GCF_028476545.2. Classification (NCBI taxonomy): domain Eukaryota; kingdom Metazoa; phylum Mollusca; class Gastropoda; family Physidae; genus Physella; species Physella acuta. The sequence continues at coordinate 320,306 of NW_026732025.1, forward strand.
CTCTAATCCCCCGTCGTTTAAGGTGGTCTAGACCATACAATTCTCTAGTCTCGTTTTTTGACACGTGATTATCGAACATGTATATATATATATATATATATATATATATATATATATATATATATATATATATATATATATATATATATATATATATATATATATATATATATGTATATATATATATATATATATATATATATATATATATATATATATATATATATATATATATATATATATAACATTATATATCTAACTAGTTTTTGTTATTACAGTGGCGTCACTATGTGAGTGTCGCCCATCCCGGTAACTCACCCCCACTCCACCTCCAACAATTTTATATTTTCGGTTTGGTGTCACTCTCCTACTAGAGAAAAAAATTGTTTTGCCAATAAATCCTACGATTGTGCGTTAAAGTGTCACTCCCTCATGGTGTCACTCCCTCATCGTGTCACCCCCTCATGGTGTCACTCCCTCATGGTGTCACTCCTCATGGTGTCACTCCCTCTTCGTGTCACCCCCTCATGGTGTCAACCCTTCATGGTGTCACCCTCTCATGGTGTCAACCCTTCATGGTGTCACTCCCTCATGGTGTCACCCCTCATGGTGTCACTCCCTCTTCGTGTCACCCCCTCATGGTGTCAACCCTTCATGGTGTCACCCCATCATGGTGTCACCCCCTCATGGTGTCAACCCTTCATGGTGTCACCCTCTCATGGTGTCACCCCCTCATGGTGTCAACCCTTCATGGTGTCACCCCCTCATGGTGTCACCCCCTCATGGTGTCAACCCTTCATGGTGTCACCCTCTCATGGTGTCACCCCCTCATGGTGTCAACCCTTCATGGTGTCACTCCCTCATGGTGTCACCCCCTCATGGTGTCACTCCCTCATGGTGTCACCCTCTCATGGTGTCACCCGGTACAGACCCCACACTGGCGATCTATGTAGTGTGTGTCCTACCCAACCCGGTCATCTTTACCTAATTAATTCATCTGAGGAAATTTGTCCTGTCGCTTCACATGGGCGTGCCTTGTAGGAGCTGTGGCAGTCCAGACGAGCCTGAGTATTTTTTTCTGATGCTTCCCTTCACATACACATGTCATTTCGTCCCATTTCTACTCACATACACATGTCATTTCGTCCCATTTCTACTCACATACATATGCCATTTCGTCCCATTTCTACTCACATACACTTGTCATTACGTTACTGATCCCATCAGCCATTTACCACTAAGATGGAGCCACGCCCCCAAGATGGCGACCACACACATTTGCTATGTCACGTGATGCTAAAAAAAGAAAAAAACACTGCTCACCCGTCATGTCATATCTACCACTGCTCACCAGAGTCATGCCTAGAGCCACGCCTATGTGACGTCACTTCCTCCCGTCAAACAGTTACTCGTCAGGAAACATTTCCGACGAAATGGGAGCGCTGACAGCTTTGTTTGGGGAGGGGGGGGGGGAAGGAACGTGTCTTACGTGCTGACGTCAGTTTACACTATATATGTCACCTGCACATACATAGTGTAAGCATGCAGACACCACCTACAGACACCACTAACACCACCTAAAGACACCACTAACACCACCTACAGACACCACTAACACCACCTACAGACACCACTAACACCACCTACAGACACCACTAACACCACTTACAGACACCACTAACACCACCTACAGACACCACTAACACCACCTACAGACACCACTAACACCACCTACAGACACCACTAACACCACCTACAGACACAACTAACACCACCTCCAGACACCACTAACACCAACTACAGACACCACTAACACCACCTCCAGACACCACTAACACCAACTACAGACACCACTAACACCACCTACAGACACCACTAACACCACCTCCAGACACCACTAACACCACCTACAGACACCACTAACACCACCTCCAGACACCACTAACACCACCTACAGACACCACTAACACCACCTACAGACACCACTAACACCACCTACAGACACCACTAACACCACCTACAGACACCACTAACACCACCTACAGACACCACTAACACCACTTACAGACACCACTAACACCACCTACAGACACCACTAACACCACCTCCAGACACCACTAACACCACTTACAGATACCACTAACACCACCTACATACACCACTAACACCACCTACAGACACCACTAACAGCACCTACATACTCCACTAACACCACCTGCAGACACCACTAACACCACTTACAGATACCACTAACACCACATACAGGCACAACCCACTAACATTACCAAACACCATGTACAGTCTCCACCCATAAACGTCACCTAAAAACACCAAACACTAAAACCACTTACAGACACCACCCACCAACACTACTAAGACACCATCCAATAACACCATCCAGACACACCACTCTACTAAGACACATCACAATAAAAACACTAAGACAACACCCACCAAAAATCACCTTAACACACCACACACCAACACAACACCACCCCAAGTAACAACAACCAACCACCACAGTACACCAAAGATCCTGGTGTTTCAACACCTTACATCAAACAACACAAATCACCTACAAAAATCACTATTAATCCTCCCTAAACCCTGTACCCTGTCATAACAAACCCCACTCATGAAACCAACTCACCAAGCTAACAGCACCTGCACTGGTTTAAAAACGAAACATTCAAATTGAAATATGATCCCAACTCGAGTATCTGGCCGTATTAATTAACGGGACTTTTAAAAAGTACAATCTTAAATCACTCAGCGTATGAATACAATTTTTTTTTTTGGTAACGAAGTTTTTTTTCCCTGAATCTCAAGGGGTTTGGGATCTTTCTTGTATTGAACAAGTCGGTTGATGATGTGACGTCACTAATATGCTAAGCGTTCTTTTATAGTTTAACCTAAATGGTTTTTTTTCCCTGATAAATCCAGGTATTCGACTTTAAAGACGGACAATACTAGATGCAAATACTTGATGTTAAGTGAAGAAAATGTTTAACTCAGACACATTGTGTTTCTTAACATTAAATAATAAGAACCGGTTATTCTAAACCCGTATTCGTGGTTAATCTGGCTAATAAGACAATGATAATAACAATAAGTTCAACAAAACAATTAATTATAATATTTTAAAGCATAAAGTCTACTATAATTAAACGACTTTATTTATTTTTACACGTGCTTTTATTTTAACATTTTTCGAGACTGAGGCAGGCTTTGAACGGGTTGTCCATGAGAGGCTTTGAACGGGTTGTCCATTGACTAAATTTGTCCTGTTGCTTTTTTAAAAGGGTTGCTTGGTTGTCCGTCCCTTCACCGTCCAGCGGGTTGTCGCACCACCCCTACACTGCACGGCACTGATGCACGCGCATCGCTCAAGATGCAGTAGACCTACTCACCCGGTACTCGTGAAGAGCTCTCGAAGACGGCTGACATTTTCCCGTACCTGTCGTATCGATGTGCCTAGCTGAAGCCGAGACTCTCCGCCCAGCCGAATCATCTCTGATCAGCAGGCGAAGATCTCCGAATAGCCCTTGGTGTGAAAACATCGTCAAGTAGTTTTGTTTCAGGGACGGCTGTAGTGGCTGTTGTTGTACGGGCTATTCGGAGACAAGGAGCCCGTTCGTCTCTCTTCTAGGAGGAAATGGACTTTGTGTGTAGAAGTGTCCTCAAGGTTTCAGTGCCCGTAGGCGGAAGTTGTACTTGTGTAGCTAGTATTGCCGTGTAGTGCTGTAGTGTGTAGCTAGTGCTGCCGTGTAGTGCTACAGTGTGTAGCTAGTGCTGCCGTGTAGTGCTACAGTGTGTAGCTAGTGCTGCCGTGTAGTGCTATAGTGTGTAGCTGTGTAGTGCTACAGTGTGTAGCTAGAGATGCCGTGTAGTGCTACAGTTGGCGTGTAGCTAGTGCTGGCGTGTAGTGCTACAGTGTGTAGCTAGTGCTGCGGTGTAGTGCTATAGTGTGTAGCTAGAGCTGCCGTGTAGTGCTAAAGTTGGTGTGCAGTGCTACATTCTGTAGCTAGTGCTGCCGTGTAGTGCTACAGTGTGTAGCTAGAGCTGCCGTGTAGTGCTAAAGTTGGTGTGCAGTGCTACATTCTGTAGCTAGTGCTGCCGTGTAGTGCTACAGTGTGTAGCTAGAGCTGCCGTGTAGTGCTAAAGTTGGTGTGCAGTGCTACATTCTGTAGCTAGTGCTGCCGTGTAGTGCTACAGTGTGTAGCTAGAGCTGCCGTGTAGTGCTAAAGTTGGTGTGCAGTGCTACATTCTGTAGCTAGTGCTGCCGTGTAGTGCTACAGTGTGTAGCTAGAGCTGCCGTGTAGTGCTAAAGTTGGTGTGCAGTGCTACATTCTGTAGCTAGTGCTGCCGTGTAGTGCTACAGTGTGTAGCTAGAGCTGCCGTGTAGTGCTAAAGTTGGTGTGCAGTGCTACATTCTGTAGCTAGTGCTGCCGTGTAGTGCTACAGTGTGTAGCTAGAGCTGCCGTGTAGTGCTAAAGTTGGTGTGCAGTGCTACATTCTGTAGCTAGTGCTGCCGTGTAGTGCTACAGTGTGTAGCTAGAGCTGCCGTGTAGTGCTAAAGTTGGTGTGCAGTGCTACATTCTGTAGCTAGTGCTGCCGTGTAGTGCTACAGTGTGTAGCTAGAGCTGCCGTGTAGTGCTAAAGTTGGTGTGCAGTGCTACATTCTGTAGCTAGTGCTGCCGTGTAGTGCTACAGTGTGTAGCTAGAGCTGCCGTGTAGTGCTAAAGTTGGTGTGCAGTGCTACATTCTGTAGCTAGTGCTGCTGTGTAGTGCTACAGTGTGTAGCTAGAGCTGCCGTGTAGTGCTAAAGTTGGTGTGCAGTGCTACATTCTGTAGCTAGTGCTGCTGTGTAGTGCTACAGTGTGTAGCTAGAGCTGCCGTGTAGTGCTAAAGTTGGTGTGCAGTGCTACATTCTGTAGCTAGTGCTGCCGTGTAGTGCTACAGTATGTAGCTAGTCCTGCCGTGTAGTGCTACAGTTGGTGTGCAGTGCTACATTATGTAGCTAGTGCTGCTGTGTAGTGCTACAGTGTGTAGCTGGTGCTGTATTATAGAGTGTTGAGGGGTTCGTTAGGAGATCAAGCAACACTTCTGTTATAGCTCTATGTTATAACTACATAATGTAGTGATAAAGATGAGTTATGGTGTAAGCAAGGAGGTATTGGTGTGTGTGTGGGGGGGGGGGGGTGAGAAATAGAACTACATAACAGTTAGTTGTCTCATGTATTGGTACCACTATTGGTGTCTATAGAGTGCATGTGTAGCTTTCAATTTAAAAAATTTGATGAATAAAAGTAGTTTCTAATTTTAAAAAATATCTCTTATTTATGAAAACAGACATTTGAAAAACATGTGTATAATTTTAGCAAAACTTTGTGTTTTGTACACATTAAAACAGTGGTTCTTAATCTGGGTTCGATCAAACCCCAGGGGTTCGATGCATCTGTCTCGAAGTTCGGCGGAGTTGAAGACACACCCAACTTATATGATTTACGATCGGATTTTGTCAGCGCGAACGTTAGAACTATTAAAAATGGTTCAGTGAATGCGCATATGAAACTGTTGGGGTTCGGTACTCCCAAAAAGGTTTAGAACCACTGCACTGAAAGGTCGATACACTGTGGGGGAGTGGGTGGGTCTCTATGGCCTTCTCTTTCTTGTCACATTGACGTAACACCCGCATTGTGAAAATACAAAATGGTCAGTACACTACAGCTGAGACACGCATCAATACATCAACAGATCTACATCAACAGATGTATAGCAATAGATGTACATCAATAGATGTACATCAACAGATGTATAGCAATAGATGTACATCAATAGATGTACATCAACAGATGTATAGCAATAGATGTATAGCAATAGATGTATAGCAATAGATGTATAGCAATAGATGTGCATTAGTAGATGTGCATCAAGAGATGTTTCTCAACGGATGCCGTGGTCTAGCTGTAGTGCGCACGATTCCTTAACCGAAAGTCTTGAGTTCTATTCACGTGCTCTGGAGTGTATAGTCCTTGTGGGATCCTAACTTGAGCTGGAGAAAACAATGGCGGCTGGGCTTAGAACTGATCACACTCCGTGTGACGAGATCAGAAAAACAGGTGATTTCTACTTCCTCTGTTCTCTGAAGGGAAATTTTATCAACATCTGTTGATCAAGATATGTTGATCAAGATCTGTTGATCAATATCTGTTTATTAACCTATGTTGATCAACAGATGTTGACAACGTTTGGACGCCTGACTGTCAAAAATGCTCCACCACACTGGGTAGCCACCCAGGCGTGTCACGTGATACACAGGTGGAATAAATTAATAGCGTCACCCCGCCCTGGTAGAATAATTAATTACTGCGTTATAGGTCACATAAATTAGTGCTGTACATCTGATACATTTAGCTTCAAAACATAATTTTTGTACAGCAAAAATTACCTTTATTACTTTAAAACACTGTTATGGTAGGGACGCATATTAAACAGAGACACTAAATGGACACACATAACGGACATACCACACGACCAGACAAGCTGGACACACCAGATGGACACACACAACAGTCACAGTCCATGTAAACTCTACACAGAAACACGAAGGATTTGTATTAGTCGCAGTTCGACACAATAGTTGTGTGATAATCGTTTGGACGGGACACCATCCGAACAAATACATTTTAACTATAACTTGTACTTTAAACCCTTTCAGCCGTCAATTCCATAAAAAGATTTTAAAAGTCTCCATCCACCCATCTCTTCTACATGACATTCATCCATGTATTCCTCCCTCCCCCTCCCTCTTCTCCCACATTCACCCCTGTATTCCTCCCCCACACTCACTCGTCACTTCATCCATGCCCTCATCCTTCACTCACCCCCCCCCCCCCCATCATGCACTACTCTCCTCCAAAACGTGCCCTCTGAATCCCCACCCTCACCAGCACACCCCACTCCACCACCCCACCCAATACCCCTGCATTGTAAGCCTCTTTGGAGACGAAAAAACGAGAGGTCCCCTGTAGAAATCAATACACCCTTGAAGCTTAAAGCTCTTTTAGATAATCCCAGCTAAGGATACGGGCAGTCTGAATGGCTCTTAGCGACATTGCCGTATTTGGCTAGGCCCTGTGTCTGTAATATCACTGAACTTTTTCAACTGCTGCCCAAGCACTCTTCAAATCGATTGCTTAATTGATTGATAGGATAATATTACCGTTCAATGGGATTACAGTTCAAAGCATTGTTACAATTGTAACCAATTGTAAATTTAAACACGGAAAAGTAAACAGTAACTGTATTGTTTTTATAAAGTTTTAATCCCATGACAAATGAAGAACAAATCAGTTTTTAGCTATGCTTCATGATTTAAAAACACAAATATTTTGTCAACGTAAACTTATGTAAGTCCGGTGTTTTTGTCAACATATCTTAGTGTAACATATCCCCAGGTGTTTCAATAATGTTTTGTGATGTATCTGTTTTTAGACATGTCATATTTTACTGGACCTCGAATACTTAAGCGAGTGTGGACACTGGCTACCTATGTGGTAGATTCATACAAGACAAAAAAAGACGTTTAAAAAATATTTTTAGACTAAAGAAATTTCTTGAAGCTTGACATCTACAGAAAAACCTTAGCTTCCGTCCCAAATGTGTGGGTCCATTAGACCAATCACAATTATCCACTTGAGAAATATGTTTGTGTGGAGAGGGATTACCTCAAGAATTTAAGTTACCCACACCATTAATTTACACCCTTGTGTTAAAAATTTAATCCTATCACCCAGGCCACATGTCAATTATTTCGTTTTGTTTTGTTTCCCGACCTAAAAAAAATCCTACTTTTTGATTTATTATTTCATGGCATTAAAAAATCCTACTTTTTGCAATCAATTAAAGAAATGACTCTAATCAAATAATTTTTTCTTCGTGCACTTTAAAGTGCATGTAACTTTGACTTAGTACGTCCTTGATCCACGGATCGGGTAGGTTTGATTGCCATCCAAATCAAAGTCACGAGGGGTTCAAGCTCATAAACCCTTTTATTGGCGACCCGGAGGATTACGACGGGAATCACGTGACACCATCCACGCAGCCAAACGCAATATGTCTATCAAGGACCCACGCGTGGCGCTTTTGACATTTAACTCAGTGTTTTAGACAAGAACCTGAACACTACATTCACAACAAAGTTGTGTCACATCGAGATTTTTTTTTCTCAAGTTGATCGCCCCACCTCTTTAAGCGAAACTACCGTATTCAGTAGACCTTATGATTCACGCACCCGACCCTAATTCGGATCGTAATAAATATAATTATATATGTCAAGTGTATATTAACTCGAGTGAATATAAAGAAGGGGAGTTAACTCTCTTAAACTTAATAAACAATTGTAAAGATGGCGTCCTTAGTAACAAAGCGGCGTAACTCTTAAATCATCTAGCGGCGTAACTCTTAAATCAGCGAGAGTCCTATCGTTGGGGAGAGAAAAAAAAGATCACTCATAGCACAGGGGACTAGCTTTCCCTTTCAGCAGATGGAGGCATTCAAGTGCTGTAGTGTGCTAAGTGTCACCACGGCTGGTTGTACCTTGTTCCTGACACCACGGCTTCACAGCTACAGCTGGGCTAAGCTCGTCCTGATTTGGGTTAAGACAGCTCTAAGAAAGAAACAGTTATTAATCTATTTTTTTGAACAATAAGCATACGGATTTTTTTTTTAAAGTAGCGAGCGTAATGATAATGGTTACATAGTTTTCAAGTAGGCGGTAAGTGGGCTGTACACAATTTTTAACGCTGTTTGAAACTTTTATGGAGGTTCAACGTAAATCTTACCTTCTTACTTGGGGTAAATTCAACGCCAGTTTTATTTTAATTTTTGGGAAGAGGGGAGGGGGTGGAATTCAACGCTAGTTTACTTAGGCTTAAAGGGCGGGGATGGGGGGGGGGGGGGGCGGTTGGAATCCAACTCTACTCTCACTTTAATCTTGCGATGGGGCGGGGGGGGGGGGGGGAATCCAACGCTACTTTCACTTTAATCTTGAGGATAGGGGAATCCAACTCTACTTTCACTTTAACCTTGGGGAGGGGGGGGGGGAATCCAACTGTACTTTCACTTTAATCTTGGAGTAAGTTCCAGCTCGGACATACATTAACTATGACTTACCCTTTTCAGTGACATTACCACAAAACATGATGCCATAAACACAAAAACCAAACCGCACGATGTTGAATATTAATATGTGGAAAAAAAAAACATGCTTTTAAAAACAATGATTCAAATACATCACAAATTGATATCAAGAGTTATGCTTGTAGTGTCGAAGACCAAAAATGATCTCCGACAAAATGTATATCTGGATTGGGCCCAGAATATTCCACAGTATATCCATGAAGTAAAGCGTGTAGTAAAGTGTGTAACATTTTGTTTGCAATAAACCAACTTGCCGTATCTGCCTGTATTTTTAAGTCACACAAACTCGAACTTCTGCTAACGATGCTTTGTCTAAAAATTTTGTTCTACAATTTATTTTTTCGCTGTTCTTCAAATACTTGTAGACTGCCCCCCCCCCATACTCAAACTATATACCCCCCCCCCCACCACTCAGCCCTCCCAGTTTACGAGATCCTCCCCCCCAACCCCCATATAATTGACGAGGAGCTCCCCCCCCCCCCCCCAACAGTTTACAAAGAGCCCCGCCCTTTACCTGGGGGTACAAAGGACGTCCCGACACAACTCCACGGGTGCCGATATTTCTATTGACGGCTGATTATCAACTTTACCGTTATTCTTGTAGCTTTGTGGATTACACTCGCGAAAAAATAACCCACGCGCGCTCTAGCGCACGTGTTTTGTGTGAGTTTTTTTTTTATAGCGACCGAAGGCTGGACGCCTTGTAGAGTCATTAGCGTTAGGGGTGGGGGTGGTGGTAATTGGGGTGTGGGAGAAGGGGATCGAGGACAGGGTAGAATAATAACAAATATAGGGGAGAGTACTTTGTCAAGAGAGGTAGTGTACATGGAGAAGATATTTTTTAAGGCAGGGGAAGTTACCTACACTTAGTGGAGGTGTATTATGACGGGGGAGGGGGTGCTACAGGGAGACAATCCACGATACCTTCACAGTATTTTTCTATTTGACCGGTAGGGCTAATCCAAGAGGTGGACGGTGTACAGGTAAGTATATAAGAGCCGAATTAATGGATGAAGCTCACAAGAACACGATTACCTATACCTGCTGCTCACACATAACCACATGCCATAATTTAAAAAAAAAAAACAACAGCTACAGAAGGGACGGTGTGGTCGAGTGGTAGAGCGTGCGACATCTAATCTGAAAGTCTCTTGCATTAGTCAGTAGGATGTCCTTGAGTCTACCCTGCTTTGATGGGTACCTGACTTAGGTTCTGGAAAGTAAAGGCGGCTGAGTATAGTTATGGCCACACTGTTCCTTCATATGTCGAGGTCACAGAAACAGATGAACTCTACTTCATCTACTCTATGAACCACCGGTTCGAAAGGGTAATATTTAATTCGCCAGAACCTCCATTGCTTATCATATAAACTTTACATTACAAATAAGAATAGAAATGCATATCTCAATAATGTTTGAAGTAACGATATTTTACACTCAAAAAAGTTGTGCGTGAGTACTGCGGCAATAGACACATGAAGTAACGTATAAACATAACGAAATTTTACACTCCAAGAAGTTGTGCGTGAGTACTGCGGCCACAGTCAAGACACACGCACGCGCCACCGTGTAACACCTGGCGCACGAGCCGCGGACAGTGACAACCCTGAGATTCAGGTGAGGCTCATTATCCCAGCAGGCTCACGTGTTAATTAGACCTGATGAGAATGACGTCTTCACGGTTCTCAAAACGTGTGTGCGCCACGTCACGTGCGGGACCCCACCTCTTTGTCTGTGATTGGAACCATTGTTTTCATAACCAGGATTTTTTTTGCTCCATCAATTAGTTAGCCAATCAAGGTAAAGTATCAAACGTCAGTTTCATTTAGTAAACAACATTTTGTGTTGGATGGGGAAACTTGAAGGAAACACTCGGGTAGCTAGTTACGTCATGTCTGTGTTTTTTATAATTTGTACACATACTTTAAACATATACATGTTATAGAGTTAGGTAATACAGGTAACTGGTACCATCACATAATGCAGGTAGAAACAGGTAAATATGCAGGTAAATATACAGGTAAATATACAGGTAAATTAATAGAGGTAACATTACAGGTAAATAATACAGGTAAATAATACAGGTAAATAATACAGGTAAATAATTTTATAATTCAGGTAAATAATTCAGGTAAATAATACAGTTAATAATACAGGTAAATAATACAGGTAAATAATACAGCTAAACAATGCAGGTAAATAATACAGGTAAATAATACAGGTATATAATTTTATAATTCAGGTAAATAATACAGTAAATAATACAGATAAATAATACAGGTATATAATTCAGGTAAATAATAAAGGTAAATAATACAGGTATATAATTTTATAATTCAGGTAACTAATTCAGGTAAATAATACAGTTAATAATACAGGTAAATAATACAGGTAAATAATACAACTAAACAATACAGGTAAATAATACAGGTAAATAATACAGGTAAATTCTTGTGAGAGACGAGTTTAGATTTTAAACATCTTATGCCATCAGCATGAAATCAAAACACCATCATTACAATTATGGTTGCGCGATTTTAAGTTTTTACTTTAAAAGTAATCTTAGGCATCGAGAATTCAATCATGGAGATTTTAATCATCGGGAATTTAATTATCAAATTTCCAATCATTAAGATTTCAATTATTAAAATATCAGTTGTAAAGGCCACATCAGTTTAAAACCACACTTACTGAAAAAATAACTATATACAGAATGTCAACGAAACATAAACAAATGTTTACTGAACATGAAAGTAGTATAAGCAACGTTTATCGAACTTATTGAAATAGTTACAACAGTTTTTTTTATCAAACAAATCCAACAAATGTTTTTTTTTTCTTCTACATAAGATGACAAAAAAAAAAAACAATTAGAAAAGTTCCTTCTCAATTATCGAGCTCGGCTTGCACTTTACAGGTATGTTTTCATACAACTCTCACCCTCCCTCTCCCCACCCTCCCACACCTCACTCCCACCTACACCCTCCCGTTATCCATCATACTCCTTCCCGTTATACAATAACCTCTCTCCCAATCCCGGGCTTCTCGTCATTTACCCCGCTCTACGCGAAACACCGCGGCCGGTGAAGTCCATTGTCACGGTCTAAACACCCGAATCTTCTGACAATTACCGTGGGGAAACACACAACCAGACGACACACGTTACACTCCACGTCTGCACGACAAAGATGTGCGCGCGCACCCGCTTTTCTCGCAGGTGAAACAAAGACGGGTCTCCGGGTCGGCGCTTCCGGTGGGAATACGTTCGAGTTTTCAGTCGGGGACTTTTTAATTTTTTTTTATACTTTACCCCAGGCGCGTGCGAAACAACCCCCCCCCCCACCCACCCACCACCCCCACGCTCTGGTCTCGGCTACCACGTGACAATAGCGTCACAGCATGTCACCAGCGGGCAGGACGGGGATTCGATTCTCTCCGCATGGAAGCCGCGGCGCCCGGGTAGGGCCGGGCGGGTCCGTGTGAAAGAAGACCGGCCCCGGACGCCCGGCTCCCCGTGCACGTGCGCCTTCACGCGTGTCTGCTCCCATCATGTCCCGAGTCACTCAGCCGTGACCCCCCCTGACGGTGCCGGCAGATCGCTCTTTGATCGACGCTCAAACGCTCCGACACAATCAGTGACCATCTCTGGACCGGGAAAACAAGAGTAATACAGTCGTTTGCTTTCCCTCCCTTCTATACCTCACCGTCATTCTTTCCATCCCCCCCATACCTCATAGTCGTCTCCCCCCCCCCCATACCCCACAGTCGTTCGCTTTCCCTCCCTCCCATACCTCACAGTCGTTTGCTAATGCTAACCCTCACATACCTCACAGGCAGCTTTCTTCCCACACATTATCGCCACCCTTATTCCCTCCCATACCCCAAGCCATCCTCTTTCACTCCCATATCCCACATTTTATTCTTCCAGCCTCAACATACTTCACAGCCTCTGTTCCCATACTTTCATCACACACCTCTATCCCATACTCTCAACATATACCCAAATCTCATCTTGTTCTGTAAATTTTCACCCTCAGTTCCTATCCCTTTCAGCCCCATACTCCCCCTCCCCCATCCGTGCCTCCCAACCCCATACTCCCCCTCCCCCATCCGTGCCTCCCAGCTCCATCCTCCCCCTCCCCGTCCCGTTCCTCCCAGCCCCATCCTCCCCCTCCCCATTCCGTCTCTTCCAGCCCCATTCTCCCCCATCCATCCCGCCCCTCCCAGCCCCACATTCCCACTCCCCCATCCCGTCCCTCCCATGAACGTCAGGAAACAAAACGCCCCTCACGTGCCCAACCAACTTTTGTCCAGCTCCATCCAGGTAGGCTAAACGCCGGACATCAACACTGCCGCACGTGCTACAGAGGTCGTGACACCTGACCCGTAACGGCGTCATGCAACAGTGCTCTGAATGTTAGCCCGAGCCACACAGACCCGATGGCCAACCCCACAAAGATATGGCCAGCCCCAATTTTTTAATGGCCAGCCCCACATACCCAATGGCCAGCTCTACAGACCCAATGGCCAGCTCTACATACCCAATGGCCAGCTCTACAGACCCAATGGCCAGCCCCACATACCCAATGGCCAGCTCTACAGACCCAATGGCCAGCTCTACAGACCCAATGGCCAGCTCTACAGACCCAATGGCCAGCCCCACATACCCAATGGCCAGCTCTACAGACCCAATGGCCAGCTCTACATACCCAATGGCCAGCCCCACATACCCAATGGCCAGCTCTACAGACCCAATGGCCAGCTCTACATACCCAATGGCCAGCTCTACAGACCCAATGGCCAGCTCTACATACCCAATGGCCAGCTCTACAGACCCAATGGCCAGCCCCACATACCCAATGGCCAGCTCTACAGACCCAATGGCCAGCCCCACATACCCAATGGCCAGCTCTACAGACCCAATGGCCAGCCCCACATACCCAATGGCCAGCTCTACAGACCCAATGGCCAGCCCCACATACCCAATGGCCAGCTCTACAGACCCAATGGCCAGCTCTACAGACCCAATGGCCAGCCCCAATTTTTTTATGGCCAGCCCCACATACCCAATGGCCAGCTCTACAGACCCAATGGCCAGCCCCACATACCCAATGGCCAGTTCTACAGACCCAATGGCCAGCTCTACAGACCCAATGGCCAGCTCTACAGACCCAATGGCCAGCTCTACAGACCCAATGGCCAGCTCTACAGACCCAATGGCCAGTTCTACATACCCAATGGCCAGCCCCACATACCCAATGGCCAGCTCTACAGACCCAATGGCCAGCTCTACATACCCAATGGCCAGCCCCACATACCCAATGGCCAGCTCTACAGACCCAATGGCCAGCTCTACAGACCCAATGGCCAGTTCTACAGACCCAATGGCCAGTTCTACAGACCCAATGGCCAGCTCTACAGACCCAATGGCCAGCTCTACAGACCCAATGGCCAGCTCTACAGACCCAATGGCCAGCTCTACAGACCCAATGGCCAGCTCTACAGACCCAATGGCCAGCTCTACAGACCCAATGGCCAGCTCTACAGACCCAATGGCCAGCTCTACAGACCCAATGGCCAGCTCTACAGACCCAATGGCCAGCTCTACAGATCCGAGACGGTCATCATACTGTATCGGTGTTTGTTGAGATTTGCATTTTGTTCTCTTAAAATTACAAAACATAAATTGTAGATGTTGGTGGAAGTATGATGTATAAAGATGGAGTGTCCTCAGTGGCTGGTGTGGTAATAGTGGAGTGTCAGTGGGTGGTGGAGGGTGATGGTAGATGGAATCTTAACTTCTATCACCACCATTCCCCACCCAGTTTCCCGTGAGTGGGTACCATTTTTATCGTCTCCCGTTGTTCATACTCCATATCACATTACAGCTAACTACTATACATGTTTTGTTTCATTATAAATCTCTATGTGAACAACCATGAGGGTTTGTACAAAAGCCTTTCGACAATATTTTAAAATCCTACGACAAGAAATTCTTGCTCGGGTTTGGGCCTGATGTAGCTCAACAACAATTTGAAACATTAAACAGAAAAAGCTATTCTTAAACCAAAACGCACCAAATCTCTGTCGCAACATATAAAACTAACAACAAAACTGTTTACAATTCAAACTACTAATTCCATTCCAGAATAACTTAAATATCAAATTTCCAAAAATAAATTTCCCAACACGTCCAAAGCTAACAATATTTAGTTGCTGGTGTTATTGATAACAGGAGTTGTTAACACCCGTCTCTGTTGGCAGAGATTTCCTCCCCCCCCCCCCTCCCCCACCCCCCAGGGTGCCACGACCCCCATTAGACATGTTCCATCACCGGCCATGCTTTTATTCTATTAAATACCTAAGTGGGCACAGCGAAAACACATCAGATCCATTTGTTGTAACCGGCCCGTGTAGCGTTGGATCAGTTCAGCTTCGCTGAGCTTTAATTGATAAAGAGTTATTATGTGGGCAAGTTAATAAAATTGTGACAAATTGGCCGACACTCCCCTCCCCCTCATCCCCTCCCCCTCTCATTTACCCTCTATGTTAATTAACACGTTGTATTATTTTTAGCCAAAGCATCACCGTCACTCAATTGAAGGAAATGGGTTTCTATTTTCAATTCAGTTTTTAGCTCCTCTCTTTTAATGCTATTTGAGTTCTGATTTTATTTGTTGTTCTAGGGCGCTGTTTGCTTTGGGCGTGGGATGGAGCCTAAAGTCCATTTTTCGGGCGGAAAACAGATTTTCCTAATTTGGCGCGACAAAAAAGTTTCCTTGTTTTTCGCGGAGTTAATTTAGTTTTTGAACCTGCGCTAATCAAACACGTTGACGCGTAAAAGCGGACTAGATTACTCCGCGATAAAATGCTGGAGTTGTAACGCGGCTGGTAACACTCCGCTGAGGTAGGGCCTACTTTATTGTTTTTATTGCGCTGTGCGTCATGAAGTTAAAGAACTTTTGAACTATAACGTCGATCACATCACACGTAAGTTAATTTAATATCGTTACTCAACACACATGATATATACCATATCATCTCAACATTTACAAGTACATTGTTAAAATAGCACAACTTGTATAGTCCTACAATGATGAAAATAAGTTGTTTAAATAGCAAAGATTGTATAATTCTGCCATGATAAAAATAAGTTGTTTAAATAGCAAAGACTATCATTCTGCCAAGATAGAAACAAGTCGTTTAAATAGCCCATATTGTATCAGTTCACAAAGATAAAAATAAGTTGTTTAAATAGCCCATATTGAATCAGTTCACAAAGATAAAGATAAATTGTTTAAATATCCTAGATTGTAACACTCCGAGACTACAACGCAATTTATAGACACATCAGACAGAAACAATGCACGTGCACCACATCGCACGTAAGCAGCAACATATACACTATTCAACCTACAGAAAAACAAGCTGAACAACCCAAAGCACATAGCCTGGACTACTTGCTGTTAACACTAGTCTAAAAGTGGTTTATACTTACCATGGCATTTTGTGTTTCTTCCCTACTTTTTTCTCCGGGGTGGGGGCACTTGGAATTTCCGGGGGGGGGGGGGGGGGGCGGACTAAAATTTTCGGGGGCGGACACTGTTAAAAGTAGGGCCTATATATTTTCTATTTAAAATCCGCTTCGTTCGGGCGGGGGGGGGGGGGTCGGTAGACTTTATCCCCCCCCCCCCCCCCCCCCAAGATGCCTGGAAGAAACACTGATTGCATTATTCCAAATAAATCTAACATGCAGTTTCCCCGTGACCTACACGGGTTCAAAGGCCCCAATAATGTGGTGAAAACTGAACCCTTGTGTACCAGAAAAAACAGTAGCCGTTTAGGGAAAACGCCGTAAGGCTTACTGTCTCTTTATACTATTTATAAACATAGCAAATTTATCTTAAAACATTAAGGCAAATAATTCAACAAATGTTTTAGATATTTCACCCTGGGCTGATGTTTCGAATGGACATAGATCATTGTCAAATAGGTATCGGCCTCTTCTATTTCTCTAATGTCAGAAAACTGACGGCGAGTGACCATCTAATTACATTAGCCTGTACATAGTTTTCACCTTATTTTTCTTAAATAAAATCTCAGCGCATAAAAAAAAATTAGCTTGTTTTTGGAATTTATCTTATTCTGTTTGCTTTTAAAAATGTGTTATGATGTGTAAAACATGACCCATATTGCAGTATGAACACAATTGGTCAAAATATATGATGGTGATATATATATATATATATATATATATATATATATATATATATATATATATATATATATATATATATATATATATATATATATATACATATATATCGAGTTTTTTTCTGTCCGACTTAATCGACAAAACTCACACGGATGATTAAAAATTAAAAAATCAAAGGAAATTTCTCCTGGCCCGGTTATTAAAAAAAATCATCTAACATTAAGCCAAAAATGTACCCCGGATATGAAAAAAATATTGGGCTCTGTTAATGAAAACGTGGAGAAACAAACAGGAATTGGGCGTACGGGCGGCTAAATAATTGAGCGTAGGGATACAGGACTCCAGGGAGGGATGGAGCGATTTTTCGGTTTAGTCCGCCTGTACGCTTGACGTGTACGACTTGTCGTTGTGATTGATTTCTTGAATTATTGATCAGCCCGCTTTATAATGATCAAATCTCATAATTTCTGTTTCAATTTTCTATGTTTGTGAGGCTTTGGTTTTTTTTTATTATGAATAATACGGTCTATGGGGACGGCTGCGCTTCGGTGAACGAGCAGATAAAACCGACTGCTAGGGAATTGCGCAGTCATACGTAGCGCGCGCGAGCAGAGATAAGAATAAGCTAAAGGATGGTTTCTGCTTTATAATTTCTGTGTCGTGATTAACAAAATAGCCAGCGAATCGTGTTGACAATGTTGGACGTGATTTATTATTTAGGGAACCGAGACGGTGGTAATACGCTCTGTGACCCGTTACGCCGAATGTAATATTGGCCGAATGTTGATCTAGTGTTGGCCTAATATAGGTCTGATGTTCGTTTATTGAAAAGATGTTTATTTCTCATTCAGGTGATCAGAGTTATAATTTTTTTTATTATGAAAAAAATGTGTTCATATATATAGACAATGAAAGCTATCTTTTTCATGAAAATGAGGAATTGATAATGTTGATAAAAATAGAGAATAATTAGGATTTAAGCTTAAAAAAAAACCAACACATTGAAATAATTTAAAGATTCTCTTGTTTAAGTTAGGTTTGAATGATAAAAGACTTGGATTAAAACCAGGTTGTTTTGTGCTTGTTTTTGTTTTGTTTTGTAGGAGGTGGGGGCAAAGGAGTAGCGAGGGGGGGGGGGCGGGGGTACATATGTCCCCGGCCGCCGACCCTGGGGGCGCCAAAATAGGTTGGAATAACAAATTAAAATATCATTTAGCTGCAGTTTTGCATTATAAAATAAAAAATATATGGGGGGGGGGGCAAATCGAAAGCTTGAGAGGGGGGGGGGGTGCAAATTGAAAGTTTAATGGGGGGGGGGGTGCAAATTGAAAATTTAAAGGTTGCTTACGAGGGGTGCGCCAAATTGCAAGTTTGTCCCCGGGCGCCGGGAAGGGTCGCTACGCCTCTGGGTGGGAGTGTTGGGGGATGGATCGGAATTTTCGTGTGTTGGATATGTTCTATGTAAAGATGAGGAATGCCTTGAGGTGGACCATTGTGGTGTTATGTTGGTGGTGTATGTGAGGTGGGGGTGACAGTTGGTGAAGTGGAGGTCAGTATTTGTTATAATTTAATATAGTTGTAGTAGGATATGATATGGGTTTTGAAGGTTGGTGGCGTTTGGTAACTGTTGCCGGCTAAGGAGCTGAAAAGATGGGGTGTTGTTGCAATATAATCTAGTCGAGTTGGGGGTGGGCGTTAGTATTGCCAGATGATGTTTATAAGTTTAGCCGGAAAAAACAACTGCTTCCACCCATCACGAGACTTGAAGCAGATGTAGTTTCGCCATTTTGTTTTTGGCGACACCAACTGTTCCTAAACAGGAAATGACGTCATGAATGAAAGAAAAAACGTAAACTGACAGCTATCATTTCATACAGCCATAGGGCAGGGAGGGGCGGGAAGATGCACCGCTAATTGGCGCACAAAAACTCCAAATTTGTTTTATGTCGTCTGCTGATGGTGTACGTTACAGGCCAATATGGCGCCAGGGAGTTAAAAAAATAAAAAAATTTAATCCGTCACGCTTCAGTGAA
The DNA here is from genome assembly GCF_028476545.2 of Physella acuta. NCBI lineage: Eukaryota > Metazoa > Mollusca > Gastropoda > Physidae > Physella > Physella acuta. The sequence goes on from NW_026732025.1 coordinate 339,758, forward strand.
TTTGCGCCAGAGGGACGTAACCAGATCGCCGTGGATATTTTTAGACCACGCCCAGCGACAGGCCAACAACATAAATATCCTGATCACTCATGCGTGTCTAGTCGTTAGTTTTTACTTATTGATCCCCAGTTGTTGTTTTTTATTGTTGTAACACCAGGATCTTCACTATTTGATTCAGTTTTTGTTTTTAAAACGTCCGACCAAATCGACTAAAGCCCGGCAGCTTTTAAAAACTTGATGAACTAATCCGTCAATGTTGACGTCACGCGGACGTTAAGTTCCTGAGTTTTCCACTAAACTGCGAAAAGCAATGGACCCGCAAGGAAAAACTAATGACGCGAGGGGGTTTCCGGCCTTTGTGCCACGGTCCTACCGACTGGAAGCCTCGCCCCGGGAGGCAGCGATCTGAGGGACGGGGTACACGCACCACCGGTCGGGGGCCGCATCCACGCACCACCAGTTCGTTGTGCGGCTCAGTGGGGGCTCCGTGCGTTCAAAGACCTGCACGCACATTGACGGTGTTCAGGTGTTTACTGTCCTAGGAAAGGTGTTTAAGCGTGGTAATCGGCGTTCATAATGGTTATTGGAGCTTTAGTAAATAGAGAGTATAATTTAGATATTGATACACACATAAAAACATACATACATATACAAACTAACACACACACACACACACACATATATATATATATATATATATATATATATATATATATATATATATGGGAGATTACAATCTAGGTGAGGCAGGGAGTGGGAAGTATGATCTAGGTGTGAGGGGAGTATGATCTTGGTGTGAGGGGAGTATGATCTTGGTGTGGAATGATGTGGGGGGTACAATTTAGGTGAGTTAGTGTGTGGGGGAGTACTATCTAGGTGTGGCAGGGTGTGGGGGAGTACGAACTAGGTGAGACAGGATGTGGGGGAGTATGATCTAGGTGAGGCAGGATGTGGGGGAGCATGGTCTAGGTGAGGCAGGATGTGGGGGAGTACGATCTAAGTGAGGCAGGGTGTGGGGAGTACGATCTAGGTGAGGGGGGGTGTACGATCTAGGTGAGGCAGGATGTGGGGGAGTATGATCTAGGTGTGGGGGAGTACGATCTAGGTGAGGGAGGGTGTGGGGGTGTACGATCTAGGTGTGCAGGGTGTAGGGGAGTACGATCTAGGTGAAGCAGGATGTGAGGGAGGGTGTGGGGGTGGATAAACTTTCTGATTTCTACAAAACGACAGCTTCACGCCGCCGGGACGTGTAGGTATTCAAGTCCTCCCACTGCTCAACCTGCAAACATGCACGGCATGTGGCACCACCGCTCACCTTGGTATGTGCGCTCAACATATGATAAACAACAGGGGATGGGGCTGAGAAATGGAGGTCTGGGTATTGTTTGAATTGTGGTTTTAATACACTGTGGGTTGTGGCTGATGTGTGTGGGTTGTGGTAGTGATGTGTGAGTGTGGCAGTGGTGTGTGGGTTGTGGCCGTAGTGTGTGGGTTGTGGTAGTGGTGTGTGGGTTGTGGTAGTGGTGTGGGTTGTGGTAGTGGTGTGTGGGTTGTGGCCGTGGTGTGTGGGTTGTGGTAGTGATGTGTCGGTTGTGGCAGATGTGTGTGGGTTATGGTAGTGATGTGTGGGTTGTGGTAGTGGTGTGTGGGTTGTGGTAGTGGTGTGTGGGTTGTGGTAGTGGTGTGTGGGTTGTGGTAGTGGTGTGTGGGTTGTGGCCGTGGTGTGTGGGTTGTGGTAGTGGTGTGTGGGTTGTGGCCGTGGTGTGTGGGTTGTGGTAGTGGTAGTGGTAGTGGTGTGTGGGTTGTGGTAGTGGTGTGTGGGTTGTGGTAGTGATGTGTCGGTTGTGGCAGATGTGTGTGGGTTATGGTAGTGATGTGTGGGTTGTGGTAGTGGTGTGTGGGTTATGGTAGTGATGTGTGGGTTGTGGTAGTGGTGTGTGGGTTGTGGTAGTGGTGTGTGGGTTGTGGTAGTGGTGTGGGTTGTTGTCTTAGTGTGTGGGTTGTGGCAGTGCTGTGTGAGTTGTGGCTGATGTGCGTGTGTTCTGGTAGTGATGTGTTGGTTGTGGTAGTGGTGTGTGGGTTGTGGTAGTGATGTTCGGGTGGTGGCAGGGATGTGTGGGTTGTTGTCTTAGTGTTTTGCCGATTGTGTGGGTTGTGACCTAAGAATACTTAAGTTAAAGCTTCAAAGCTTTATTTTGATGACTATGTCTTACCTTCCGTATAATTTACGAATTCGAACTCTCTACTTTACATATAAACTAGAGCAGTCTAACTCCAATGCTTCCAGTTTAACATGAAGATGAAAAAAATTTTCTTCTACAGCCGTGTATTGAAGCTAATGCCAGCCATGCAAATATTTGCCTAAAATTGACAGATGCTAGAAAAAAATATTGTGACATGGAGTGATGGATATCCTGGCAAAAAAAAATTTATTTTCATGCAAAGAGCGCAGTTAGAAAAGCCCCTCCTTGCACGCAGCTCGTACGTATTAAAAAAAGTTTTCTCTATCTGGGTTAATTTTTGTGAGAATTGTTTATCACACATGTGGGGTAAATTATGTTAAAAAGTGATTCGTTTTAATTCTGGAGTTTTTAATATCCTGTTTTTAAATATCAAACTGGCCGCTCCCCTCTATTCCCCCCTTCCTCCCCCCCCCATCTTCTCATATGTATGTCTTGTGCTGGGGATCTGGCAGACGGATGGAGATGTTGCTGATGCACTGCTCGGGGTATTGGAGGCTACACAGCCTGGGACAGTCACGGGGACAGGGGGTCAGGGGGGTCGGGGGTAGGGATATGGAGACAGGGGTAGGGAGACGGGGACATGGGCTCAGAGGGTAGGGGGTAGGGAGACGTAGTCAGGGGGTAGGGAGACGTAGTCAGGGGGTAGGGAGACGTAGTCAGGGGGTAGGGAGACGTAGTCAGGGGGTAGGGAGACGGGGACAGGGGGTAGGGAGACGTAGTCAGGGGGTAGGGAGACGTAGTCAGGGGGTAGGGAGACGTAGTCAGGGGGTAGGGAGACGTAGTCAGGGGGTAGGGAGACGTAGTCAGGGGGTAGGGGTAGGGGGTAGGGAGACGGGGACATTGGGTAGGGAGACGGTGACAGGGGGTAGGGGTAGGGGGTAGGGAGACGGGGACATTGGGTAGGGAGACGTAGTCAGGGGGTAGGGGTAGGGGGTAGGGAGACGGGGACATTGGGTAGGGAGACGTAGTCAGGGGGTAGGGGTAGGGGGTAGGGAGACGGGGACATTGGGTAGGGAGACGTAGTCAGGGGGTAGGGGTAGGGGGTAGGGAGACGGGGACAGGGGGTATGGAGACGTAGCCAGGGGGTAGGGAGACGGGGACATGGGCTCAGAGGTAGGGGGTAAGGAGACGGGGACATGGGGTATGATGGAGACGGAGTCAATGGTTAGGGGACGGAGAAGGGGGTAGGGAGACAGAGATAGAAAAAAGTTAGTATCCAGATCTTATTGGCACCGATAAGGTTGGCTTAACACATAAGTACATGTGTTTTACCAAGTTCAAGGACGCCACTTGACCAATGTTAAGGACGTCATATGCCCTACTGTATAAAAGGTCGAGGACACTTTGTTGCTAAGTGTCAAATACCTTACATTAAACATGCTTAACCTACCCGTCTTCTCAGACGGATTCGAACCCCGTCTGTTGTCTCAGCCGCCCTCACGGCTCGTCTACCGAGATTAACAAAACTATTTTTGTTTCATTAAACAGACGAATGCTACAAATTCATTCGAAACGAGACAAATTAAAAAATGGGACGAGACCCAGACGTATGTGTCGTCTGCCGGCCTGACATTAAGTACCAAATAAAACAGTTTGAACCGCATCACGTGATCAGGGTACACCAGAACGGCTAGAAATTTTTTAATTCTTGCTGCCAATCAATCCAGATCCACAGTTTTATGCAGCAATAAGCATTGACACCTTTTCTATAGAATGGGTGTTGTGTCTGTGTGTCGCATTCAGATACGTGCGGACGTACAATAGCTCAACGTTAGGATTTAAAGTACACCTCCTTTTCTGAACATTTATTAATTAGGTTATGTGTACGTAAAGAGACGATGTATGTAACGGTATTACATGCATTTTCTAAATACAACGAGTTACCAGCACCATCTATCACCTACATGTAGCACTAGCTACCACCAACAGACTGTAGCACTAGCTACCACCAACAGCCTGTAGCACCAGCTACCACTTACACTGTAGCACCAGCTACCACCTACATGTAGCACCACCTACCACATACATGTAGCACCAGCTATCATCAACATACTGTAGACCCAGCTACCACTGTAGCACCAGCTACCACCTACATGTAACACCAGCTACCACTAACAGACTGTAGCACCAGCTACCACCTACAGTGTAGCACTAGCTACCACCAACAGACTGTAGCACTAGCTACCACCTACATGTAGCACCACCTACCACCTACTGTAGACTTTAGACCCAGACGCCAGAGATGGGGTTACTTACAGCAGACGGTAATGATAAACGATCCGTACAGACCCATGTCTGGAATGTCTGGGGGTGGGGTGCTGAGGGTGGGGGGTAAACACGCGCTGGGTGACGTAACTGACGAGTGCTCGCGTTTCCTGTGGTGATGAGGAGTGGGGCCGGGCGGGGGGGGGGGGGGGGTTAATAACTGAGATTCTGAGACTTAAGTTCCATGTAATCATGGATCTGTTGCGGGAGAGGTGGGGGTATCACGGGGTGGGGATGTAGATTTTTAGACTAGGCACATCTATGTTAATCAATATTCTGACTCATTAGCATATTAAAAGCTCGTACTAATTTTTTTTTAAATTAAATCTTATTTATCCATTAAATTCTCTACTTTATAATATCATTTGATAATAAATGCAAATATTACAAGTCGCTAAATGACGTTGCAATATTATCTTGGTTCTGTTTTTTTTTTAAAATCATGTTTTTTTATCTTACATAGAGATTGTTTTTACAAACTTATTAAGTTTTCTAGTTTCTACGACGTGTTGGTAGATTCGCAGCAAATATTTCATAGGAAATCATTTTAGCAGTTCTGGTACTGTCTAAGAAATTTTCAGCCGTCAATTTAAAGGGAAAAAAATTCCTCGATGCAGTACACCTGCATAAAATAGCTGATTATACCAGCATCCTAATCTCGCCCCATCTCGCCCAATCGCGTCCAGTCTCGTTAGATCTCGCTCTAACCTGTCCATCCAGTCAATGTCCGACCAG